>NC_141233.1:9995527-10478027 GCF_054856515.1 Filicampus tigris | reverse complement strand
AACTAACTCTCTATTAGTAAAATGATTGTTTGAAAATTCTAATTCTATTAACTGGTTAGGCAATCTATCGAATCTATTTTATGTATCTTATCTATCTTTGATAGATAATCTTTGATACTTTTAGCTCGTTTTCTTAGTGGGCTTTTTAGCTTAACTGTTACTTTGCTCATTTCTTCCGATACTGGTTTTCTTAGCTACAAATATCTGTTGGTCTGTCTAACTATGGTGGATACTTGGAAATTTTCTTAGGTATCTGGTTAGCATATCTATATTAGGTAGCAACTTATCGTCATTAGTGAGCCAAAGCTACTTTTCTAACCAAGCTAGTTAGTCTATCAATCTATTGTTACAATGTAAATTAAAGATTATATACTACTATACTTAGCTTATCTCTTTTAGCAAGGTAGTTTTCTAAGTTCGCTCGTTATCTTGTAAGTACAATTAAGTAAGTCTAAATTTGATTGATTGTCTAATTCCATCGCTCTTATCTTATTTAGGAAGCTAGTTATTTCGTTAGTTAATCTCTCTGTTCATTCGTTCAATGTAAATCTTTGTTTTAAAAATCAAATGTTTTTTTTAGATCTTTTTGTAAAAGCTAGTTTTCTATGCACTATGTCTTTATAGTGTATATATGTGTTGTGCATTGTGAACAACAGTTGACAAAAGAGGCGAAACAGCAACCTTGTGTATTTAACAATATATATTTCCATTGTCAATGTACATTCCATTTCAACATAAGCTTTCTTCACAAACAGAAAGTTGGCATCTAAATAAATACTATATAAAATAGAACTTCAAAATAAATATATCTATAAAGGGAAAACTTTTTTATATGAGAGCTTTTTTTTTTCTCCTTTCTGTTATATCTAAACAAAACAACAACAAAAAAAAAGCACTGACTTCTTCGCTCCCCCAAACATTGCCATTGCAAAGGCATAATCAGTATAATTGGCCCCAAAGTGAGCGACACAGGTGGAGAGGGTGATGGTGATGTAACATCGGAGGGAAAAAAAATACAATAATAGTATTGTCATTTTCAGGATTTATGTAAAATATATCATGTAAAAGCGAGGCAGCTTTCAAAAGGCAGACAGTCGGGAAAGACAGGCAAAACAGGCGGCAACAACACAACCTTGAGCTGTGGCACAAATGTATGCAGAGCAGCTGTGTTTGTCAATCAAGACTGAAAAGGGGGGAAGCAGCAGGAAATGAGTCGATCCAGACACGGGTGGATTGTGTTCCCTCTGTGCACTCCACAAATCCACAGGCGAGGGAGTTAGCTTAGCCTTCGCCTGCTAATGAGCCACGCAGGGCATCAACAGCAGGAGTTTTACCAATTTAAAAGAAAAAATATATATATTGCAGGGCACACTTTTTCTAATTCAAGTGCTTCCTCTCACAAAAACCCTCAAAAACAGCTTTTTTTTCTTCCTTACCCTCAAAATAGATATCTAATATATTCTCTATGTATTTTGTAATTAGGTGTAGTTATAGTGTACCATGCAACCTTTCAAGGACATTTAAAAGTCTTCTCTAAAGAACACAAACGTGAAACTATTTACAGCAAATAACTCGTTCACCTGCATAGCTTCTATTACTAAACATAATCGTCTGTGATTTTTCGTCTATGAGCTCCGTCGCTCTTCTCCGATTTTGGCACCATTTTCTAAACAGATTTTTATTTTATTTATTTTTTTTTTTTAAATATTGCCACATACATTCGATGGACAGTGTGTAATCAGCTTTGTGCAACAAGACAATAGTGAGCAAAGGAGTTTAGCGATCTACTGTGAAAATGGACAAACAAAGACCGAGGAACCCTTTATGTCCAAAACACAAAAGGCCTTCAGTCTTAAAGGGCAGCATGCTTTTATTTTTTTTTATTTTCATTTTTTGGGAGGAATGGGTGTCATTATCCTCCCCTCCCCGTTTGTGCATAACCACTGCGGTGATCACCTCGAACAGCGATGACATGCTACCATACGTTCGCTTCCTTTGGCAAAAAGAAAAAAAGTCCTCATGCAAGCCACAAAAATAGACTTCAAAAGAGAACGCTATGCGGCACTAACGACGATGAAGACACTCGGGCCACGCTAAAAGTAGCGCACATACCTCAGAACAGCTGAGGTGGTTCATACTGTGCTTTAGTACGTTCTTTAAAAGGGGTTAGCTTCCAGCTAAGGAAAAAACAGCATTGTGCAAGTGGCAGGTTTGATTTCATTTAATTTTTTTGACCAAACACAGTCTTCAATTCTGCCCCCTTCCCAAGGAAAACATACTGTATTTTTGTTTTGTTTTTCCTAGCTTTATGTTTTATTAGCTCCGCCTTTCTGCCCACCAATTGTTCCTTTTGCACCTTTTTCTGTGCAAACATGAAGAAGACTTAGCTTAGCAACTCATACGCTACATTCAAGAAAACTGTGTAGTCAGACGTTTCTTGTAAAATCACGCCACGCCACTCGAAGTAGGGAGTTCCAACTTCGAACTCAACTTCACAGTTACGGTATGCATCTGACATAACACAAACTGTTTTGCACCTAAATTGTTTGGTAGTAGTTTATCATTGTTTTTTTCTGTTTGAGTCTGAGGTCTAAGCTCCGAATAGCATATTTCCGACTTCCCATCTTGAATGCAG
Source organism: Filicampus tigris (assembly GCF_054856515.1). Taxonomy (NCBI): domain Eukaryota; kingdom Metazoa; phylum Chordata; class Actinopteri; order Syngnathiformes; family Syngnathidae; genus Filicampus; species Filicampus tigris. Next base: position 10,475,392 of record NC_141233.1, on the reverse strand, counting down.
CACATGTACTAGATCTTTAGAGGACAGTCCCTGAGAAGGTTTTGGGTCTACGACACATTGACGGGTAACCGTTAGCCCCCTCTGAACTGATCAAGGTTCATCCTTCAGGCTCAGTTGGATGGTCTCAGTCTTGCTTTTGTAAAATTGTTATTATCTTGTCCGTCGAGACATTACGGGGAATTTTAAATGACGATCTGTGGCAATATATGGAATACTAGCATTACCAAGCTAGCACATTTCAACTCTTAGTGTTCAAAGCGGTACACTAGGCTGTGCTTTTGGGGGCAGGGAATTGATATACTGTATATCTAGATATTATTTCCATAGTTTAACTTCTGTATATATATTATCCCACAGTCATCTTGTGGTTAGTTACAAAATTAGCTGAGGGTACAATGTGCCTTTGGTCATCCTCTCAAAACAACTGCAGTCCATGGGTGGTGGTTTCTAACCCAAGAGCTTGTCGACTCTTCCTACCAGCCAACACTAGGATTTCAAAAACATGTCAAGAAGCTATTTAAGTACCATTATGTTTTACACGAGTCATCTTCCAGCAGATTAATAGGGTTGGTTAAGGGGTCCCTAGAGATTGAACATGTACTGTGGTGCTGTCCAGTTTGTTTTTTAAGGCCAACGCCAGACAGGATTTCCTGGTATCATGACCCCTGTTGCTGCTTCTCAAGTGTTCCCGCTTTCGCTTCCACGCCTCCATTTTTACACGCCGGGACACCGCCCTGCAAGTTCTTGCAGCGGCAGCCGGGCCTGCTGACATTGTCGTAGCACTTCTGTCCCAGTTTGGCCAGACCGGTGGCTGGCAGGTAGCACACCAGACAAGGCAGGACGACGGAGAGGGCGGCCATGAAGGACCAACGCGCGCAGCAGTTGGCCTGCGAGCATGAGCACGGTTTGTCAGCACACGAGCCCTCGTCGTCCTCGTCCTCGGTGCAGTGGTAGAAGATCCCCTTGACCAGGCACATGCAGGTGGCCGCGTCCACCAGGCTCTGAGCGGAGCACAGACACTCCTGGTTGCAGACCCAACAGGCGGGCAGGGTCCGGGGAAGGGTGCACTCGGTGCATCGGCACTTGCCGCAGTGTTCGCAGAGGAGGAGGTGCTTCTTCTCGGCCGGGGAGGACGGGATCAGTGCCAACCCCTGTTGGTCCCCCGTGGGCAGTTTCCCAGACTTGAGGTCCAGCGATTTAGAGGAGGAGGTGCAGGAGAAAGCGGAAGAGGAGGAGGTGAAGACTTTAGGTTCCGAGGAAGCCAAGCAGCCCGGAGTTCGAGTGGTGATTGTGTTGACGAGGCCCTGGTGGGGGTGCGGGTTAGGGTGGTGGTCCACGGTGGGGGTAGGGGCAGCGTGATCCAGCAGCCTCTGGTCCGACGAAGTGCTGCTACTGCTGCTGATTGAACTGGGCCTCCCGCTGAAGGAGATCCACGGGTGGGTGGTGGTGTCGTGGTGGGACTCGCACCGGCCCTGGTGGTGGTGCTGGTGATTGTGATGGTTGTTGTGGTTGGCCCCCACGAAGCCGTCTTGGTTGGGACCCGCCCAGTTGAGCCGTCTACTCGCCGCCTTCTGACTCGGCGGCTGCTGAGAGACGACGGCCGGGCTGTCGATGTAGTCGTTTTCCACGTGCGAAGACTTGATCTGATCGATGGGGTAGATGGTGAGGGGGTGCTGCAGGCGGCCGTAGGGCACTCGGCTGTCCAGTAAAGGCTGGGCTATGATGGAGGAAGACACTCCGGGGATGTGGTGAGGAACCCTGGACTCCATGTGTTGGCTTCTGCCTGGCACGTCGTCACTCTAAAGCAGCAGAAAGGACAGTTAAGACCTGGTCTTTGAGGTTTGTCTTTTGATCAAGGATGATCATACGCTGATGACTGGGCATAGAGTTTACACGACAGTAAAGAAATAAATCACAGAATGATATCAAGCCAGTGTAGCTCCGCAATTCAACCTTTTCCTTTGAGATTTCTCTTAACAGGCGTCTTGGTTTGCGATGTGTCTTAACTCCCGATTACAGCGTATTCACACTCGGGTTACGTCGGTGTCACTGAAACACAACTATATTGTAATCCGAGGACCGCCTGCTTTTTTTGGATTTAAGCATCTTCATGGTTGCTGTTGTAAAATCATTGCTGTTATTATGATCACGCATATGCAATGTTGCACTTTTGTTCGCCTACATGTTCAAGAAAAAGATGACTATTTTAACAATGACGAAGCGCCAAATCCGATTGTTCTGATGTCATCCCTCCATCTTTCATCGTCACTAGAGGGCATATTTGCATGCTATATGGGGATTCCTACACACGCTATGATGCATTAAATATCATTTTTCCCCCTAAATTAATTTCTTGGTATCGCTCAGCATTCACAGAACATTTTTATTATCAGTTTACGCTGTTTGAATGACTCACCTATTTAAAAAATATTTTTTTAAAAACAGACACCACAACGATGGTGCGGCGCAAACCTCCCTCTGGCTGTTTTTAACGCCTGATATTAATTATTAATTAATTCAGTGTACATTGGTCTCCCTTTTTGCCTGGCTTCAAAAGAGCAGGGAGCACCACAGAGCGAGACTTGCATGTACAAAGACTCCCCTAGATGCAAGGAATGAATAAAGATGGAAAATAAATAGGAAACGCCATCATTTTGTATCACTGAGTCATCGTCCCTTCATTTTAACGGACATTATTTGTGGAAACTGTAAAAAAATCTGAATGATTCTTCGTATTGTTGCTAGCTTCGTTTTTGTGAATGAACGCTACTTGGCTGCACTGGCTTTTGCAAGCATGACTCAAAGCCCTGCAGTCATGACGATCTCTCTCTTTTAGCAACCACAGTGACGTGGTCACTGTCTAAAAACCTGATGTACGTTTTTCTTCTCACATTCTACTCTAATTCTAGTCAAGGAATGAAATAAAAGCGAGCGCATGTGCAGGTTTATTTCCTTTTTGTTTCAACTCATTTGTAAAGAATGTGCCAAATCCTGTTTGACAAACCTGTTGTTGCACCGCTGGCACCGACACACGCTTGTGATCAAATCGGGATCATTATAAGCCGGAACTGTGCGTGCATGTGCTTTATGTGCTTGCGCGCGCACGCAAACGTGTGCGTGTGTGTGTGTGTGTGTGTGTGTGTGTGCGTGTGTTCTGTGTGCACGCCAACAACCCCCCCCCCCTCCCTCCCCCCATTCCCTTCGATATGTGAATGGACTGAGTCATAAAAACCGAAGGCGGACGCTGTCTCTATAAAATAGCGTGTTTATATGGGCTTTGAAACACGTGATGTATGCAAATGGACACGGGCACGAGTTAACCTTGATGGGAGGAAATGGCGCACGGCTGAGTTTGAATGTTGCCAGGTTGGTTTGCAAGATTGCCAAAAACGGCAAAAAAAAAAAATGTTGTATTTCCTTTTTCTTTTTTTCCCTTTTCTTTCTTTTTTCATCTTATTGTCATGCAATTGATGATGACTAGTGGATGTTGGTGAAAAACGGGGGGAAACACCTGTCATATTTGGGTTAAAATGAGATTTCAGTCTAATCACTAGCAGAAATATCGCACTAAATAAGCATTTTGCTGGCATCCCAACACAAGCACACACTCACACACACATTAACCGTCATAAGTTCGCCTTCCTCTTCCCTCAACTTTGCTTAGTGCTGGTTAAATATTGACTCCAAGTGCAAACACAACTCGAGCTTGTTGCAAAATACGTGCGATTATGCATGAGTGCAACAGCAATCGTTATTTTTATTTCATTTTAAACGTCCACTTCAAACCAAGCGTACTTACGGTGCTCTCAGGGTAAAAATGTCATCTCGTCGTTGCGCAACACGTTTGTTATTCCCAATCTCTTGCGTGTGGCGGGTATAGCTCCGATAGCAGTGTTAAGTAGTCCAATGGATGGGGAGGGGAAAGCAAAGATTAAAAATGTGAGGGGATGAGAGAGGACGCGCTCTGTCGTTCTCTCCTCCGAGCTTGCTGGTGCGTAAAAAGGCGACTGCGGTTGTGGACGCGCAGCTTTTGGATGCGATGTTGCAACCTCCTCGAGAGGAGGAAAAAAAGGAAGAAGGGGAGGAGGAGAGGTGGGGTGGGCTGAGTTTTTATGAATGGGAGGGTTAGGGAGGAGGAGGAGGGCAGGGGAGGAAGGGGGGGCTGCGCAGATGCCTCGGTCGTTTTTTTTTTTTTGTGAATGGGACGGACTGGGACTCGGGAGGTTACATTTTTATGAATGGGGAGGATTCCGAGTGGCGTTGCGCATGCGCCGAGGTTGTTTTTTGTATGTGAATGGGGAGGAATGGTGAATGAGACGAGAGAGAGGAAGGCAGTTTTTTTTTTTTTTTTTTTTATTTGGTTGCAAGGGCAATGTCAGGTCTGATTTACATAAACGCCTTTATCTCTCTAAATTATTTATCTATGCATAAAGCATCAGGCTTTGCTTTCTTTCTTACATCTACAATGATTATTTTAAAAGGGGGTCTATGTCCATGAGGACCATGCAAAAACTAAAGCCGTGCAGGCCCAAAATGGCTATTTTCTTCATAGATACTGTAGGTGTATAGATAGGGGGATAGCTAGCTAGCTGGTTGGAGAGGTGATAGATAGATGATGCTAGATGGTAGCTAGCTAGCTAGCAACAGAGACACAGGATGATACTGTAGATAGATGATGATTGGAGAGATGTTATTAGATTGATTGTTGGATGTTAGCTGGTATAGGTTATACACAGTATACTGTATGTTAACGCTATGTCGGTACACAATGTCTTTTACTACATTTGACGTACAACACTATAAAGACGCTGTTTCCTTCCTGTGCAACAACATGAGGTGTATGTAATGTGAAGAAACACGCACACAAGGAGGGGGAGGAGGAGATGGTAGCTAGTCTTATTAGAGGGTGTGTGTGTGTGTGTGTTTGTGGTGCTGGTGGTGCTGCTGGTTGCGGGGAGGGAAAACCAGCATGAGGGCAGGCAGGATTCACAAAAGGACAGGATGTTGTTGATTTGTACCGAAACCACACGCAGGAAATGAGTGTGAATTTCCTTTCTCTTTGACATCCTTGTGTGTGTGTGTGTGTGTGTGTGTGTTTGCTGCAGCCCCGCTGCCCTCACCCCTTGCTGCCCTCCCTTCCCTACACCCTCCTTCAGATAGGGGCTTTTAACCAGCCAAAGGTTGCCCCTATTAAGGGTTTGCATACATCACCATGGCAACGACAACACCTCCAAATTGGGATTATTGCTTTTTGGACAAAGACACTTAGAAAGAAGTGCATTATTTGTGTTTGGATCAATGTACGGCTTCCATGGCAGTTTACAGACATAAGCAATCAAACCCCCCAGTGAAAGGTCAAGTCTTGTTGATTTGTTTCGATGTAAATAAAAATGTGATTTGATACATAAATGGTTATTGTGATATCTAATCATCTGGTAGATGATCATCTGGTAGATGATTAGATAGACTTGATTTATGAGGCAATTGAGGTTGTAATCACATTATTATTATTATTATTTCTTAATTCATAATGCATGGCTTTCAATTTATGCTATAGATACTGTAGACGGTTAGTCAGATGGGGAGATATATAGATGTCTGATGGTTAAATGTTAGATATGTGATTAGAGAGATAAATATATACGATCAAAAGATGGCTAGATACACTATGGTGGATATAAAGTCTACGCACTCTGTTCAAATGCAAAGTTTTTGTGGTAGTAAAAAAAATGTGACCAAGATAAATGATTTCAAAACGTTTTTTTCACTCTTGTGAACTATAATCTATGCAACACAATTTATTATCATTTTTTTTAATCATTTACAGAGTGAAAGTAAAAAGAAACAACTGCGACCATGTACTGTGATTATTGGGGTTGAAAAAGTGTACACACCCTTTTATAACTGGAATGTGGCTGTGTCCATAATCAATTACATTAAACTCATTTCAAATGGGAGTCTGCACACATCTGCGACTATTTCAAGTGACTGATGAACTCCAAATGTATTTCAGCTGTTCTAGTAGGCTTTTTCTGCCTTTTTTTTTTTTATCCCAACAGAAATCTGAAGATTTGGGCCTAACACTGACTGCTAATTGGAAGTCATCATAATTCCTTCCTTGACGAACCAGTTCCCTCCGAAGACAGCCTCCATTCATGCTGTTATCACCACCATGCATCGCTGCAGGTACGGTGTTTGTTTGGTCATGACCAGTGTTATGTTTGCACCAAACATACCTTTTGGAGTTATGGCCAAAAAGTTAAACCTTGGTTTCACTGAACCGTAACAAAATCTCCCAAACAACATTGGGGAAAATGAAAGAATTGTTAATACAGTTTGTGATATTGTTAGATACGTACAATGTAGTTGCAAAAGCAGGGCATGCACAGTAAACGTGACATCATTCTAGCAGTGCAGCTGCATGTCCAACATGACTCGACACGGAGCGCTCGCTTCAGTGTTGATGTCTTGTTGGCGTGATCATCCAGGCGCACTATGCACGCATGGGGGAAAGGCCTCAGTGTCTCTCTGGGGTCGATTCCCCTCCACCGACCACATCCCCCAATTCCATCCCTTCCCATCCCATCCCAAGGCACGCACCCTCCGCCCCACCACTTGCAGCCTTCCTTCCGGCCACATCTGCTCACCATGGCTGAGAGTCTCGGGGTCATAACGGACAGCTCCATCTGCTTCTGGAACATTTGGTATGACATGGATTGTTTTTGGTTTTGGTCTCTAATTCAATTGAGGAAACAACATAACACCCCGCCCAATTTGAACCACACTAACACCAGTCTTGTATAAAGTACCTGAAAGTGGTACTTGAGCAGGGGCGTTACCAGGGGGGAATAAGGGGGGTACCGCCCACGGGCATGCTCTGCCCACCCAAAGAAAACTGGATGTAGTTCTGATGGCAGTCTGGGCACCACGTATGTACGGTTGTGTTCTAAGTTTTAACCTTTGTTTGTGTTGTTACTTCCTCTTTCACTTAAAAAAAAAAAAAAAAAAAAAACATTGTCACCTGCATGTCCATACTGTTCAGTTATGGGTGTCTTCTAAGGCAAATCAAATCAAATCAACTTTTATTTGTTTAGCCCAAATCCCAATAACAGTTATCTCAATTAAGGAGTAAACAAAACACATTTTAAGGTGCAGTAGCCCCACGCTGGATTTTGACCTACTTGAGCATTGTCGCACTTTTTTGCCCCCCCCCCCAGGTAAGACTAATGCCAACCCACACCTGGCATCCTGGTAACACCACTGTACTTGAGTAATTTTACTTTGTACAAGTACCTTAACAGAAATTAACTTTGTTAGAAGTTAGTCAACTTTACGATATTACTATCTTATTGTCCCATAGGTAAGTTTATAAACAAATAGTTCTTAAAGGTTGAAGGCAAATCTATTGTACTAAAAAGTTAATTATGACAGAACTTTGAGAATCAGTGGCCTAAGATGTTTGACACTTTCTGCATTTATGTTTCAAAAGTCATTTTCTGATATCAAATCTACTTAAGTATTGAAAGTAAAAAGTAAGTAAAAGTGAGCATTTAGAATTTTGATCATTTTTAAAAATTGATTTTAATAGTTTACTTCAATGTTGTAAAGATCTGAGTGTTGGCTAATAAGCAAAGTTAACTACGTTAACTAACTACGTGTTAGCCAGACCACCATGTTAGCCATACATATCCCTAAACAAGCTCATAACAAAATAAACATTGACATTTTGACTTGGTTCGTGTTAAGTCATATTCATTGAGAAGTTTTTGATTGCCAAAATTTCTATCACTCCAGTACAATTCCAATACCAAATATAACTACCTAAGTAAAATACAGCTATATAAAAATTCTCCATCAGTAATAAAGTATTTACACTGCCTTATATTACTGTCTGACAAATACACACCTACAACATCAATCCAATTACATCACTTTTGTCTCTCACTTATTTCACTAGTCTTTAGGACTTTGTCAGTCTCCGCACACAATAAGCAGGTAATTTCCCCCGTGTGTGTGTGCGTGTGTGTGTGTGTTTGTGAGCACACATTAGGTGACAGTGCTTTGAATGCAAATGAGTGCAATGTTTTACATCAAAAGCTTCCTGTGGCAGGTTATCAGCATCCTCCCCTTTGGCGCTCTCTGCAATACGCATCTCTCGACCAATAAAGCTTTTTAAAGTGCATTTCACGCCATGTTGCAGTTTGTTAGTGATTACGAAAGAACGCCTGATGGACCAAAACAAGCAAGCTAGCATCGGGGTTGGAAAACTCTTTGAGTCCGGAGAATTTTTTTTTCCGTGGGCCCCCTCATAATGTAAATGCCAATTATGCATAACGATCATGTGAGCCGCGAAATCCTGTGGAATTAAAACAAGTGTTTATCCATTGTGCCTCTCTGACAGGCATTTTTTTTAATTTTATGTATTTCCTGTGTGCAAGATTTAAAAAAGAAAATCAATAAGTATTTTGTAGTAAACATTCTACAAAAATATATTTATAAAACATTTTAAAAACAACCATCCACAAATCAAATACTGTACAGGTACTATACAGTCCACAGAGTTTAAAGTCAATAAGTACAGTGCATAATACTGCTTCTCGGCTTAGATGCATCACAACCCAATAGCTCATGTATTAAATAAATTGACAGACAAAAACGGGAGACATTTTTGCTGTAATTATAGTTTTAATTCATTTCGTTAATGGTGCCTGTATATGTAGTTCTGGTTAGTTATTATTTTTAACAAAACGCTCATTTTCGTTTTATTTCATTAACATTTATTTTTTTAATTTGACATTTTTCCGTTTGTTTTCATTAACTACAATAACCATGACACAGATTCCACGAACAACATGACTGTGAAGAGGGAGGAGGAGTTTATAAAAGCACAGTCAGTGTTCCTAACTTTGCCATTTGGTTGCTATATTTAACGAATTTTACAACTACTCTTGTGACTATTTTTTCCTCAAAAAGCTACTAGCAAGGTTTATTCCAGCTAAAAATCTGACAATATGAGCGGAATTGTTTTCAGTGTTGTGCTGTTTGTTAAATGACACTTTGTCATATTTTAATTGGCCCTAATGTATGGAGGAGTAATTGGTTTAATTTCATTGGGGCCCTGGTCCTAAAAAGTATGTAGGCATGCATCTAAATAATGATTCTGCATACTTTTAAATTGCACGCCTCCAAGTTATGGCTCGTGGCCCCCCAGGGGTCATCGGACCCCATTTTGAGAACCAGTGAGCTAACAGTTGCCAGTTTCTCGGAATTTTGTTTCCGCGGCGCTTCTGGCGAGCCCTGGTTCCTCTTTCAAATAAATCCCGCGAACCGTGCTCCAAAAACAGTCATTTCAAATGTCAGTCCGAGTTTAAAGCACACCATGTTCCGCACAAAACTAGCAATTAAAAAACACAGGCCTGTTTGAAAAAAAAAAAAAAAAAAACACTCGCCAATGCCACATGCACACACAAACACAAAAAAAGATCACTTTATTTACTGACCCTGAGTTTACAAGTTGGCTAAGCTTGCTTCTTGTAAATATTTGAGTTGAAAAGGAACTTTTAGCAATTCGCTTCTACCTTCTCTTGGATGATAATCTTATCTCTATTACAGTAGTTCCTGCTCCAGCAATCCCCAAAACGGATCAAGGACGTAAAGCTACTTGGCAGCTAGCGTTCAAGGCTAGCTCACTCTTCCAATGTTGTTCTTATTCATTATCTGAGTTGCGTATTACCTAACATTCCTATCTGATTTTTTTTTTTGTCTAATGTTTGTTTGTGACAGATTGTAACTGAAATGAGCAGGCAGTGGGATTAAGCTAAAAGCAGCACTGTAGTCAAGTCTTTAGTCTGCCCACAGTAAAAGAGACGTATTTCGAGCAAGGTAGCTTTAACTCCTCAAATATTGACTTCCTTCCTTTGCGGCCTGCCTGCTCGGGAGGTGTGTTTGTGTGCTCTGGAGTTAGTTGAGGTGTGTAACGGGGGTCTGAGTGTCCACATCCATCAAAATAAAAGAACCGGATGGCTTTTGGCCTGCCTTGCATGCAACACAATCGGACTTTGTGTATGTGAAGCAGTTAAAATTAGTCAAATAAGGAAATACGCTCTCGAGTAATGATGAAATAGAATTTATATTTATACTGTACAGTGCCCCCAAAGTCAAACCCTAAACCTTTCGATTGTATGTTGTTTTTCCTGTAGGAAATAATTGTTTGAACTTGTCTGATTTGTAAGGCTGTTTTTTTTTTTTTTTTAAATCCCAACTGAACCACTTTGGACTCTTTTGGTTTGTGTTGGTCATAGCAAAGCAAACACAAGGTCACAAGGTATGACTTGAAGGCGGTCTATTGCCTCCATGTTGGGACATATTTCAAGGCATATATGTTGATGGGGGGGGGGCATTTTTGGTTAAGTGTGTGTGGTATATGTTTGGAACAGCATGAATCAGCAATCTTTCCACTTCACCGCTACTGTTTCTCTGCACTTGTCTAGCCTGGACAGCCGTGACTGCTGAGGTCATGCGGATTATATTTTCAAGCCTGTGACCTCCATGTTGACAAGCTAATGCCCACATGAAATGCTCCAACACCAAAATGACGTCTCGCCCTTAGCTGCGAGTGTGCTGCTGTCCCTGACCCCTGCCCTTCCTGTTTTGGTGCATTGGCAATGAAAGAATTTTTTGTTATTGTTCTGATAAAACAATTGTAACACACGTTAGCATGGGTGGTCTTCTCAATTACTTCCTTTACTCAGATTATTGTCTCATGAAAACAGAAAAAATATCTGAATGATGTCACATGTCGGTCTATAAAAGTGTTACGACTTTTTGGAATGGGAATATGCTCCAAAAATGCTAGCTATGCTAACTTGTCCTTCACTATCAACTCTTGTCCAGAAATGGGATGCTCAAGGAAGGCTTTTTTTTTTTGCAGCTCGCTGACAGGCTAGTCCTCGTTTGTGAAATAATTACCTGATAAATAATAATTTCAGACATTTCTTAATATTCACTACAGTACAACATACATGTCGAACATACATGTGTAACTTTGCGATGCGTCCATGTTTTCCACTGTCCAGCGTCCGGCTGATATGTCTAATTCAAGGCATGTAATTAGTGTGTAGCCAGGTCTGCTTTTGTCTGGGTCACTACTAGTAAATTGTGTGTCCGTGTGTATGTGTGTGAGAGTGTGTGAGACAGTGTTTGTTGACTCTGATGTTAGACAGCAGCACCGGACGGGCTGCGGCCTGCACTACTCGGAGATTGAACCACACAAACACACACACGCTGGAAGGCAAAATGAAAACACATTAGTTGGTTTGAGGCTTGTCCTACATGCAAATACATAAATAGCAAAGTACAACCAAAGCACGCATTAAAACTAATCAACGTGCCAAACAAAGCAGTTTTGAGCCAAAATGTCTATTGCGCGTTTAGGATGAATGATATTTGGCTGCGCGTGTGTGCGACAAACTTGGAATGCTCAGAATGCCAGCGTCGCCGAGGGCCCATGAGGCAACGGCCCTCGTTGCACGTCACGCTTCAGCGATCGGTTGCCCCCGGAGGGTCGGAGTGCAGTCGGGGTCCTGTCACTCCTCTGAAGAAAAGTTCAAGGGTCAACTTTCCTCCCCTTCGCCCCGGCTGGGGGGCTACTTCCCACTCAGACCGTGAAGTGGGGGGGGGGGAATCGCCTTTGAGCGGAACATTTTTGGATGAAAAGAGCAGAAGGGGATTTGGAGTCGTTGGATGCAGCATGAGGTCATGTGACCGTTGGCCTTCAAGGCTTGCTTGCTATGGTGATGCTTAAAGGAGACCTGTTTTGCTTTCTTCATAATGTAAAACAGTGCGCCTGTGATATTCCTTGGTCAAAATGCTGTAAGGATCAAGAATTACAGTACACTTTTTAAACCCTATTTTGCTCTCGCTGAAATTAGCCCTTTGTGAGGAGGTGACCCTTTCTTATGTAAGTGAGCGACTGTGTGTCACAAGTCTGGTTTTCATTGCCATGATGGTCTTTTTGCAAAAGCATAGTCCGGTGCGAATGATGTTTGGACGCGGAGCGAAGCACCGAAAATCCGTCCATTCGCCCCATTCGTCACGTATTAAACAAGTCATCTCTTTTGCCATTTTGTCTCACGGCAGCCAATCAGCATCGGGTGTAATATGTCACACACAGCCAAACAGCGTCTTGTTCACTTGGCGGCTTTTTTTTTTGACAGTTCTGCAACTTTACCAAGACAGCAATGTTGGTAGCATTTGCATATTGTGTCGGTGATTGCAATGTTGAAAAATGCTGTCGTAGTCTACCACCAAGCGAAGCCCCTCCCCTCTCCGCTGTGCGCGAATGAACAGCTGCAGCATCCAAGCGACCGCCACATTTGACTGTGGTCCCTGTCATATACAATCGCACAAGAGCCGTGGTGGAGCATGAGCTGTCCTCTGCTGTGCCCTAACTTTTATTAGAACTAAGTTAAAAGTTACTAGTTGGCAAGTGCTACCTGACTTTATCTGCAACCTCATTCTATCCATACAAGAAAGGGGGGTTTCCTGTTTAATCTTTTTTATCATTATTATTATTATTATTATTTATTATTTATGAACAACCCTAATCTGCAAGTTTTTATTCTATTTTGTGCCTTTATAACAGGGAATGTTTTTGCTTTATAGCAAATTGAATTGTAGCTTGCTCTCTGTTAAAACTAAATTTAAAAAAAAAACAACCTAGTCTTTGCATTTGAGACTTATTGCTGTACCGAACCGTGACCCCCATACCTAGGTACGTACCGAACCGTGACTTTTGTGAACCGTTACACCCCTAGTATACACATATATACACATGCACACACACACAAAAGGTACGAATAAATAGAGTGGGGCAGAGTCGAAGAGGAATGAGGCCTGCTGAGATGAGGACAGCTAGTTAGCACCACTAAGCTAACCTAAATAAGATTTGACTGCACGTGCGTTCAGTCATTTTGACGCTGATCACAATAGGACAACGTGACTTGTGAGGATGCGGCTCAAACGTGACTCCTGTGACTCAGAGTCTCTTTTGTTGTGACCGATGATGAGGTGGCCAGTTTCCGTACGAAAAAAAAAGAGAAGAAAATCAAGCCACTACAGGATATGAATCAGGATCTGATTCAATATGCGAAGAGGAGACAATAAATGACTCGTGGCTATTTTTACATGACAACGCTCAACTAGGATGATTCATTTCAGCTCTTGGAGCTCAATTAGCGATTATTACTGTGTATTCTGATGACGTTTACGTTTGTCCTCTGCTCTATTCCTGAAAAGCATTCGTCACATTTATTCCTCATAATATCCAAGTCAGTGTGAATGACACACATTTTATTAGGTACACCAGCTTCACGTAATGACATCCGATACAAGAGCTGTGTCAAAAATGTGGCCTTAATTTGGAAAAAATGTTATTATATGATAAATATATTTTCCCTGAGATCGACCCACTTATTAGTAATGATGTGATTATTCTCTTTTTGTCAGTTATATTTTTCCAAGGGTATCGAAAGCCCGTTGTCTAAAATTGTATTTGATGCAGTTTTAAAATGTGTTTAAAAAATATTAATTTATTTATTGAAATATTTTTGTGACTGCGAATCAAATGAACAGATTTGAGTTTTTATTTCCAGTTTTAGAATTCATTCGTTTCAGTTTATTTTTTTTTCAGTTTTTACTATTTGATTTGTTAAATTCATTTTAAAGTTCTTTTTAATTTTGATTGTCAAGTGCATATTTTTTCTACTTTGAAAAGTTTTGATTGGATTTATTTTTGTATTTAGAATTAATATAACTGTTTCAATATATTGTCCTCCACTGTGTTTGTTACATTCATTTCAAAATGGTGTCATTTTTATTCTAACATCTCATTGTGTAGTGTTTATAAAAAGTAAGCATTTTAAGAAAAATCTGCATTTATTGATTGCCCCCCAACGCCCCCCCCCCTCATTTTTTCGGATAGATGGATGTCACATTTACCTCAAAATTTGTCAATTGTTAAAAATATTTTCTCTTTTTTGTTTTTGTTGTAGTTTTTCAATTCACTTTTCTTTGTCTTTTACTGACCCGAAGCGGTGACATATGACCTCTACCTTTTCCCAGCCCTCCATTCATCAGGTCCGCACCTTCATTTCCTTTAATTGCAGCCCCCACATTTTGCCTATCAGGCAGATTAGCCTCGGCTTTTCCAGGTGAACATTGCAGCGTGTGCGTGCGTGTCTTTGTGTGTTAAAGCAGAGAGGGGAAGTAAACTCTTTGATCAAGCTAATGAGCTGCCACCTCTTCCTCCAGGGCCTGCAACTTAGACTGGGGGGTGTACGGACACCTGAAAAAACACACGCCGAGACCATGCGTTGCCTGTAGGAGCACACACGCAGAATGCGACACACCCGCATCCTGCCGCCATTATCCCCCGGCCACCCCCTGCCAGTCGACTCTATCCAAGTGTCAGTCACACCCTCACTTCATCTCCAGTGTCCCCACCGCTAGCTAACAGTAGCCTAACCCCTCACAATGGCCGAGCCACCCACCTACTGTTGTACCCCCCTACCTACATCCCCTTTCTCTCACGATGGCGCCGGCCTTCGCTCGCCAAACCTTCATCTCTGTGTAATGGAGTCATGCAAATGCAGGGTGGGCGGCGACCACCGTGTATCTCAGTCAAGGCTGTTGTACAGTAGTTAAATAATGAAAACTAAAATTGCAAAATGAAAAATCCAAAAATCCAAAACAATTATAACCCTCATGGATATTTTTCAGTTGTACGGTATATGATGCGTCATATGCCCAAAAAGTTAACTCGCAGGTTCTTATAATGATTCCATTTAACTTTATAGTATGTTTAACTTTCTTTGCCACTATTGACCTTTCACCTCAGGAAGCGTCGCCTTCTGTGGAAGTGACGAAGTGTAAATGAGCAGTGATTGGATGAAAACACATACATGGTGACTAATGTCAAACAAAAAGACTAGAAGAAACAAAAACTGTTGAATCTGCACAAAGGAATTGTAAACAGTAGATAAGATAAAATGGTTGGTTCCTGTTGCCTTTTATCTATGTATCTATTGATATTTATTTTTTTGTTACTTGGTAGTGTCGTACTTCCTAGTTTGATTACTCAAAAATTGTCATTAAAAAGTAAATTGACTTTCATGAACTACTGACTGAGCAATTCATTTTACTAAATTGTATCTCATTATTCTCAAAGTGCTGGTCCCGTTCTCCTTTAACACTTATCCCATGGCAATTTGTTTTCTAATGTATGATTTATCTTTTAATGTGTATGTATTTATTTATTTCAATTTGGTTTAGTCATTGATAGCTGAGAAATGCCTTGCTACAGTACTTAATCGCTCTCTAGGCAGGTTTTCCCTCCCCTGCCTTGCCACCTCCTCTTCCACCTCCACCCTGATGTGTGTCACTCAAGGTGGCGACAGGCTGAGATGGCGGCGCCGATGCGAGGTCGGTCAAGCGATAAGCATTTGTCCTATTTTTTTTTTCTACGCTGCTGCTTTTTCCTTCTCTTTCTCACTCTCTCTCCCATTCTGCGTGGCCTTTTGCAACCTGTTGCTATGTGACCCACTGACCCGTGACTTCAGTACGCAGTGACAGCATCCATCAAAGCGTTTGACTATTTCAGGACACCGGTGACAGCCTCAAACTGGTTTTAAAGTAGTGAAATGATTTATATTAGATGGAGGGGAAAAAAACAGCAGCAGTAAAACATTAAACAAGAAAGGATGGAATTGGGAGGCTCCACAGAGGAAGCCACCGCGGTCCCCAAAAAACATATATATACAGGTTTGAAGTTTACAAAAGAGTGCTTAGATTATGATTAGATTAGATTATTATGTGGACGTATAAAACAAAAGTTGAGTTGCTTGAAAGGAACACATAATGCTATGTTGTGAGAAAAAAAAATGCAGAGCACACTACCATCAAAACCTCATACCAACAGTGATGTGAGATGAACATGGTTTGGGGCTGCTCTGCCTCTCCAGGGCCTGGTATTGCAGGTCATTCTAAAAGGTTCACATATTTTTCTTGCAACTCTTTCTTTATCATCATGACAGAAAATGAGCTGATTTCACAAAGAAAAGAAATAGGTTGTAAAGCATGCTATGAGTCTTGATTCATGGGGTATTTGAACAAAAGCATGTAGTTTGTCATACACCTTGAAACTGTTTTAAATGGTTGAAAAATATTTAGTATGTCTCCTTTAAAGCTTAAAAACAATGCATTGTGTCTTCACAAACAGATGGCACGGGTGTGATGGCAAACCTGTCGAAAGAGGTCTATTTTTCTGCTGGAGGTGAGTCACTCACACCAAGACTTTTCCAACTATCTCACACTACTTCCAATGCAATTTACATATGACGTCTTTGCCATCAGTGATATCCTTTGTTGGTGGTGTCTCAAAACAAAGCCAATAAGACAAATAAAAATGGACACACACTTTCAGATGTATTAATAAAGGGAGGATTATTGCTTCTGCTGAAGTGACTTCACATCAGCGCTATGCTACCGGTATGCAGCAATTGCTTCCATTCCTATTCTGGTACTATCACATTTTTTCTTTTTGTCATCACTGGTATAAGTGGTGTCACACCCACAGAAAAAAAAAAAGCCACAGAAAAAGAATTACACTTTATTTACTGCTTTTAGATATTAACTGAACTGAAGTAATGGATGTCCTTTCTGGAAAGCATCAAAACCCCTATCAAGCTCTCCATTATGTAGCTTGCATGTAACGCCGCATAACGCTCATCTGCATGATTTCAATAGCTTGTTATCACAGATGTCTCTGTGTTATTTATAACCGTCGAGTGGAACAACACTCTCACAGGCCTGTTGTTGGGAAAATAACCCCTCCTCCACCCCCCCAGCCCCCCAAAAGAAAAAGTTTCTGAGGTGCCAGAAGATGCAAACTAATAATGTAAGTACAGTTGGACAGAACAGAAATAAAGCTTATTAGCGGATTTGCCAGATGTAGAAATATTTCCATTAAAGTCGAAACTCTCCAAAATGGAACGATTTATGGAAAAATCAAAAGTCACTCGTGTGAAGTTACACTCCACAGCGGAAAATCTGAGAATGAACTCCATAAATGTGTTTTGCTGTTTCTTTGGGCTTTTTTTTTGCGATGCTAGCGCGATGATGACAACTAACAAATGTGTGATGATAACAATAGAACCAGAAATTTAACTTGATGTACCCTATGAAAAATTCAGGCTGTTCAATGCTTCAGGGGTGGGGGGTGGGGTGGGGATAAGGTGCTACCGATAGTTTGTCGAAGTTGGTAGTCAGAAAGACTAACAGAAACCCGTTTAAAATGACAGACGTACCGGCCTATAGACAATTACTATTTGTTCCGGCCGGATAAAAAGGCGGATAGACGGATGTCGGAAGGGTATCCCAACTGCAGGCGTAGGGCAATAAACGGACCGCAATTTTAATAAAATTAAAATGCCCAGCTCTGTTCAATACAGTATGAGCAATCCAATTAAACATCTCTGTGCAGCTATATACACATCTTCATTTTACCAAGCAGGATATAAATTAGCATGAAAATGACCAGTATGTTGTGTGTTGTCTTCAAAATTGAGTCTTTTTACTCTATTTTAATTGTACTTTGATTATCTTCTCTTTGTATTTGTAGGAAATTATGAAAAAAATAAATAGAACTACTGAGTCAACAAGTAACGGATTGTGTCCGGCTTTGGAGGTTTTACTGTAATATATTATTTTCCCCATTCACTCAACTAGCTCATTGTATAGGTGTGTGTGCATGTGTGCGTGTGTGTGTTTGTGTTGGGGAATGGGGGTGTCACAGCATGAGCACAGGATGTTTTCACAGTGATCACTTTGGACAGGGTGATTTACATCCTTTGAGAGACCATGTTGAGAAGACACACGCACACACGCGGATGACTTCCTACCGTCACATCACTTCAGAGCACATTACATTGACTCCCATTCATTTCCTCAAGCTTTAACTCTAATCCCCACCTTAACCTAACTTGAACTCTAACTAATACCAGGCCCTTGTATGCTCACATGCACGAACACACACGCACACACACGCACACACGCACACACACACAAGTACTGTCCACTGGAACTTCAAAGTTCAAAAAGCAGAAGTGGCGCCTGGCAAGAAAACCGGTTGATGATCAAACTGGTTTAGCAGGCCTTATGTTTGTTTGTCTAGTGAGCTCGTCCCACATGTGTACCTCACATCCTCAAGTCAGACTTTGCTTCCACTCAATTCTCCATGTGACGATGCTTTTGGACAAATGCTGCACTCCCCAATTTCCCCATTGAAAATAACAGCAAATGAATTCATCCGAGTTGAAATGTCCAAATGAAAGCTTTATTATTTGTGAATGGAATAAATAAATATGATTGACGCCCATTGAAATGCATAACTGTATACACCGCAACAATTTTGCTTGACTTAACTGGCAGAAAATGTTAAAAATAATACAACCATCATTTTTTTTTTAATAGTGATTCTATTGTGTGGGGGAGCTGGAACCTTTCCCAGCTGACTTCTGGCCAGGTACCGCCTGGACTGGTCAGGTTATTCCATAGATATATTTTATTGTGCCCCAATTTAACACGACCATAAAAGTCAGTCGTCTGTAAATGACTACATTGATGTTCTCCATCACGGTTTAGGCTATCGGACCCCCTGGATCAACTCCGCTTTCTTCTCGTTGTTCTCCGGTGAAGGTGAAAAGGATCCTGAGAACAGTCGGGTTCCTCTTTTCCGAGAGCGTCTCATTGCTCACGGCTCAATGCGGAACAAAGATCTTCTCTGTGTTGGAATGCTCAGGAGAAACCCAAGCCACGCTGTAATGGCCCCAGTGTAACAAGTGCGTGAATCGGATCTGCATGTGGCATAATAATAATTATTTTACAAAAACTGAAAACGTCTTGCGTTAAAACGCAAACGTTTTTCAATAAAACACTATAGTATTGCGTTATTGCTCAATCTTAAATATTCTCCTGATGTCCCTTGGCTTGCTCCAGTCGGCATCATCATCATCATCATCATCATCTTCTTCATCACATCATGACGGTCTTGTGTTGCAGCGAAATGCTGTCTTGGTTAAATAGTTGTAAACAATTCCATCTACTCACGATACTCCCAACCCGTAAGTGGATGTGCATAAGAAAATAGCTGGTAATGATATTTAAATGTTTATGAGTGCACAGACTTCTGTGGGTCCTGTTGGGGCCCTTGGTAGTTGTGGCAAAAATACAAACCCCATTTTGCTCCAGGTGTGGCAATGTCCTCGGCCTGAAAACTGAGAAAGCCACTTATGAGCCAATGCCCCGGTCATGATTGGTCCTGATTCGCACCATCATAGTTTTGAAACTGGCTGAAAAACGAATTCCGTGGTCAAAGTGAGACTGAGAGCAGGTTGACGGGTGGTCCTTGGTTTGCGTTTTGTTGGAAAAAATGAGTTTTTGCTGCTTGAAATATTATTTGCAATTCCCGCAGAATGGACGAATGCCTGAAAATGAATGAAAAGGGAAATAGTTGGATGAAATGCAATTTTCCTGTCTGACCAGGGCCCCTTTTGTGGGAACATTATGAACCTGAAAACTGGGCAAGTAATTTCTGAATCTGGCTAGGGTGCAGGTGTGTGTTTGGAAACCCTTTTTCTTGTGACAACTGAGGACTTAAAATGACTGAAAAAAATACCTTTGGTAAAAAGTGAGGCTTCCAGAATGCATTTTTTGTTTCAACAGGCGGGTCTTTGATAAGGGTTGTCTGGTTTTCCCGGCTGGAAAAAGGGCCATGGCATTTCAAACCTGAGTTTTGCATCAACCGCGGAGCTGATCAATGCCCAAAAATAGTCAAAGTAAAATTGTATTAAATGTTTCTACCACTAGCAGTTTTCACCAAACTAGGACTAAACACTGCATAAAAACGAGTAGAATCCATAACAGCTTAACGGAACATCGCTAAACATATGTACGACCGCCAGTTTGTATTGCCGCTGCCTGGATTCAGCAGATCTTCAGTCAAATTTTCGTTGTTTAACACCAGACTCTACAACTGAAGTCATTCTTAACCATCATGGTTGGCTGACAAAATAACAGTAGAAGTAGAGGCTGGAAACTCAGTTTCATGGACAGACAAAAGTGCATCCGGGGGCTCTACAGTAGTGTCTGTTCAGAAGCTTTCCTGGTCCTCTTGGATGAAAAAGCAGCATTGGCAGCGCGGTCTGGAATCGCAATTTTGCAACAGCGTTTGACCTAGCGAAATAGCAGACAATCGACTACTAGAAAATCTGGGATATTATGCCTAAAGCATACATGGCAGCAAGACACTAAGACGGTCTGGCTGCAAGATATGATGCAGTTTTCTTATGGCAAGTTTGAATGTTTACAAACTGGACTGAAACGTGGTAGACAATGAGGGATGAGGATGCTTCCTTCAAGAGAAAGGTTTTCTCATCACCTTGGAGTTTGGCAGGAGTGCGAGAAGTCAAAAGCCGGTCTGACTCCCAGCCAATATGTCAAAGCTTTGTATTCTTTCGTATGAACCTTCGCATCCCAGATCAAGTGTATTGAAAGAAAGCAGATATTGGGAGCCAGCCGGATTTGTGGGTTCAACAGCTGGCCAGAGACATTTGCATTATTCACAGGGTGTGACACCACAACATCCCAATGAATAGTAAACGTGTGTGGTGGTTTCCCAAAACAGGCTCTCTTGCTTTTAAGACTTGAAGCAACCTTGTCCAGTGGCTCCTAGCTGTCACAACATCCCATCGTTAACGGGTAGTCGTGCTACTGAAAGAACACTGCGTGCTTTATCTACTCGAAAGATGCCAAACGTCTGAGCGGAAGCTCTGAACATCTGCCAACCTGACTCTGGCGACGGCGGAGAGGACGTTTGAAGCTCTTCTGCTCAAGTCATTAGCAGCTTTCTCGACGCGAACGCTCCAGCTGGATCGTACGAGCAGCACAGGTCTGTCTTGTGGATGCTAGGAGGCCTGCAAACCGGGCAAAAACCTGGAATATCAAACTTGGACGCAATGAAGATTTTTAACAGTGACTTGTTACTTGCGGTAGCCCCAAAAGCCACGATGTTTGCACCAAGCAATAATATACATCACGATATGTCTAATCTATCTTGATTTGTTAATATGATAACATGCGTGCCACTGATGTGGTAGAACAGCAACAAGAAGTGGCTTAGCGAAAGTGGAGTAAGTTAGCACTTATGCAACTACTATATAACCTAACGTATACAACTCCAATCGTTGTTATATTTCAAACCATACCGCTTTTTGGAATCTTTGACTTTGTAGATTCCACTAGAGCGTGGCAGTGTCAAGTGAGCACATGCAAAATGTGCACTCTCTTAACAATTTGACAGTCCACTGACAAAGGGAGACGATTAACAATTCTCCCAAGAAAACGACAGAACTGGACACAGACTCACAGTTCATACATAAATTATGGAAGGTGCACTTCCTTCCATAAACATCAGCTTGAGTGCTGGCTAAAGCCACAAACCGTTTTCCATAAAAGATTTACCTAAGGGAGTAAAAAGCCAAAATTCCTGCACAGCAGCCAGACCGAGTCCACAGCTACTAGTTACTGTATGTCTTATTGGGTTTAATGGCAATGTTGAAAGGAAACATATCAGACAATCAAGAATTTCAAATAAATTGTGTCTGACCTACCATACCATAATAGGAACCTGCTTGTCTTCCAGACAAAATGATCCGTCTTGGATTCTGCATTCACAATAATAAGCAGCCTGTAGTATGTCATCACAAGTTACACTGCCAATTGCTGGCCTGGCATGCATACTACAGCATTAGCCATCAGATTTGCAGGTTCATGGCAACACAGTTGAATGTCAAAAAAATGAATCAATAAAACTTAAACACAGTCTTGATCTGACCCCATTTCCATCTTTAACTGATCACTCCAGTTGTGCGAGTCCATGTTTATTTTCCGTTTCACTTCCGCCAAGTTTGCCTCGCTTCTGTCTGTTTGTCTGCATTTCTGCATAGTTAATTTTCCTTATCTTTCCTTATGTAAACTCCAGTTTGAACTGGACTACTGTGAACCCGCGCTTTTTATTTGCATCTTATCAGCTGCTAACTTCCACTACTGCTGATAGCGATTCGGACCTTTCCCTGCATCATCTTGAGACGTTTACTACCTGAGTCCCTCTAGCGGTACATAAAAGACTGTATATAATAAACCAGAAAGGTACATATCATTTTTAATGATTTCTTAACTTATCATGGCATAAATAAAACTGACCAAGAAAGTCATGTGCCTCGCCACTCACAACTACTCGTGGGGACACACGAAGGTTCTTGTAGAGAAATAACTCAGATTACTAACAAAAGTTAAAAAGAAGGAAATGGAATGCTCTAAATGTTATCATACTTGATCAAGGGATACAATGTTGAAGTTGCCGTTTGGTTTAAAAAAAAAAAATGCAAACCAGTAACATTTCGTTTTTGGCAATACTCTATCATGAATAAGTCATGCTAGCATTGTAGCTGCCTTAGCATGTGAAAAGATTGAGAAACGGTGCCCTAATAAATGCCTCCCAGGTCTGCAGTCGAGTAAATAAACTAGCCATTAGGAAATCAAAATCAAGGGCTTATAAGAAGCTAAATATGTGCTTATTATCTGGGGACACTCCGTCAAAACCTGTTCTGAGCACTCTTGGTGCCAGTGAAATTGTTGTGGAAGGGCATCCGTTTGCAAAAACTGACTAAAGGCAAGGAAGGGCCAAGAGTTGGAGCAAATTAAAGTTGCATGTCAAGAGTACCGGAGGCGGTGGGACGGAAGCTGCTCAAACAAAAGTGGAAATAGCAGCAAAGTAGGTGAGTGGAAAGCAAAGCGCAGAGGCAAATCAAGCAGTCGTCCGGTGATCATTTTACAGGCTGAGAGGAAGTGTTCATGCAGAGGGAAAGGAGCCAGACAAATGAGTTGAATGAGGGCTAAGTGGGTGGTAGCGCTGGCCCATTACACCACTACACAAGCCTTGGACGCAATCGTAGGTAGATGGAAGCAAGCGCAGACAAATGGACTTGTCTCTGCTAAGATGTACCCTTGCGACGTTTTAGTAGCAAATCTTACAAAAGGTTATAGTGGAACCTCCTAACTTGAACATTAGATCAGTCATTTTAATTACTTCAGTCTGTAGATGAAATTGTTAACACACGGACATGGTTTAACTATTGAACCCATTTGAACTTTGGTGCTAGCCAAATATGCAGACATAAATATAATATATGGTTACGTGTGTGTGTGGAAAGACTCAACTATTGTATACAAAGACATGAATAATCCAATATTCCATGATCTATTTCCTTTGAATCACCAGAAATGATACAATACAAATAACAAATAGCACACGTGTATGTCATTATGAGTCAAAAGATGCTCCATGAAAATAAAATATTTGCAAGTACTCCTAAGTAAATAGTGGATTTTCCATCATTGCTTAAGACACATCTGGACAAGATTCCGGATGCTCCTACTTGCACTCTCCATAAAGGTTTCATCTGATTGCATGACAGTTATGGTCAATAAAATCCACACTGTTTAGGCTGTTAATTCATCCTAAGAGTATCCCGATGGTTTTCTTTGGGAGTCTGGGTGGGAACATTGATCAGGCACACGGTTTGTTCTAGAAAAATTGCTGCAGATTCCCTTCATCAGTCTGTGTAATAATGAGCAGGACTCCGATTGTATATTATTAGAGAAAATAATCTTATTTCCATGCGCTCACGGGAGAGCGATGGAAGTGTGACAGTTTGTTGGACAATTCCGAGCTTGCGGAGGGAGGCGAGCGAGCGAGAGCGCAAAGGCAGATGGCGCGGCCCGGAGGTGACTTGACACATGCACAGGAAGAAGAATATGACCCAGACGCTCGTTCGTTGACTAATCTCTCACCCGCCACCTTTTTGCACATGGACACTGGGGACACACGCATCCACATCCCAACTCACTTTCACTTGCTGCGTGGTTTTTTTTTTTTTCTCCCCTTGTCACCATTGACACCTTTGCACATTTCACTTCGGCGGAACTCTCAATAGTGTTTTTCCGTGTCGTCCAGCCCTTACACAAAGTTCAACATCAGAGGAAAGCCAATGAGGTGTGCAGGAGATGACAAAGAACGTCACGTCTCAAAATGTTTGGACACACTTAGCTGTGAAGCAGGTTCGATACAGTTTGGGCTGAGTCCCAAAGGGCTCAAAAGCGCACTATGGTTCCGCCTGTGGTTTACCAGTCCAGTCACTCAGGTTTCTCATGTTCTGTTGAGGCTTTCCTTGGAAGAAACCTTTTATAGCCTTTGCAGAGTCAAATGAAGCCACCCTACCGCGCCAGAATCGGCGTCAGCTCATACATTAATCAGAGATTACTTTATGCGACTCCAAACGTATTTTGGACGCTGTTTAACGAAAGGACTCTTTTTTTTTTTTCGAGATATTTTCATTTTTTGTTTGACCTATAATAGCTTGCGTAATACGGATTTAGCGTGCCTTGTAATTTATAGCTATATAAAAATACCACCTGTTGCTCAACCTATGCTTTAATTCATAAATATCACTAAAAATCTTACTATATTACATATTATTATTGTTGTAAAAACCTGATTTGGAATCGGCGCAAAAAAATAATCTAGAAAGGTTTACTTGCACTTCTGTTTTTGACCAAAACATGCAAAAGAGCCTGTTATTCACATACACACTGCACAGTGTACACGCCCCACCCCCACCTCCCCTGATCACGTTTTAACCCCAACCCCCCCCACGTCTCAAAATGATCTGTGATGTCCACGGGGGCGTGAATCGAGGCTGCCGTGGCCGCCGGGATCAAACTAGGAAACGTAACCTAAAGGTTGCTAGTTTGAAAGCACCCTTAGACAATTGAAAAACGCTTTGGACCCAACTGTTGCACTTGTGATGGAAGAATCTTTGGCTGGTAACCCCGCCTCTCACCCAAGGTCAGCTCAAGCACAATAGAAAATGGATGGATTCATATCATTGTTCGACTCCTACTAACTTTTTACCATATGCGACTTGACATCATTTATGACTTTTTGGGCCCGTTGACCAAAAGCACTTCAGGTCTGCTTATTGGCACACAGTATTACCATGAAACTCCCCAAAGCCAAAGGGAAAAAAAAGTTCCAAATTACATTTACAAGCTGTGCAAAGTGCATCTGAATCCATTTGTATCGCTGCCTGTCAGCGCTCTGATGCTTGTGCGTGCGTCTGTTTTGTGGGGTCCTGCGAGCGAGGCCCCCGGTATCCTGCGGAGGAATGCAGCGCTCTCTTGAAAAGTAGTTATCAGCTAATGAGAATTCCAATCGGAGCAGGAAGGAAGGGCTTAGAATGCGTGTCCCTCAGCGAATTGGGGCGAATGTTAATCACGATGCCTGCGCGCACACACACACACACACACACACACACAGACTCACACCCACACACACAAGCTTGCATGCAGTGCACACGGGAGCATGCGGAGATGTGCGCAGGTTGACACATGAATGGATGGACGAAGGATAAAGAGCGAGGATGTTTTTCAAAAGTCTGTTTTGTGTGGAACTAATTGGTTTCAGATGAAAATCAGCGCACACAAACTTGAGACGATACTTCTTCATGAGTTTCTTTTTTTTTTTTCTCTCCTTCAGCCTTCCATTCATCCCTCTCGGTCCTTCCTTTTACTCTGCCGTTCTTCTCCGGGCTCTTCCTGCCATCCCGGTCACTTCATTCATCATAAAACCGCAACATAGACGTCAATGGCCGGGACGCTAAAAAGTGATGGAAGGGCAGACTCCTTAGCAATGAAAAGCGTGTATCTCCAAATGTAAGATATAATCCATAATTCACCATTTTTTGGAGATGTGGTGCAAAATTTCAACTCAGACGCATCCTTTGCGATACAATTGGGAACATTTTTCACAAAAGGACTTGTTGCGGCCAGTTGGTTTAAATGTACCTTTTGAGATGAAAAGAACCCTGTGCTAAATCCATTTATTAAACCAAATAGTTTCATAGAGTGCTTTAATGCAGACTCTTTCAATTTCAATTCTTGGAATTTTTCCAACTGAATTTTCGTTTTTAGACCCAAATTTAGGCCGGTCTTTCTGTTTCTGTTTCTGTTTCTTTCTGCTGTAATGGAGTAATGTAGTTTCAATACATTTGAAAGGGGAATAATGATGTGATTTTCATTGAATTGATGAGTAAATTGAGCGAGCTTGGTCATGGAACAACTCAAACCCGTGAAGTCAAGGTACCGCTGTACTTGACACCAGACGCTGATGCTGCGATATTCCACCTTGTCTGGCTTCTTTGTTCAAGGCAAAATAGATAAATGCTGCAATTTTGCGGGATCCCTACTATCATCCACTTTTTTTTCCCCCCACTCTTTCCCCCGTACTTTGTGTCCAACGAAGGACACCAGACCTCTGGAGGACTCCCCCTGTCCCTCAGGAAGAGCCGCGCTCCCCCCAGCCCGTCCCTCGTCCTTCTCCCTGTGTTTTTTCATAAGCTATTATTTATGTCTGACAGACCTCCTCCAGACAAATGGCTGCCATATGGAGAAAAAGACAGCGAGGTAAACGGGGACGGAAGGCAGGAAGTAAAGAAAACTCACCCTGCGTCCTCGCCGTTGTCTGGCGAATTCTTCCGCGGTGCTTTCAGGCGCCATGCGAGCTATGTCAGAATGACCTACCGGTGTGCGTCAATGGAGATATCATCATTGTCTTCTTCGGAAGAGCTACGGCCCCTGTGGGCTGTCAGCCCACACTTATACGCGTCCCTGCAGCCCACAGGAGCACATGATCCTGCTTATGCGTGTCATGTGCTGTATATAAGTCAAATAATGCTTCAAAAAAAAAAAAAAAAAAAAAGAATTTCAAGCTGTTTATTTCCACTCCCGGTTGAAGTTTACTGTCAAACTAAACGTAAAACCAAAAGAATTACATATTATGATTTCAAAATAGCCACATACATTGGCCTTGCGATAGTGTGCTTAGCTTAATGCTAGCAAATCATGCAAAACGCCATAGATGGGCCACAAATGGCATCTATGTGGCAGTGCTATTACGCTATAACGGATAGTTGAACACAAACGGTGCAACAACACATGTAGACAGACAATAAAACAATATTCACAGGCATACCTTCTTAGTTGTCAGCGTCTAATATTACCGAAATTCTTCTTCATTAGTGTGTATTTGCCTGTATGATACTGTCCCCGGTGGCCAAGGCATTTACATTGGAACAGGGGTAGGGAACGCCGGTTCCTCGCGAGCCATATCCTGCCTGTTTTGGATCTCACCCTACTACAACACACCTGATTCAAATAATCAGCTCATCAGCATGCTCAGTCGAAGTCTGAAATGATCCTGATCATTTGAGTCAGGTGTGTTGTTGTAGGGAGATATCCAAAACAGTCAGGATATGGCTCTCGGCGACCAGCGTTCCCTACCCCTGCATTAGAAGTTGCGCAAGGTCTGGAACAGATTAATGGCAGTTCCATTCATTTCAATGGAGAAAGATAATTTGAGTGTTTTGAGTTCCAACATGATCACGGAATGGATTATGTCCAGGCACCACTGTATTTGTTTTTTTCTATTGGGTTACTTTCCTCCAAACTACAAGCACAATGATACTTATTTAATAGTCAACAAAATGCTGTTGTTACAATACCACCTCGTTGGCATGGTCAATTAAAAGTCAAGTTTTGCAAAAGTTTCGATAAAAGCTACCAAACAGTCTTTTGGGTGACTTTATCAAGCCGCAAAAATAAATGAGTTGAGCTTATATTAACTTTGTACTTTTGAATTAGAATATGCGTGTGTGTGTCATATTTTGATAACGGACTGTATGCTTTTGTACAGTGCTCACAAAAGCAAGACATTTAGCGCGTGGGATGATGCATTAACGATGAGTATAAACGGATATTTTAGTAACTTTCTCTGCTGGTGAAAAATGCAAAGAAAAGAACGCATCTTGGGAGTCTTTAGCCTCTCGGGTGTCCCCTGAAGTCCAGATGTTCTGTCCGGCCTCACTATCCTCACAAAACAATGACAAAATACATGTGGAAATATTATACTGACCGATGCATCATCTCTAATCGTAGTTAAAGACACGTAAGATTGTAAGATCGTCTTTAATGCCTTGCAGAGATCTCATCTTACAACATTTCATAGGAGAAACTGTTTCTGTGTTTTGGTGGGTGATGCTGTTTTGGTTAGCTACAAAGGTCAAACCGACTCAGTTGTCCAGATTGTTCTTCCATTATCATGCGAGACTCTCCAGCATTTTTCATTGAGTTGACTTTGCGTTTTCAACTCTGCTCTCCTTTGACATCCCTGCCTTGTCGTTTTCTTGGTAATCACCTCAATCTTCTGTCCCCAACTACGAGTTCTGCCTCGGCCCTTCCTGCTTTCTGTTTGCCTGTCCCGTGGCTGCAATGACATCGCTATGTGAGTTTCCCTGTTATGCTACCAGGGGCTGACTTTCTTGTCTCAAGATACAGTGCACAAAAACAAAACCTACGTATTTCTTTACACCGTCTTTCATTATGGTTTATGTGTTCGGACAATACTACTCTTACAAGTTTTCCCTGTCAAAATGGCCGCCCCCTGAAATGAATGGATTTTGCTGCTTAACTCATATTCCACAAACGCAATATTAATCAGAATGCCGCGTTTCAACTAGTGGGCCTGCTGGGAACATATTCTTGAAAAAAATATGTTTGGGTTGATTTCCGCTTTAAGCCGGGGAAAGAGGAGTAGGAAGTTTGTTCCAGTACAGCAAAGCTAGTCCAGGAACTGTAAGATACTCAGGGTGCCCTGCCGCAACTCTCACCTCCTCTCACCCACTGAACGAAGCAAACGCCGCAGGACCCCTTCATAGGTGCGCTAGTCGATCCGGAATTTTTCTGACACACTTCGTGCAAGTAAATTGATTGACTTATTACTTTATTCTCCTGATGGTGAAAAGGAAGCAAAGGTTTATATTTCTGGGGATACTGTTGATTTCCCCTCTAAATGTTATTCTTTTCAAATCCAGCCTCTTGTTCTATACAGGCTCTCGAGAGTCAAGTCTTCCTGTCAGAATAAAAGTGTCTCTTATGTTTAGTCCCTCAGGGAGCAGCTGGCCAGCCAGCTAATCCCCCACTGGGCCTTCTCCTCCTCCTCCTTCCTCAATCTCCCTTCCTGCCTTCCGTCCTCTCCCCATGTCTTGTGTAATAGCTCCCTTGTTCCCGCTGGACAAAACAGCACCTTTGTGGCCTCTTTTGCCTCTTTCTCCGCCGCTCACTAGCCCCCTTCACACACATTCATACACCAGTCCGGTTTCTCCCTCAAATCGGAACCATGAAACACTTTTAAAAAAAGCAGGAGTAGGGACATTGTAAACAGCAGGTTTTGGGGTCGGGCTGGGCTAAGTGTCCAGCAGAGAAGAGAGGCAGGCCTTTGTTATGAGGGGGATTAGTTGGTGAGGTGTGGGGAAGGTTGCCACCTCCAACACCGCACACCTACACCACCCACACAACCGCCACCTCCTCTAATTAGCACCATACTCACTTCACACACTCATAAAAATAAAGCAAATGCACACTGCTTGCTCATGTGTGCAGTTTCAAGCTACAGCTCTTAAAATGTAAATAAGAAGAATGTAAATTAGCCTAATGTGTAAAGAGATCTAAAAGGAATTTGTCTTAACGTCACACCGAAATTTCACAAACACTGTTGTAGTCTGTAAAAATGCCTTTGTAAAACGTATTGCTCATTTTAATCAACTCTACTTGAAAGCGATTGGTTTAACAATCTATTTTATTTTCAATCTTGAGAAATTGACTTGTTTTTTTATCCATGGGGATATTATGTTATCGTATTATATCCGTTTTTTTATCTTTGAATTATTCTATGAATCATAATCGTAATTTTGTTCCAAATGGTAACCGTTTATTTTCCTTAAATTGTAAACTTTATGCAAACAAGTTCGTTTATATTCTAAAACGACAACAAAAACTCACTGCGTCACACCCTCTCAACCCCAGTCCGTCAGTTTTAAAAACTGTCCCGTCGCTTGTCAGTCATCAGCAAAACAGACATCCGTCAGTGACTGGATATTGCGGATGATGATTATGCAAAGATGTTCCACACTGTTGTTGTTCGTCATTTGGCGAAAGTGACCATCTGTGTGTAATTCAATAAGGAAACGTTGATCCCCCACTCCACCCCCCCTTCTCCGCAATGATTAATTAATAAGCCATTACCTGCCATAGCGTGCGGTAAAAATTCACACTTGAATTAATCTGAGAGGCGGTATGTTTGCCTCTGTAGATCCTGATATTTTGCTTATAGGAACAACATTCAAATGGGCTAAACAGTTAACTCATCAACATAGCTTCTATTAACCAAATGAATTGCAGTTTGCCGGCATTTTTTTTTTTTTTTCCCCAAGTATCAACGGCATGCGCCTGGATAGAAGGTGTACTCCATAAAAGCACATCTGGCAAGCATTGCGATCAATCCAACACCTGAAGCGAGTCGTTGCGAGAATGACACAACGTGATGCAGGTTCGGCTTAGCTCTTTGATGGGCGATATCAAATGCCTTTTGGAGGCCTTTCCTCTCAGGCGTCATCGCTGGCTGCCTTTAATGCTGAACTTTCCATTCGCGAGCAGCCTCTCTCTGTCTCCTGTGGTGTGTTTGTATGCTTTAAACACATCAAACTGTTCTTTTGAAGACCGCAGTCATAAAACCGTCCTTTGATGGTCTTGTCACTTTGTACAAGAGCGCTCTTGCTGCTATCCAAAACTCCAGACGGACGTGACCACGCCTCCTCATGATGTACGTAGTGACCAGCAGGAACAGATGGAGGTGGTCTGCTTTGGTACCTTAAGGGGCGCCTTACACGACACGGTTTTCATCTCAAATTGATTAAACAAACAAACAAAAACCTGCATTGTTTTGTCCTCTAAGGTACAAGTATGCTCCAACCAAGAATGGTTTTACTCTTTTGGGATGCAAAAGAATAGTCGTTAATACGGTAGAAGTTCAATTCAATCGACCTGGAAAAAATTGATATAATGTACAGAAAATAGTGTCCACTCCACTCAAAATGCTCGTTTGGACAGTTGTTTTTAAAGTCTGCTAGTTCCAGAATTGGCAACAACAGACGGTCCAATTGACTAAAGCAATCTTATGTGTCTATGTGGCAGCCATGTTGATGGGGTGAATTTCCCATCAAAGGCAATGCATGGAAATGGCGGCCATGTTAGCATAGGCGACTGTCTCCCAAAGGTAATGTAAGGTAAAAGGCAAGGACGTTAGCTTAGCATCACCATAGGGACGGCGCTCAACAAAACGTGTCGTATCTACCCGTTTCAAGCTTTTTTAAGATAAATTCATTTGCAATGATTTTGTGCTGTGGTGGGCCACGGAAAAGGTTAAAAAAAAAAAAAAAAAAGGATATATATTTTGTACTGTATTGGGTGTTTTTAAGCCATGAAAAAATAGTTCAATTTAACAGAAAATCAACCCTAATTGAGGTTCCACTTTAGAGTGGAGATGGGCCTTAGGGTGTTTTATAAGTGTAACGAAAATCTTTTTAAAATGTTGTTGGATTTCATAAATTATAATAACCTTCATACATAGTTGATCATTTTTGATGTGGTCGACCCCAAACTCAATTCCTCTGTTTTTTTTTTTTTGTGATTTGCCCTCCATCCATACCCCCTATTCCCTTTCACTGAGGTTCTCCGTAGTCACAAAATATGCACATTGTCATGAGCACATTTTGCACATTGCACGGTCTCCCTCATGCACTGGGATACCCCCACCCCCTCCCGTCCCCCAACCAGAGGCGAGACTTGTGGATGCGGCACAAAAGCCATCACGGATTGTTTCCGCCTAGCCGATCGCCCGCTTTGGTCCGCTCAAATGACGCCTTCACGCATGTTGGCCGTGATAGGATGCAATGTCATATTTATTCACATGGACGTAGGTCGGCATTTACATGAACAAAAATGCCGATGGAGGATGATGTGCTTACACTATTAGTGTGATCCTCAGGTGTTACCAGGGAAACAAGGCTATATTTAGCAATACACTGACACTCTCTCTCACACACAGATAAATGCATGCTTGTGTGTTTCCTCACTTCCCATTGAATATGATATTCCATTCAGTGATTTTTTTTTTTTTTTTTTTTGGGCCATTAAGTCAGGATTGAAACCTGGTGGGGATGTATTGCAGTGTATGACGCAAGCACTTTTGTGGGTAACCCCGATTAGGAAGCATGCGAAGGCCACAGAGGGAGCGAGGCAAGAGTAGGTCGGAACCTTCTCCGTGTCGGGTAGCCGTGCCTTCCGCCCACCATTCGATCCAGCGATGCTATAAATAGCGCAAGGGATCCATTTATAGCTCAATGCCACATTGTGATGCCGAGCGGATGACATGCCTCAGTCAATCGCGCTCCTGGAAAATGGGATTATGGCTCCCTGTGAAAGGTTTTGAATATGTTGTTGGTTCACCTTGGATGTTAACACAACCTTGTTGGATTTATTTTAGATCGGAGTCAAATTATGAATCTTAGATATTTTAGGCTCAATTTTTTTTTTGTCTCTCTGTCTACCTATCATATGCAAGTCTAACATTTTTTTTTTTTGCTGATCACTACCCAGCTCCTGTCAGCAAAAACACAATTTGTCATTGTTTTCTTGGCATAAGCAAAATAATGATGATGCAAATCCTATTAGTCTTTGTCTTTGTGGGGATAGTTGGCTGATTGCAAAAAATGCGTCGGCCCCTTCCCATTCTGTGCCCTTATCGCCTATGATGACGTGCGTTGTGTGCTTTGATGCATATTTTTCAATGCATCAACACTTGTCGTGTGGGAATTTCAGCAAGCTTCCTTTCACAGCTTTATTGCGAAATGAAACGACGCACTCGGCGTGTTTCGTGCCATTTCCTTTGCAGACATTGAGACTACCTGCTACTGTGTGTGTATGTACAGAGCCTGCTTGTGTATTTGTGTGTGTGTTTGGGAGAGAGATACGGTGTTCCTTACAATTCATCTGCTCCGTCTGCAAAACAGAAAAAAAAAAAAAAAACATTAAATAATATCTGATAGTATGCCTTATTTCCCCCCCGGTTAAAACACTTCAAAGGTGTCTTAATAGCCTTGCTGAAATTGTCTACTGCTGAGCCAATGCAGAGTATGGCCGCCGTTACCATGGCGACGTTGGTGGCGAGTAGGCACTAGTGTAGTCGTTCAAAGTGTAAAGAAAACATATATGTAATAAAAGCTGGATTGTGTTTAAATTTTTGGACCAATCCGTGTCGAGTTAGTTATACTACTCAGGCCTGACTAAAGAAGTCAACTTCAGTGTTTTTTGAATGACCGCTATTGTAAACGTTTGGATTATTACGACATGACATCAGATTTTTAATACCTTAGACCCACTGGCTTGTCATATTAAAACCACTGTGAGCATTCACCCAATTCTGTTGCTTTTTAAAAAAATTTTTTTTTTTTACTATAATACGATGAACTCACACTCGCCCTGTTGAACCCATGAGTATTATGGTCTGTCGTCCCCAGCCAGTCTGATAAGAGTGCAACTGACTCAACACTCAGACGCTGCATTATTTCCTGCCATTGTTTCTCCTCCAAGCAGTTACCGTACACAATTCACTCGGGTGATGAATTTTCCTGTGAACTCGCATTTGCGTTTCTATTTCCACCCATCAGTGACGTTAATCACAGTTATTTTGGGTATTTGTATTGTCGACAGAGGGTTAAGTATAGCTATTCGTTACGTGATGGGCGCGTGCTTGGAATGTTTTTTTTTTCCCAACATTAGGACTCTAACAATTATATAGAACTGAAGTCACTGTGAGGGGAGTTACAACACGCAATCATTTCACAGAAAGTGAACAAAACAGACAATGATCAAATATCTTGTCTTTAGACGACTTGGTGAAGCAGCATGTGGCTCATTATCTAACATTATAATAGTACGCTGTGTTACTGGTAAATGATTATTTGTGGTCATGAGGCAGCTTGGCGTTTAATTACAAGTTTTACTTTATATTGGGACTTCGTTATGTTTATGGTGTATATATTGACAGTGATGAATGTTTTGACAAAACACAAAGCAACTTTTTATTCTAAAATTGAAATTCATTCTGTTGAATTGCAACTTTATTTTGGAAATATTGTGACTTCCATTTTTCTCTCGTGACTCTCTTCATGACCAATTTCCTTTTGAGTTGACTGTATTGTTTTGCAAACAAATTCTCTGCGTCTATCTTTGCCCACATATGACATCATAAACAATTCGAGGATGCCCGATGGAATACAGCCCTGCCAAGTTTATTATCAAATGAAGAATTCAAGGAATACGTTTAAAAGCAGCATGAGCTTATGTTGGTTCGGACTGCGTTTTGACTCCATGGGTTAGTAAAGACGTGAGTTGACTGTCAGTCCTGATAGCAAGTGTGTGTCCGTCATGTGTGAGTAATAAAAGCCAGCAGCACGTTTATTTCCTCAACCTGACCTCCTTTCCAAGAGCAGGCCTAACTGGATTAAAACGCCCACCGCAGCGAAGGTCTGTTTTTAACGCACGCCATGTTAAGTGTGCATATGTGTGTGTGTGTGTCGTTTTGTGACTGACAGCCACAGCTTGGCTATGTGTCTGTGTTGTCACAGGAAGTCAACATGGCTTATGATGTCATCTGCACCTTGCTGCCCTTTATTTGGCTTATCTTTTTCTTGGCTTTATCTTTTTTTCTTCCGCTCTCCAGTCTGTCATCCCTTAGTCAACCCCCACCGCCCCTCAACCCCACACCCCCTCCTCACAGACCTCCACCCCCACCCTTCGGGCCCACAGGAGATGATAAGGTGATGTCATGCCTCCGCTTCCTGGGGATGTGAGTAACTGTACACTGTGGGCCATGGCAAGCCGTGTGTGTGTGCGCATGTGTTGCAAGTGTGTGTCTGCTTGTCCGACAATGAGAGAGGAGTGAGTGGTTTCAGTTTTCTTGATACATTTTTTTTGTGGTCTGATTTCATAAATTAATGAAATACATCATGAAAAATATAATAGCATTTTTTGTTGTTGACCAAATCACTCTTAAGTTGGCTAAAAAGTTAGTTTGGTGTTTAACTAGGCTAACAAATGTGTGTAATATATAATATATACAAATGATATAGGTGTATATGTATATATATATTTTTTATCAGCCTATATATTTTCAATAATTTAAAAAAAATTACTGATCACTTATCAATTAAAAATTATTACCATTATATTTATTGTATGCTAGTTATTTTTGTATTGTCAATATCTATTTTTATTTTTATTTTATTTACATTTGTTTTGTATATTTGTGTAATATTTATATTGTACATTTATGATATTAACAACAAAAAATAATTATTCTTTAACAATACTGTAGATACACAATGCTGGTTTGCTTATGTATGCTTTTTGTACTTGATTTTAAACATATTTAAATATTTTTGTATTTTGTTGTCACACTTCTTAATATTTAATATGCACATTAAAAAATAAGTGAAACTGACTGGCATGAAAAAAACTCATAAGTAAAGCCAGTGTTCTCAGTAAACCTGAACAGAAGCCAAAAAAAAAAAATGGAATGATGAAAACGCATAAAGAAAAAAAGAGATAAACACACAAACAAGCATCCGCCATTTGTCTTCCCCGAAGCGAGCAACACACACACTTGTCATGTGGGCTCCTCCACACCACCATCTGGAACCACACTGCCACTCTTTTCTTAGGCCTGGGAAGCAAATCGCTCACCCTCCAAAATAAAGCACACACATTTTTGCCGGGCGCCAAGGCGCCTTTTTTTTTATTTATTTTAATTTTTTTTACTTTTTATTTTATATCACTTGTTTCCTTTAAATGTGGACGCTGCTTCAATGACAACAAATGCGATTTACAAGACAGCCAATCAATGAATACAATAGAGACTTTATTAATTTCTTGTCAACAAGTTCCAAGGAATTGTATGAAATCATCCCCCCAAAAAATTGAGCTATGTTAAAAAATAAACAACAACAATTTGTTTTTGTAAATTACTACTTATAATATCCATCCATTATCTGAACCGCTACCTAGGGACACATATCAAATAATCAAATAATCACTTTTGTGAACTTCATTTTTTAAGTTACAACTGAAAAATGCTGTTAATTTTTTTATTTATTTTATTAACTATTTTTTTGTAAAATTACAACTTAATTTTTGTATGAATATCCTTTTTTTGGTAAATTTAAATGTGATTGTTGTTAAAAAATACAGCATTTAATTTAGCATTTATTGTTATTGAAAAACAGTTCTCCTCTTGAAAAAGTACAACCTGTAAGTTCTTTGTGAGATTTCAACTTAGATATTAAAAAATTTAAATTTTTGTAAAATTCAAACTTAGTTTTTGCATTTAAAAAAAAAAAAAAGAAAAACTGTAGAAATTATTGTAATTTTTTTCTATTCTTGTAAACGTAATTTTTGTAAAATGACAGGATTAAAAAAATATATACAACTTCATTTTTGAATGAGTGAATAATTGTTCATTCACTCGCAGGGCAAAACATGCAAGCCGGGTGCTGCTGTTCTTCTTAGCAACAGACTTCAAATGCTCACCACTAGTCCACTGTGCTGCCCCATATTTTCCATCCCACTCTTTCCTTGTGACTGAACAAGTGAGTGCCTCCCACTGCCATGTAACAGTACAGACGTGCTATTTTATTTGCGCGGGCAGTTTGTGGCATTCATTTTTAGTCAAATTACACACATTGAATTTATGGGAGGGGAAAACGAGCTGGAGTCTGAAAATAACTGAGCCTCTGCAAAAAAAAAAAAAAAAAAAAAAAAAACAGTGGGAGAGGGCAGATTTCCTGGTCGCGTAAGACCGCGCCTGTGCTCCAAGGCCCCCGGCGGCAGCACCAAGCCATAAAATAACATTGAGAGTGTGCCCCGAGCGCTTCCTTTGCAAATGAGAACGCAAAGCATGCTGGCGCTGCAGCAGCACTTTGAAGCGCCACCGTCATGCGGAGCTGTCCCCCTCCGACAAGAATAGAGTGGCGTTCAGCATGGATGCTCCACTTGAAAGGAGCGAGCAGCAGTTGTTTTAAACTCGTCTGCTCGGCTCAGCCCGGCCCGAGCCGCCTGACTTGTTTTGTGGAAGTTCAAAACAACCAGACGCATGATATAACTCAGTGTTTTTAAGTGTTACGTTGGGATTTTTTTCACATTTGTCAAAAGAGGTCAGCTTTGGTTCTAGCTTCGGACGGTGGAAGAAAAATACAAGTTAACACAATCCGCTACTACTTTTGTTCAGACTTTGTACGAGTATAAGTACTTATTTGAGTACTCGCCGATACCAATGACGCGGCAGTCAATACTAAATGCTGCTTTTTAACTTCGGTTTGTTCCTGATTTTACTATGTGCATTGAGCAAGATTGGTGTATTCATTCATTTTATTTCATGAAACCCTGACTGTGGATGGAATGATAAACAATCACTTCTTGGCCATGTTTATTGTATGCTAAGATGTGAAAGTAATCCTTTCAATTAAAGCTCAGGACAAGTATCAAATAGTACATTCTTATGAACCATTCATATTCTGCGTGCAGCTCGGGAGAGCATCCGGGTGCCGCATGGAAACAGCGTTAGGGTGGAACAGTGGCCAGAGAGTGCCACTTAGCTCCGCCCTTGCCATTCTGATGGAGGAAAATCTATTTTAAGCAAATGTTCTTCAAAAAACTCAAACTTTTCTTGAACTTGCCAAATGTTTGACTCAAACACAACCCATTTATAGTAGTGACTTTCGTCATTACAAAAAGACAAAAATGTAAATGTAGCCTGAAAACATTTCACGTGACATGATATCGTGTGAACACTCGGAGCACTATGTAAAATAAAAGTACATAACTAAGAAATTAAATAAAATAAGAGACGAATAAGAACAAACTCTGATGGGAATTATATCAGGCTGGCAAAGTGGTATCGGTGTCATAGTATCAGGTCATATTTCAGGGACGAGCACAGATGCGCAATACAAAGAACTTAATCTGTGCATAATACAACTAAATCAAAGCTAATTAAGTACCACATCACTTTTAACACTGCACCGAGAATTCATATACATGTGGTGCCACTACACACTTAAATTCGTCTGAGTATTCATGCCTAAGTATGTGCCGCTGGTTTTGTTAGCAACAAAGTTCAAATGCGAATTACCACACAACATAAGATCACTTCAAATACCTGTCTAGGTTTTTTTTTTTTCTCAAAAAATCTCCTCACTTGAATTCACAACATACTGATCATGTGCCTTTGTACATGCTGCTGTTTTAGTTAGCAAAAGGGCTCCAATGAGTTCAAACGCTAATGGCCCCGAGATGATTTTTAATACTGCGCAGGAACCTCATTCTCAACCGACGGCACTTGAATTCATCCGGTAGACTGTTTACTTACCTCTGTAGGTGCTGCTGTTTTTCTTAGCAACAGAATTCCAATTACTGCTTAGTGTACAATCACTTTTTATACTGTGTAGGCAGCCCGTTGACAACATGTGGCATGTCTTCACTCTCCAGTACAAGAAACCGCTTACGTGCCTCAATAGGTGCTGCTGAAACACAGTTTAAACAGGCTCCGTTGCTAACTCTATATTGTCCGTGTGTGAACCCTAGCGTTCATAAACTGAAAAAAAGGGGGTTGGTCCATGTGGCGGGAGAGGTTTATTAGTGTAGGGGGGGGGGGCTGCTATTTGAGGAAAAATACTGTAAGCGGCGCTTGTATCACTTCCTCGTGTTCCCCTGTCACCTCCTCACCTCAAGACTGTGGAGCACTTCAAAAGGTTTGCATTAGACATTCCTCTTGACAATTATAGTTGCTTCTCGAGTCAACACACACACACACACACACACAGGCACGCACACATGAGGATGTGGCCTGAAAAGAGCCAGGAAGTAAAGCGGGGACAAGCTATAAAAAAAGGTGGGAGCAGTGACATGGTCAGGGCCACAGTCAAACAGTTGTGGCCAATCCGGGGCATGTGGAATGAGAGCTATTTGCCTTAAATAGCCCTGTTTAGTGATCTATGTTTCCTTTTGCTTTTCATGTTGTCAATGACAGGAAAGGGGATGGGAAGAGGAAGAGATAAGAGGTTCAACTCTTAGGACGTCTCTTTCCCAGAAAGGAGACGGGGGCTTGGGGGTGGGGGTGGCTGTCGTGGCTTTGCTTACGCACTCGTGGGCCAAAATAGGACTTGTTCCATGGAAAGAGAATTTGGCCTTTTTGCATCACATCCTCTCAAATTGGGCTCATCACAGGCTCGATTGTGTTTTACAAGATGACTGCTTTCTCTTTTTGTCCATGACATTATCTACACATCTATGCAAAGCGCTTTTATATACCATAGCATACTGTATGTACCCTCTAGTAGATAACTGAAGTAGATGCTCAAAATAGACCCTACACTTCTACACAAGTCACATGTCATTTGCCCCTGCTCCTCACTGCAGACAAATTATGGTAATAATGTACATTTGCAGGTGTGCTCATACATTTACATACCCTAGGTGTATGTAAACTTATGGGCACAACTGTATATATCACCATTGACCAGGACTTGGCAGACATAAAGTAAGTTAAGTTGACATACCTTTAGGGTGTGTCAATTGATGAGCACAACTGCACATGTACTGTATATTATAGAAGATATCGTCGCTGTCATGTGAAAAACACTTATGTCAATTTTCCCCTTATTTTGTTTAATTTTTACGTCAATGGGGTTTCCTCATCCCATTAACGTGAACATTTTTGAAAAATGACAAAATTGCACACACGTGTTTTTCACAGGACAGTGACGATATGTATTAACATTTTTAATAATTGATGATAAGATGACAAATGTCTAACACCGATAAAAATCTACTGTTGTTACTTTTAGTACTTCTATTAGTATCAACAAAAATATCATTCTGTAAATGATAGCATATATCAATATTGCTGCTAATACTACTACAACTAGTAATATATATATACACATATATATATATATATATATATATATATATATATATATATATATATATATATATATATATATATATATATATATATATATATATATATGTCATGTCATGTCATCTTCCAAACCGCTTATCCTATATAGGGTCGCGGGGAGTTGCTGGAGCCTATCCCAGCCGTCAATGGGCGAAGGCAGACTACACCCCGAACTGGTCGCCAGCCAGTCGCAGGGCACACATAGACACTGTCACTGAGCGGGAATCGATCCCACGCTGCCCGCACACAACTCAGGCGTGTGTACCACTACACTATCAGCGGACATTTTATATATATATATATATATATATATATATATATATATATATATATATATATATATATATATATATATATATATATATATATATATATATAT
This sequence comes from Filicampus tigris, assembly GCF_054856515.1. Classification (NCBI taxonomy): domain Eukaryota; kingdom Metazoa; phylum Chordata; class Actinopteri; order Syngnathiformes; family Syngnathidae; genus Filicampus; species Filicampus tigris. Next base: position 10,434,869 of record NC_141233.1, on the reverse strand, counting down.
ATATATATATATATATATATATATATATATATATATACACACTTATTTTCTGACACCTTAGCACCAGGGATGCTCCTTTACATTTATTCTATGGTGACTGTATATTTACAAACAATACCACAAAACACACATAATTCAATATGGCCTATCTAAAGCAATCATCTCTGGCATGTTAAAGGAACAGAAAGAGGAATTTCAGAAATATTTCTGACCAGGATATTTTTCCCCACAGTGTGTAACAAAAATAGTAATCTGCAGTTTTCCCAGAAGAAATGCTTCTAAATTCGGATCAACAAGTGAAGTGTACTTTCCACGAAGGACAGACATTTCGTTCTCCTTTCAGATAGCATTGCAGCTATGCTAGCTTGCGCGCTAATCTGTTTTTGCTCACACCAAGCTGGTTTACAAGCTCATTTATCCTACAGAGTTGGAAGCATCTTCTTTTTCTACATCTGGGAACTAACCTAATCGGTCACGTAATTGATTTAGTGGTTTAACCAAATAGCGTTCCTATTTTCAGCCGTACCAAAGGGCTCACAAAACTGTTCTTGATCGTTAAGGGAACACAATGGAAGACATTATTTTTGGCCCCTTTTGCTTTGTTTTGCTTGGTGGCGCCAAGCCTCAGCTCAGATGCTTTGCGCGCCCATTTTATGCCACTGCAGCATCACAGCGGCGAGCTGAACCAGTGCCCTGCGCGGGAAGTCCACTCGAAAAGATACGTCTCATTGGGCTTATAAACTCCCACAATGCATTGCTCGCAAGACCTCAGAGTCATGAGGAGGCAACGGCTGTCGGTTGTGTTACTAATTTGCTGGAAAATCAAACCTTTTGAATCACACCCGACCCCGCGTTGTCGTCTTCTTCTCTGCTGCCCTCACGTCTCATCAGAAGTTCTGAGTCAGCGTTTTGTTGCTTGAGGATCAGCTGTCAGAAATGCGCCCCCTGTTTCCGCTTGTGTGCGCGCGTGTACGTGCGTGCGTGCGTGCAGAGAACAGAATGACCTTTTTAATCCCCATCACAAATCAGGTCATTATGCGTCTACAATGTGATTCAGTGGCAAATTGTCTGATTTACTTGAACACAACATTGCTTTGTGTAGTGTTTGGCATTAATGATGGGCTTTAATGGGCCTCAGTTACCTCTGCCAAGGAAGTTTATAGTTATATTTTTAATATCCATCCATTTTCTATAGCGCTATTATGTTCATGGGGGCACTGGAACCTATCCCAGATGACTTTGGGCGAGAGGCAAGGGACACCCTGGAGTGGTTGCCAGCTAATTGCATAAAGACAATATCATTTGCATAATTCCACAGTTTGTTAGTTAGCATGGTTGTTACTGCTGATCTACTTAAGAATTTTAGTTGAAACTTCAGGTTTTTTTTTTTTTAAACATATTTGTGGTGACTATTATATCACAAGCCTTAATAAAAGAATGACAATATTTTGTCATTTAATTAAACAAGCGAAAGCAGCAGGCCTCTCTAGCAAATCATTTGTGATTTGTGTCATGTGTGTGGTTTGTCCCCGCCAGTCAGCGATGTCACGTTGTGATACGCTTACAAAAGTCATGAAATGTGTTATTCTCGTATATTGTAATAATGAAAATACTGGTGGGGATTTGAAAGAAAATGGAGGGGAAAAAATTACCAACAGTTAATTTGTATTTATTTATTTACTCTACAATGCACTATAACAATTTCTGTGGTTAAACATGTTGAATGGCCAACATTTTCAATCCTACAAAATTGGTCTGGTAAATTGAAAAATGGGTATTAAATGTCATAATTATGCTGGTAGTGATAAAAAAAAAATGAAATTAGGATTGTGCTGCATCTATTTATAGAAGCAGTATCATGCACTGCACTTATTTTACTTCAAAGTCTGTGGACTGTTATACACTACCTGTATTTGATTTGTGGATGGTTGTTTTTTTAAAAGAAAATTAAAAAATAACTTTTTTTTTTAGTTTTTACCACACAATACTTACTGTGATGTTCGTTTAAATCTTGCACACAAGTAAAACATACATTTTAACAAAAACAAGCTAAATTTAAAAACCAAAACTCAAAATGAAGTAAAAATGAGCTATAATGAAAATGCACAGAAAATACTGTCTATTTAAAAAAAAAAAAATCTAACTGAGAGGAAGAGTTAGACGAAATGCAAAAGGGATGAGGAGCAAAGCAAAAAGACAGAGACGGACGTTGGCGGGGAGGCAGGCAGGAAGGGCGAATAAAGAAAGATGGAAATGAGGAAAGAGAGGAGTAACAGATGACAAAATGTCTCTGTGTGCGCATGTGTGTGTGAGTGTGTGCGCATGTGTGTGCGCGAGGATCTTGGCTGCTCTCAGGCTTCGGGACTCCCAGAGGAAGCCGGCCCTTGTTCAGTTTACAGTGTATGATTCCCTTCCTGCCCTGCACAGACCCACAGGCCAACGGCCAACCAACACTGTGTGCGTGTGTGTGTGCGGGTGTGCGCGCGTGTGTGTGTGTGTGTGTGTGTGAGGGAGAGAGAAACAACGAGAGTGAATGTGTGTATGCAGTCTTGTCTTCCTATGTTTTGTGTGACAAAACCCTTGACATCAACCGTTTTTTCCCCTCTTTTGTTGGGACTTTTTGGCTGGGTCACACAAGTGAAGTGCTGCGAGGATTGTGTGTGTGAGCGTGCGTGTGTGTGTCTTCTCAGGGAGAGGTCACAGGTTGCATAACACTCAATGTCAGTCGCAAGGATGGGCCCATTTATATTTAGATTGACCTTATGACGTTTATAAATGACATTTAACATGCATGCTCATCATTTGTTTGTCATGTCAATATTTTCCAATGCGCAAAGCTCAAATAACACGCTAAGGACATACGACTGCTATTGGTCTCAAAGAAAGACAGTGGCAGCCGGTCAATAGAGGGCACAAGGGTGCCACCATGCACGGTGGTCAGCATATTACTTTCCTTGAAGATAAATGAATTTTAAAAAAAAATTAAAAATCAAATATTTTGATATATTTGCAAATCTATTTTTGGATTAGGATTGCGCCTAAATATCCCCCATTGACTCTGACATAAAGTTTGATGTGAACGGTAGCTCTTCAATGCAAGAGATAAGACCAAGGTGGGGTGCAACATTCCAGCGCCCAGAACTGCAGAACTGTATTTCTATGTATGTATTCAAATTTTACTTATCATTGTAATGCTGCTATTTTTAAGGGCAATGCTAACATTAGTTACTAGCTTGTTTTTTTGTGTGCGTGCGTGTCCATGAAACACTTTTATATGTAGTTTTAAAACCACAACTTGTAGTTTTTTGGGCGAAAGCAGTGATTTGAGTTGGAACAACTTTAAAATATAAATTAGTGACATTTGTGGCAACAATGTTAGGTCGGAGATTGCTCAAAAACAATTTGCTAAATTGTTACTTATCTTTAAGTTGGGGGGTAATACAAGGGACAGTTAGTTCTGCGAACTCTTATTTCTTTGATGAAAATGCGGGAAAGACAATTTTCACATTCGCTAAATTTAAAATATGTTGTTGAATTGCCCATCTTAAAATGTTATCGAAGTTTGTTGCCTTGAAATTTTGAGTTCATTCAACATTTGTTTTACACAATGTATTGAAAATGCGCTTTGTTTGCGTTCAGCTGCAGATTAAGTGCACATTATGTGTGAAAAAGAGAAATTCTTCTCGGTCCGAGGTGAACCGAGGTCGTTGTCTTTGTCAGAGCTGTTGTCATCTGCACTGACTTTACATTAACCTTCATTTCATCATCAGAGCCAGACTTGTTTTTGTCCTCACGAACTCATTTCAACTGCATTAAACCCACGCAAAATGGTTCTCCTCCCAAGAAATTCAAAATTCACATTGGCTTGTTTGCGTCCATATTTACACGAATCAATATTTTTTAGCACTACAAAGTACGAGTTTTAAACCCAGAATTCTGCCCAAGTACGGAACTACAAGGACATTTCATTCCCGGTGTTAATCTCAGTAGAGATTTAGAGCAATGCTGCCCTCTTGTGGCCGTATGAAATTTGCAACGTAGAAAAACGTTTCAATCAATCAATCAATCACATTTTATTTATATAGCACTTTTCATACATAAAAATGCAACTCAAAGTGCTTTCCTATTATGTTGAGTGAGACTTTTTAGGAGGGGTCACCAGCCTTTTTTGTTTTGTTTTACTTGGACATTGACAATATGATACATACGAGTGTAATGTATTTATTTAAGTACACAACAGCACAGCATACAATATAAAAGCTGATCACATTAACATCGTGTGAGGCTAAATCATTTTCAGAAACAATGTTCCGGAACTATAAAATTTACAAATTAATTACATTCCATAAATAATATCAAAACAATCAGGCTCCATCTCAGACTCCTCAAAAATGCAACACATATATATTCATATTTAGATTCTCCATACTGTTATAGTAATCCTTTGTTGTCCTGAAATTTTTGATAGCTGAGCAAACAATTTCATTAAAAGTGTCATGCTAATGTCATTCAAAAGTGATGGTATTATTAAAGTGACTATCACCTAAAAAAAGTGTCAGACCTTTCATTAGATAATGATAGCCATAATATCAATATTTGATGATCAATACGACAATATTTGTATCAGTTGATACTGTATTGTAAAAGTTCTCAATATGATTATGATCAATATGATATAAATAGCATGATGTTGATACAATTACAATAGCATAGCCTATTGCTAATATGAACGGAAGGAACTTCATACATGGCAAAGAAAACTAGCTTGCAAAAATGTGTCTATTTTTCAGGCAGAGTATACACATACAGTCAATTTGAACTTTTCCCCCTCTTTTCTGAACAAAGTCAGCACAAACCCAGTTATTGGATATCTGGAAAGATTATCCTGAGCTGTTAACCTGTGGTGTGGGGTGTGTTGAGTGATTATTCCTCCTAATCCATGATTTGGGATTATCTGTTGAGATGTCGTTATGTATATAGTGTGCTGTGTTGTGCATCACTTGACACAAATTGGTTTGTGTGTACCCCATTTGAATACGCTTGAATTAGTTGGTATTTTAATGGTAAAAACAAACGTCTGTCTGATCCTGCGGTTCGGTTTCACCGGCGCCATAATGCCTGTCCGCCGACCTCGGTAGAAAGAAGACGGCCTTCTGACTCAGGTCCGCTTTGCAACCCAGTTTGGCTTTTCCGTTCTTCTTGAGCGCCACGTACCACTCGTACTTCCGCGACTGATATGTATTGTAGTGGTTCTCCTCGCATTTCTCCAGGAAGTAACACTCATCGTTGAGCGTCATCTGCAACACATAGGGAGGATACCGCTTATCCATCATGACGCGTCACTTATATCTCTTGAATACTTGTTTCATGTGACAAGTGTCATAGTTTACCTCTAATCAAGAATTTCATCAAAAGCCTCCCATAATAGCTTCATAATGGCCATTTACAGTCACCTGATAGTTGAAATGCTTTTTTTTTTTTAAACAGTATATTATAAACAGTGAACCCTTCAAAATGGAACTCAGCCTGTTGTGTTCCTTCCAAATTGTTGTAATTTAAAAAATAAAATAAAAATCCCACTGGTAACAAAGTCAATATATTTGTAAAGTTATTGTACAGACCATCAATTAAAGTAATGCTTACCACCACTTGAAACACTTTATTCCTGGTTTACGGGGCATTTTCCTTATCAAATGTCCTGGAATATTTGATGCGTAATTTTAGATGTTTCCCCCTAATATTGGTTAATATACAAATTATTTTATCACATTAACTAATTGGTTATATTAGTTATTGTATATGATAAAATATAATTATTTGTCAAATGAACGATGACAATTTAAATGAAGATTATACTACTAAAATAAACAGCTTTGCATATATTTTTTATTTATCGTATAAAATAATTTTACTAATAATAAATAATACAATAGAAATATTATGAAAAAAACGATAGGACCACACACACTTCCTAACCAGATGTATGACAAAAATGCAATTTGAGATATGGACAAAAAAATGTGCATATGTGCAAAATATGTACCGGTACTCTTAATTTCATTTTTCATAATACATTTCTCAATCCACATATACTGTAAAAGGCAACCCCTGCATATTCACCCTTCCTAATTTTTTTTTACAATATTCTTTATTTTTTATTTTTTGGGGGGGGGGGGCATTTCTCTGTTTCTTTCCGGGACAACCCGCCCACCCCCCATTTACATTGGTGGGAAATATATGAAATATTTATCAGCGGTACAGTCAAATAAAAATGTTTACATGCACATTAGACATACTTATTGTTTTATTTAATCATTTGTTAATTTTAGATTTGTATGTTATATTGTTATATTTTTGGAAAATAATAGTTAAACAGTACATGTGGAATGTAAGGTAGTTCATTCCAATAATTCATTGTAATGTTCAATAGTATTGTTTATCATTAATTACATTTTTACTTACTGATCCATAGAGGCGTCCTTTCTTGTTCATGGCCAGGTACTTTCTGGTGTTCTCACCCATCACCACAACCTCGCCCACGTTTGTAGCCTGCAGCCTCAGGATGTCTGCCGTACATATGACATGTCGCACATTGTGTTATATTGGACAGGATTTCATCAAGTAGATGTTAACATAAATCCACAATATACAGTGATGCTTTGACTATTAGCGGAATTCAAAAGATTGTAACTTAAAACCATTATACCACAAATCATCTTTCCCAATTGAAATGAATGAAAATTCCATTTTAATAAACCTGGACAATCATATTTACATGAGGAAACACTGGAAAGGTTTGCCCTGGTTGCTGCAAGGACACTTGGTCGAGTTTTCTCCCAGGTAAATCCTACAACCTGCCTTTTGGATATAATTCCCACATTTATTTTTAAGACATTTTATGGATTCTTTGAGGAACAGATTTAAAATGTAGTCAATTGTTCTCTTCAGACGGGCGTCTTCCCCACTGCCTTTAAAACGGCGGTGGTGAAGCCCCTTCTGAAGAAGAGCAATTCTGACCATACTGTTTCTAATTATTCCAGACCTGTATCCAACTTATTAGTACATCATGATTTCATGATTTTGTGCTCATTGACATGATGCTGCTCCTTCTGGTGTGCCCGCCTAGACCACCAGGGGAAGGTATAATACTTAATAAAGAATATGGTACTGTAGGTATTAGTTGTGTTCCGCAGACAATTTTGGTTTGGTTAAATCACTCTTCAATCACAATCCGAAGATATATCACATCAAGCCCGTTTGTAAAAAAATAGCTCAGGACACTGCAATTTCCTAGGAATGCTATGTGATCATTTGAAAAATAAACACTGGCAGATCTTTTATAATAGAAATAAAGTGTTGAATACTGATATTTAGCTATTTCCTACCATGTTAAACCAATGTTGATAGTAAATCAAACATGCATGGTCATTGTCTTCACATATCATTAACAACCGATAATTAAATGTCATTTGAGCAAATTTATTTCAGAAGTGTCTATGTAGCCCTTGGAATTACTCGATAGCTCTCAGTTTCAAAAAGGTTGGTGAGCCCTTATCTAAACAATAATGAACACATCTATAATGTTGTTAAATACTCAGTAAAAACTTACTTACCATAGGGGTCGTTGTCCAGCAGGCCACCATTGACACTCCCATCAGGCAGAATCCTTAACTGGTAGCCCCCATTGAGGCAGTACAGCCGGGTGAGAGTGCGAGGCACATGCCGGGACAAGTCACCAAGCGAGTTGCTCGGCAGCGTCATCACGTCTTCTTCAGACATCCTCCCGAGGCTTTGAGGCTTGTGATGTGAAGCAGACGCGCTGCCTTCTGCGCTCATGTCACCTGGAAGAGTGTTTTACAGAGAGTGAGGAAGTTGGGTCCAAAGCACTCCTTTTGAGATAGGAGCACCGGAAATGCTTCACTAAGTCTACACATGATCAAACTTGATTTCACAATTACCCAAGTAAATAAACAGAAATGGTTCCAGATGGCAGTGATGTAACTTTTGAGTGAGATCAGTAAAAGGGCCAGACAACACCATAAACGTGAAATAAATGATGTTGTAACAGTGCGCAATAGCACTTTTTAACTAAAAATAGGGAGGTGACTGGAAATTGTTACACTCATTCATTATATGTTTAAGTGTCACAGTGCGAAACCTGAAATAGATATTTAGAGATACCGTATTGGCCCGAATATAAAACGGCCCTGATTATAAGACGACCCCCTCTTTTTCAAGGCTCGAGTTTGAAAAAAGGTTTTTTGAACACCAAATTAATTTTTATACAGAAAATAATTACAGTGCATCTGAAACAAATGATTATAACAATATGTTTGAGAGAAAAAGCATGTTATTTTGCCTCATTCAAATCTTAATATCTGAACATTTAAATATGTAAACTAAATTGCAATCACATTCGTAAATGAATGGCTTCTGGTTTTTGAAATGTAAAGAAACCAATCTATTGTGATCAAACAACAAAATTGCAGTAACTGTATGAACCATCCAAGTGAAGTCTAACTGTGACTGTAGTCTTGAAACGAATCTGAATAAGGAAGAACATTGCAATAAAATAATGCAAACTGGTTTAACTTGAGAGTAGCTGAGATCTGTCATGACAGAACATTACTCCTCACAAACTATCTGCCTCGCTATGCGCACGTCATCCTCAAGTTCAGCATTTGCTTCAATGATATCTGGCGCCATCCCGGCTCCGGACTACCTGTGTGGAGTTTGCATGTTCTCCCCGTGCCTGTGTGGGTTTTCTCCGGGTACTCCGGTTTCCTCCCACATTCCAAAAAAACATGCATGGTAAGTTGATTGGACAATCTAAATTGCCCCTAGGTGTGATTGTGAGTGCGGGTGTTTGTCTCTGTGTGCCCTGTGATTGGCTGGCAACCAATTCAGGGTGTCCCCCGCCTACTGCCCGAAGACAGCTGGGATAGGCTCCAGGACGCCCCGCGACCCTTGTGAGGATAAGCGGTATCGATAATGGATGGATGGATATCTGGCGCCATCAAGCGTCGTGAATGGGTATAATGTCTAGACCCCGAATGTAAAACGACCCCCACTTTTTCAGTCTTATTTCAATGCAAAAAACACTGTCTTATATTCGGGCAAATACGGTATATTCATTCACCCATACATGCTTTAAAACGTCAAACATTTTATCAAACAAATTCTTCAAGCCTGTTGTGTATGTATGATAGACGCTAGCTAGCTGGCTAAAGAAAATGTATAAGCAGCTAACTTGGCTATGAGAACGGATGATGGATAGACTTGGTGTGCGTTCGGAAGTACGCTTCTAACGCGCGCTGCTTCACGCCGACCGTTCCAAAAATCAGAACGTTCTTGAAAAGTGCTGTTTGGTTATTCAGAGTGCCGAGTGATAGATACATAGATAGATCATTTGAATATCTGTCTTATCTATCTGGCTAAAGAAACTAACGTGCTAAAATTAATAACCCATGTTGCTAGCTAACATTCTGTACTTACAGGTAGCTAGCAGTTAAAAGCTAGATACTACTATCTTAAACATTTGCTTGCTAAATGAGATAGCCTAAGTAAATTGCTCAGATAGATTTGTTGCTGTCGGAGAAGTATTTTAGTCATCATGTCGGATGTTAGCACTGACGCGTCTAATTATCTGATTGCTGAATACCGAGTCATCTGCCATAACTCTGATTCAGCAATTCTGCGGCATGAATGGAAGCAGCTTGGATGATGGAAGCAGCAAGTCAATGGTTGATGCGAGAAGTTTGGTATTTACTCAATAACACACTCAGAAGAAAGATACTTGGGAATAATGACAGCATGTGTCAAGAGTTCATATTGTGGCTCTGTGGGAGGAGTTGGTGTAAAACAGGGGTGCCCACACTTTTTCAGCCTGAGAGCTACTTATGGCAACTAGAGCTACTAAAAATGCAAAACACATTATTTATAAATATATTGAGAATTATTTTATATGCCGGTGTACCTTGCATGACTGCATCAACCTAAATAGCACAATACAAAAAAATGTTTTGTAATTACGGTACCTTACTCTGATGACTTGCACTGAATGGAATCAGCCAGGGACGCATAGTCCGGGCAGTGGCTGCTAACCCTAACCCAGCCTCAAGCAGATTTGCAGCAACAACCATCCGCCCATTCGCTCCATTCGGCGCCTATAAAACAAGTCAACTTTTTTGCACGCTATGCTAATGCTAACAATGTTGCTGGCCCCCGAGTGAACAGGACGCTGTGTGTGACTTAGTATGCCCGATGCTGATTGGCTGCCGCGAGGCGAAATGGCAAAAAAGTTGAATTGTTTTAAACGAGCCGAATGGAGCGAATGGGCGGATTTCCGGTGGTTCGCTCCGCGTTCCACTGCTCCAAATGCATCATTCACGCCGTCCCGCACGCAACCGCCCGCGCGAACTACATTGACTCCATTTCAAACGCGCCGCCAGAAACGCTCCCAACGCAGTTTGTGTGAACGGAGCATGAACGTAGCAATACACTAGTGAGGACGGATGATAGGCTGGCGATCTACCCACAATGCCTTTGCGATCGACCGGTCGATCGCGATTGACGTAATGGGCACCCCTGGTGTAAAAGGACTCTGCATAATAATAAAATAAGTTTTCCTTCCTCTTTAGCCTTGTCTACGGAAGAACCTTGTTGGTTTTCATTTATATCTGAACATACAATATCTGAGGTTATTGATATGAAATGACTTGAATGATCTTTGCCACTCTTCTACTGGGTGCTATTTTTTAGCCAACTTTCTTCAAAGTTTTACGGTCAGATTTCGACTTACATGTTCATTGTTTATGTTCTATTGACTAAAGTCTTTGACAAATATTCCTCCAAAATGCCCCAAAAGAAAACTAACCAGTACTCAAAGTCCTTCATTTTCCTCTACCATTGAACTTCTAAACTCAGACCATGCTCATTTTAAATGATTTTAATTGAATTACTCATGTATTTCTCTCATTAGTCTTATTACCTTCTTTACGTTTATCTTATTGTATCTTGTTTATCTTGCCTACAATTTGACATCTCTCTGTCCTACTAGAAAATTAATCGCCCCTTGTTGGGTAAATACAGTTGTCTGAATTTGAATTAAATATCAGTGGTTACATAAGCCTTGCCAGTGCTCTACTGGGTGTAATTTCCAGTCAATATTCCTTAAAATTTCCATGTGCTATGACAGAGCAAGACCCCTATTGATTTTGCATGATATTCTACCCTATTCCACTCCCACTGAATTGAATTGAATTGTCAGATCAGGACTTACATGCTCCTTGTCAACATTCTCCTGGGTGCGATTTTCAGACAGTGTTGCTTCAAATGTTCATGAGTTATGTCAGAGCCAGAACATGTTAATTTTCAATAATACATCTCCCAATTTCAGATTTCAGACAATCTTGCTTTCCATGAACTAGAACCCTGTTGATTTTTATACTCTGAATGATATTCTACCAGGATGATTGAGATAACCTTTCCAATGTTCTACCGGGTGCAATTTTCAGTAAGTCATCCTCAACAATATTTTGGCATTAAGCACGAACCATATTGATTTTTGATGCGATCGAGTGCAGTGCGGCCTGACTATCATTTCCTCACATAAATTCCACTCTAAACATTCTAAACAAATAAAACACCAAAAAAGAGACCTCCTCCACATGTGAAAATGTCCTTACCTTTGAGCAAATGACGTGATTGTGCTGCATAACAATCCTGTCTTTTAAAACCGTTTGTGTTTCTTTTCAACGCAGGGACTTCTGCGGCTGCCGCCTCGTCATATCCAGCAGGGCTCATTTTAACAGGCCCATGCCAAGACTAAAATTATCACGGCAGAAAAAAAAAGGGAGAGCGGCACCCTCAAATGGTGTGACTCAAGTGTCCTGTCCGACCGGCCCTTGCCACATTCTTCGGGCCATTCTGTGAGGTGAACACCACAATTGATACATTTGTTACAACACACAAGAAGGGTGACTACATTTCCCAGAATTCCTGCTCAAGAACTCAGATGCCTTTATCGCTGGAGTTTTGGATTCATTTAGAAAACTAAAATCTAAACAACAGCTGGAGTGATCATGTGAGTTATCAGTGTAGGAGTGTTTGTTTCCCTGCTCGAAATAAAAATATGTTGGCCTGTGTGCAGGTCATGTGTAATACCACTCATTACATTCAGTGATAACAAAGATGCTGGAAATTTGTGAAAGGAAAAGGTGACTAATTCATTGATTGTGTACAATACACTCACTGGTCATTTTTGACTGCTCAGTTGATGTTTTGAAAGCTATTTTTTCAGGAGATGGAACATGAACAGCATAAAAAGAGCTATTTTGTGTGTGTGTGTGTGTGTGTGGGGGGGGGGGGGTTCTGATAGTTTCTGGTTTTCTATATTTTGATTCATTCGTTTATAACAGACAATTGTCGTTCGTTTATAACAGACAATTGTCTGTTACAAACGAATACGTCAAAATATACATAACGAGGAAGACAAAATGTACTTAATACAACTGTTTTAGGGTTTTGTTTAATGCTTTTAGATTTTTTCTAATATATATTTCCCTCCGCCCTCTTTTTTTTAAATTTATCTATTTTTTTTTTTTTTTTTCAAACAGCCAAATACGACTAACGCCTATTTGGATGACAAAAAGGAAATACGTTTTGGGCCTCGAAGGACAGTAGGCTACATATTGCTTCAAATATGTGTATCTTAACGTTTCATATCGAGAGAACGACTGTCAAAAAGGTTTGCGCGATGATATATCTCTACATATATCAGACTCCATATGTATTTGCGTAAGGCTTTCTACAACGCAGACGTTCAAATGTAAATTTAAATCAAATAAAAATAGACGTAATGCCTCCTTTACGCCAACAGATGACGCCAAAGAGCTGCTAAAGGTGTTCAACTGAGCCTTTGTGAACTCCTGTCAGTTCAGGCTGCTGTGACGTCACCGCGACCCCCTTCAAAACAAATCAACCCCCTCCTGTTGGTGAAAATTGACTCCACATAGTATGTAATAACAACAACATAAAATATGTGACAGCAATACCGCCACAAACGGTTGTAGAGGAATATTTCTATTGTATATTATATACATATATGTTTTCTTATATCTCTTCTTATATCTCTAAAAAAATAAACAAAACAAATACAGTTAAGCTAAATGGCGCTAAAAATATGACTTGCCATATAATCTTCACGCCTTTGCTGTGAGGACAGCGTACTGAGGTATTTTGGGGTGGGAAAAATGACAATGCGTGCCTTTTACCATTTGCATATGGTATCAGGATGAACAACGCACGTCCCTTAGTCATTTAAACGCACCCAATTGGCCAAGAGAGACGTCAGTCAAAGGATTAGCGGTGTGGCGGTAGGTTGACCGCGAGCTGTCGAAACGAAGCCTTCACGCGAGGAGTCCACAATTTTTACGGGGCTCAAGCGTGTATTGTATTGGCAGCCTCCCTCCCGCTCTCATCATCGCCCCAGTCGGACTGTCCGCTCCGGCATGACTCGGTCGACAGGAATACTGCACCGGTTTACATGAGCATCTGGACGCTATATTGCCACATTGGATTTATTCTGAGAACTTTTTACATTTACTCCCATTGGATATTGCACTGGTGTCGTTTTCAGAGAAGCGCTTGAATCTAACCGGGGATTTGCAGGAGATATAAACGCAAGGTTATGCAGGTAAGGTTCTCCGCTCCTCTTAGATAACATTTGACACATTTAGTTACATGTAATCGGATTTTTGCATCCTCCCTTAATAGCCGCTATAGCAGCCCACGTCAGGGATCGCTCCTCTGGTTCCTCCTCGGAGCTTTTATTGTTGCCGGCTCGATCCAGCAGCTTGTGTGCAAGCAGGGGGTGAAGATGGGACTGCCCGCCCTGGAGTTCAGTGACTGCTACCTGGATAGTCCGCAGTTCAGGGAGAGACTCAAGTCTCACGAGCTAGAGCTGGACAAGACCAGCAAGTTCATCAAGGAGCTCATCAAGGATGGCAAGGCGCTCATCCAGGCGCTCAAAAGTAAGTTTGATGACTGCACACTTCATGTCCTTGGTGACGAACACATTTGATGCCAATCACAGGTCACAATTATTAGGCACATCTGCATCATCCCAAGGTTACGCAACATCCAACAAAATGAAAATGATGTATTCATGAAACATTTTATTCATTACCATGGTCATTAAAGGATGAAGAAATGTGCTCATGCCGTAATTGTGAATGAATCGGTCAAAATGTGTTGCAATAATTCTCACACAACAAAGACCAGTAGAGTTGGGGGTGGTGGTGGGGAGGGGCGAGGGGAGGGTAACAACAGCAACAGAGCAGGGCTCTGAGATAGAGATAAACCTTTAATGATGCTGTAATAAGAACAAAACACTTATTGACAGTAAGCACAACTGAAGAAAACTCGGCTTCTAACAAAGAAGCCGGTGGCTCTGAGCTAAACTCTTTCACATTCAAAAGCATAATACAATGGCAGCAGAACTTGAGACGTAGAGCTAAACTTCCATTGCTAATGCAATAAATAATTAAAAAAAAAAAAAAAAGCAGCATAACCCTACAGAAAAGCGACTTGGTTATGGGTTCCTAACAGGGCATGACTGAGGCTCTGAGCTAAACCTCTTTGCATTCAACAGAACAATACAACTATGACAATCAAATAACTTAAAGAAGTCAACCCAAACATAGTTTTTTTTCAAGAATATGTTCTGTGCAAGCCCACTGGTTGAAACAAAGCAATCTGATAAATATTGCCTTGGTGGAATAAGAGTTAATTCACTCGTTTTTAGCCATCTCTGGGGGCGGCCATTTTGTCACTTCTGTCAACTGAAAATGACATCACAACTACTCAGGGCTCAGGTAATGACCAATCATGGCTGACCTGTTATATGAAACTGAGCCGTGGTTGGTTGTTACCTGAGCCCTAAGTAATTGTGATGTCATTTTCAGTCGACAGAAATGACAAAATGGCCGCCCCCTGATGTGGCTAAGAACGGGTGTATTTTGCTGCTTAACTCATCTTACACAAACGCAATATTAATCAGAATGCCGTGTTTTAACTAATGGGCCTGCTGGGAACATATTCTTGAAAAAAATATGTTTGGGTTGATTTCCACTTTAAGATAACCCTGATTCTTGTTGAGGGATTTGAGTGTGTCAGCTGCCGATTTTGACAGTCATTCCAGCAGCAGAAAAACAACGGTGTACTTAATGTTGTGACAGGCGAGTAGGTTTTTCAAGACACAGATGGGATGTTACAGCGTCCTAATGAGAGCGTGGGAGTAGCACTTCACCTTTCCTGTTCAAGCGCTCCTTGTTTGTGTTCAAGGTGTAAGAATGCGAGTGTCTCCCCCCCCCCCCCCAAATTGTCAGTGCCTCTATTCTCATGATCTTATACTTGGGAGTGCTATGCTCCGTCTATCAGAGACTTGTGAGTGCTGGTATGTACGGGAGGGTGCAAAGAGGCTCCCATGCTGCCTGAATGTCGATAACAGATTGAGCTACGGCGACGTTCAGCTTGTAAATAAGATGCTAATGGCTCGGAAGTAGATTTGCACGTGTACTTGATCCATGTAATTGTTAAAGGGAGTCCGAGCGCTGAATATCTATATATAGCCTCTTTTACACTCAACCTCCTGAAAACATCCACTTGTTTTGACACGCTAACTTTGCTAGCCGGGGCAACCTCCCTCTATTCAAAAATACAAACATGAACTTTCCACTGTGTGTCAGCAGCATTGTTCAGCCGACATCCCGACCCATTTTTTTTAAAACTGTGTCATCTCTTTCAGATGATGTACAGTATATTTATTTTGTTCATTGGTGGGATCTGGAAAATCCAAATGAATGACCATTGTGGCTTTTCTCTGCTGTTCTAGCAGAGCGCTGCTGCTCATCAGGAGACATTTCATGTACCATTTCCCTCCATTGCATTACGTAGTAGCCTTAGCTATTGCTGATGTTATTTTGTTTAGATGATTGTTTCCAAGCGCAGAAATCAAATGAGGCAAATTGCACAAGGGTTGTTTTGAGGAGAAGCCCGACATCAAAATGTTCCTTCACTTTAAATTGAGTTTTTGGAAAGTCTGAGAGAATAGAGTCTGTCACTGCTGGTTTGTGTTTTTAGTTTGGAATGCATGTGTCTTTGTAATTCTGTGCACATATGTTGCAAATATGGATACAGTGCATTCCTTTTGAGCCCTAGAGCTGCATGTGTGCACACATGCTGGGGGAGTGATGAGGTGATAGGACAACGCCTTAAGATGGATTGAATTCATTAGGATGTGAGAATGCATTATGTGCCATATTGCTTTTATTCCACAAGGTTAACACAGGAAAGGATACACCACCCGGGAATTGAACCCTGAACACTAGAATGGGTAATCTTGCATGACACCATGACAGCAGCTGGCGTTGCAAAGCAGGACTTTTGTGATCACCGATTCTTTCTTGATTGTGCATCCAAATTGAAGTGTTTTTATATTCTTGAAATGTTCATTGTGTGTGACCACTGTATGAGCAAATCAGACTAACACAGCCCGAAGATGTTCGGATGGATGAGCTAATATACAATTCTTCATTTGCCAACATGATGCCAGATTGCCGTTAGTGTGACCCCGGTTTCATTCCTCGGCGGTACGCACAACTTTTCGCAGTAGGTCCGGGCCGTCGTGATTAGGCTCGAGTGTGGGAGGTTTAAAAACTGATGTGATTGTCTTCAAAAACAGCTGTTCGCTTCATTAAGGTTGAAATAGTAAGTTCTACAAAAAGGAGCATAGCAATGTGCTTGAAATTGTCGAAATCATTATTATCTATCTTTTCTTCAATTCAAAATAACAGTGTTTTTGAAATGACAAAAGCTGAAATTTGCAAACGTATACACCAGGACCTATAATGACAGCCTCACAGCCACAATTACAGTACGCAGTGTGTCTGCACACACATATTTTTGCGGCACGTGAGCGAAGCCTGCGGTCGCTTAAAAACAGCCCTGCATCCGACCATTAGCGCTGTCTTGATAATGGCCTTGCCTTTTTGCCCTGTACTCGACTTCAAACCGGACCTTTAGCATTCGAGCTTTTGTGTCGATGACTCATTGCAGAATGGGACTTCTTTACTCCTGTGCCTTCTTGCCTTCCTGTCATCTGCCTTCTTTACTTTACCCCTTTGTTTTCCCGCAAGCCACCCACAGTGTTGTTGGCGACTTATAAGGTGGCTAATAGCAGCCGTGGCACAGCGCGACTGTCAACTGCGCTGATGGATGACGGCCTCGCACACATGCATGCACACCGCACCATAACTAATTGTAAATTATGGCGCACAGAGGGAGTCAGACCTTCTTTTCAAAGGTCCTCCTGAGGAGTGTGTGCCAAGGGGCAAATGGAAAAAGGGAAAAAAAAGGACACCATGGCCTTATTATTTTTGCTTTTTTTTTTCCTTTTGAGTATGGAATCTAGGTTGTGGAGGAGAGAATTGGAGCGCTGAGAAGGAGGGCTGTGTGTCAGCGTGCATGCAGCCGGACTTGGAATATGAATATTCCGTATTTGAAGCAAGATCTTAAAATATTTTGACTCCCAAGGGACGTGCGTCTATTATAATGAGAATGTGCATAATTATCCTGGAGGCTCTGTGTGTTTGCGCGCGGATGCAAAGCAACAATAGCACCAGGGCAGAGCTCAGTCCTGCCCTATATTCCTTCACCAGCAGAGTATGTCACAGCTTGAGGAAGACCCTCAACCCCCACTGTGCTCCACTGCAATGACACACACACACACATTGACATGCAAGAACTGGATCACAATGGCAAATTCCTAGCATCAGTGGGTGTCGCGTCTCTGATTAGTGGAGCTTCAATAATGTGTTTTAATTACTAAAATAAACAGAAACGTTCTTTACGGTGGTGTGTTCTATGCAGCCTCGCTTAATATTCTGATTAATATTGTGTTTTTGGAACATGAATTAAGTAGCAAAATGCATCTGTTTTCATCCATCTCTGGGGGCGGCCATTTTGTCACTTTTTGTCAACTGAAAATGACATCCCAGTTGCTCAGGGCTCAGGTAACAACCAATCACAACTCGGCTTCAAAAAACAGGTGAGCCGTGATTGGTTGTTACCGGAGACCAAAGCAACTGGGATGTCATTTTCAGTCGACAGTAAGTGACAAAATGGCCGCCCCCTGAGATGGATTAAAAAAACGGGTGGCTTTTGCTTCTTAACTCATATTCCACAAACGCAATTGTAATCAGAATGCCGTGTTTAGACTAGCAGAGGCGCATACAACATATTATTGTCAAGACATTTTTTGTTGACTTCCTCTTTACGAATAGTTGTTTAATTTCCCAGCAAGATACATTCTTCTGGTGTGTGAAGTATCTCAAGGCACCACCGTATCTCATTTTATTGTATCATAGAAGCAAATTCCCATTTAAAACAAATCAACAGTTTGAAAAATGAACTGCTGCAGTTACAGTGGACTTGAACCTCAACCTCAACTTTACGCATGTATTTCTCATGTCTCAAAGTTGACCTTTGAAAATGTAATCATGTTGACTCATCAAATTACACCGCCTGACGCAACGATAGTGACTCAGCCTCTCGATGCATCGTGGTATTACTTGCATGTGTTCTCGTTCCAGTGCACATAGCTGCTCATGCCGCCCTCGTTACCACAGCAACCGCTTAGAAATGACTCGCTAATGTCTGGGCACACCACCGCCGTCTAATTGGCTGAAGCAACGTTTCCAGAGAAGTGAAGTAAAGTGTAATTGTGTCACTTAAGTCGAAATCACAGGGCTGATTGTCAGCGCCATTTGTTCAGTGTCACGACTGCGCTGCTTGGTGCGAGCTTACTGCAGTTTGGTCAGGAAAATGTGCAGCTGCAATTTTGCTTAATGTGTAGAAGAAAAAAAAAATCAACATTTACTTCAGGTGGTTGTCAAGTCTTATTGTTAAATTGACACTTGGCAAATTACCGCTGCCTGACGTCATGTTCGATTTTTCAGCTGTTTCAACATGAGCGTTTACCACAAGTGAGATAACAGAGAAGGTCTGGTTAACCTGGTAAAAAGATTATATCGACTCAACTCTCCCTACGCTCCCTGTACAGTATATTCGATTTACGTTTTCAATTTGCGTGAGGTTTTTACCATGGGAAGGTTTCGTTTATGTGTTGCTACATGTTGTGAATTCAACCCAACAAAATGACTTTGAAATGAAAAGTTAACCCTCGCATATGACCCTTTATCCAGAACTTCCTTGGCCCAAGTAGCAAAGTCTTCAACTTCAACTAATTATAGTGCACGAGTTTCCTCGTAAAATCGTCCTAAATTGGCGTGAGAACTGTCTCCCAGACTATACCAACGTGATAGCGCGGCAGCCTTCAGGGAAAAAAAAAAAAAAAAAACCAGCAGAGGAAGCCAGGAGTGATTTATTTTGTCCTCTGAACCTTTTAAAAGGGAATCTGTGGCTTGAGGTCTACATTTGCCTCTCAGCCTCGCGGGCGCGGATTCAAAAATGAGTGTGCGATAATGAATCTTTCGGCCTCCAGTATAGAAAAAGGTGTGGCTCTAATTTTCAAGCATCTAAATAGAAAGAAAGAGAAAGAAAACCTCAGGCTTATTGAGAACTGACTGCCCAGACTTGCAGGAGTTCAAGTTAGCTGCGATGTTCCCATGTGTACGAGACAGCTCGGCAGGTGGGGCTTACAGATGCACGTTACCAGTCAAAACAATCATTGACCACATCAAAGCTTAGAAAATGAACGGAGAAGAGCCGGTTTCACAAGCTCCACTGTTGTGGACCTCTCGTGTCTTCACACATTGAAACAGGTGGTAACAGCAAGCACGACAGAGATGTAATACTTGAATCGATATGAAGTGAAGTGAATGATTATAAATGACGTAAACATAGTTCAAACGGGCATCTATTAGAATCACAACCACTAGTGGAGGAAATATGGAACAGCTTTTTCCTTTAAGTTACCACGATTTATCCAACTGTTTTTATTAGTGATTGCTGTCATATCCATATAAATGAAGTTTGTTGAGTGGGCATCCTGGTTGGAAAAAAACTCCCCACAAATCTTTCACCAAAGTAACCAAAATTTGCGTGAAAACAATGTCAAGCTCTCCATCAAGGTGCCGTCTGCTAGGATACTTAAAACATGTCAAGAAAGAATGCTGAGTAAAGTAAGCTTTTCTTTGTGTTCACTCAGAATGGCCTTGAAGAGACTCAACCCCAATCCGCACTCCCCCTTTTCACTCGCTTTCCTTTTAGCTGCGGCGGTGCTTAAGATATTAATCCAATCTACTTCAATGGAAACATATCTATTAGAGGCGATGAACCGTCTTTGAGCAGTTTTCTTGTACCCCGAAGACCGTAAAGACAAGAGCTTGTTGCAAAAAAATAATTGATTGGGTGACCAAATTAGCCATTATATTTTACATTGATTTTATTGTAAAATATCAATGCAACACTTTAAGGAGGGTTTTGTAAACACGTTTAGTTTGATATTTCTAGCCGTATCATTGCAACCAAACACAATAAGTTATTTGTCGAAAGTCATTTTTTAAAAACACACAGCACATTTTGTAAAACTATTTTTTTAAATGCTCCTGAAAATACGTGTGTGTATATACATGTTTTTTATTGATCAGTGACAATACACCGTATCAAAGTAATTTACAGTAGTCGTAGTAATTTACAGTGCTGGAGAAACTCAACAATTGATCTCGAAAGTGCCTGTATTGATCTGTGGTTTGTGCCATAA
The DNA here is from genome assembly GCF_054856515.1 of Filicampus tigris. NCBI lineage: Eukaryota > Metazoa > Chordata > Actinopteri > Syngnathiformes > Syngnathidae > Filicampus > Filicampus tigris. Next base: position 10,414,084 of record NC_141233.1, on the reverse strand, counting down.
AGTAGACAGTGTTGCATCTTTTCACCTCAGCAGAGTTTGTGTTGATAGCAAGGCCGAGAACAAGCAGTCGAGCGTGACTAAAAGTGACAGAGCACGTGCCCCACCGGGTGGGCTGTAAGGGAAGACTTGCGCCTCTGCTGCCAGAAGCCAACCCAAACAAACCACAACCCACTGGCATGGAGACCCACATTGTGTGTGTGTTGCACAGCTCTCATCCGTTTGATCCCGCCTGCTCTTAAAATAACGGTCGCTAAGAATATTTAATCCCCGTTTTGCCACACTGTCCCGCTCTGCTTTATCACCCCCCCCCCCCCCGCCCCCGCACGTTTGGTGGGCATCCTGTGCACACACATGCAGTATGGGCTCAATTCAGGGGGGGGGGGACCGTGCGACTCCGGGTGCAAAGCCGGCCCGAGCTCGGGGTAATCTGGTTGGAGTGTGGGTGCTTCATCTGTGTTGGGGGTGCAAAGCTGCATTACTTTGGGCCGGTGTCTGGTTCACTAGTGAGGCGGGGACAGGGTGTGTTCATTATTTATTTGTATCAATTTAGATTTGTATGTACAATTGACATAAGCCTCACGCTGATTAATGTTGTTTATGGCCATTTATAAAGCTAGATGCTATAGAATTATTTACAGCAGCCCAAACAACGCACCTACCCCCCACCCCCTTCTGACGGTGAAGGCAACTTTTCGCGTAACGCAAATATTAAATGCACTGTAATATTCTTTGAGTTTATGTTTTCCGAGTGGTCCCTGAAGTGCACACGAATGTTAACAAGCTAGCATTTCCGTCGCGTAACTATTGCTAATATCGCTAGCAAATGAGTACAACCAACAGACGTATTGGACGTATTTTTTTTAAAGCATTTTAATACTTTTACTTTTGGTTTACATAACTTCAAGCGCGGAGAAACAAAAGAAAACATTTGAAAGGAACGATCATAAGACACTCGTGCGAATTCGGTCACGGCTCAAAAGCTGCAGAGAATGAATTTTGAAACGGTGATGAAAACACAGCGGTGATGTAAGGTTCATTAGCCTGACTGGGCAGTAAGCTGCGGCTCAACAGACCATCACGTTGCTCTCTTTTAGCTCATTTCTGCATTACTCTGATGACTGTATTTGAAGTCATTCTTCATTGGACCATGTTTTTTTTTGTTTTCAACCCTAACAACAACATAACATGGCAACATTGCATACCACTCAGATCAGAGTATAGTGAAATGACCTAAACTGGAATTCATCGCTTTGGTGCAAGCGTTGCTTAAATGACCTCACGCGAGCATGAACGTACGCGCGCTGCAGCGCACACGGCCCATGCTATTGTGCAGACTTGAGTGTTTCGCTCATGTGCTGATGCGAATTATCACGTGAGGGAACAATCGCTAGAGGTGTCAAATATGAGTCTTAACCTGCTAATGTTTTGAACTGTTGACAGAATAAATCAGCAAATGATTGCGCAGGTAATATGATACAAGAGCTTTTGCCTGATCCAAAAGAGGCCGTGTGAGACATACTTAGTCATTCTTAGAATTGTCGACCAGAGAGCAGTCAAAGAGCAATCCTTTCCATGGCAGATTCCGTTTGAAACTGGATTTGTGGGAATACTGCAGACACCTCTGGCAAATCATCTGCAGCCACAGCACATAATACACTCAACACCCGCACAATATAAAGGCATCACATACTTCCATACATCCAAAATAATGGTGATTGTTATTATTTCCATAATCGCTCAGCACTAGTTTAGAGAAGACCAATGGCATGCAACCTTCACACAGAAAGATTCAAGCCCGGAACCTCTCATCTGTGAGATTGACATGCTAACCACTAGTCCAATTGCATACTACAACCCCAATTACGAGATTTTTTTCAAACAAGTAACCTGTCTTACTGTCAACTGAGCATTTTATCTTTGTCATGACTTTTGGTCGTCCTGTGTTGGATATAATTGGATTTTTGGGCTAATTGGATTGTGGTATCTTGACGTGAAAAAAAGCGAGCGAGAGCTACAGTTATTGATTAACTTTTATGCCTTTATTGAACAGGATAAGCAGTCAAACCCACAAACGGGAAATGAAAACACTTGCAAGGAGCATGGAGGATACGCTAACACTCTCCAACCCGAATGACTCCTGATGTTAGTGACTTGGCCAGGCACACCAACACACCATGCTACTCCAGTGTGTTTGTGACTCTAGTCTTAATCGCACTGAAATAAAAGTTCTTTCTTTACATTTTATTAGGGATGTAACGTTTAATCGAAAACCGGTAAAAAATTGACTCTAACCGGTGAATTGAATAATCGATTCGAATCGCGACAAATTGAACTCTGCCATCTCAGCAAGCCTTATTCAGCAACGCCTAACAAAAGACATAACATACCTAGGTCATTAGAATATACTAATTTAGAGTGCTAAAAATTATGTCTTTAATTTTTTTCCCAGTTGCATACCACATTGTGATTGCGCCAAACATCATTGCATATTGCGTTTATGGATGGCTGCAGCACCACACTAGCACACAGGGACAAGCATAGTAGCGATTCTTAAAAAATCAAATCGAAAATCGGCAACTGAAAATCGAGGACCAAATCGGGACTTGAGCGAATCGTTACTATACATCCCTACATTTTATTGTAATATTTTTATATTTGTAGTTTACAAGAAAGTGCTATTTTTACACGTGCAAAGTGGTGTTTTTTGGAACAGATTAATGGCGTGTATTTTTAATACAGTACACAGAGGACCTAAAGTTTGGCAAAGTTAGGTAAGTGTCTAGTGGCCTTGAACTGTTGATTTTCACTGCATTGTTTCAACTATGTTCCCATTCTGTCTTAATGTCGGCAGCATGGACGTCTGGATGTGGGATTTACTTCCTCATCCTGTTCCAGTTTTAGGACTTCCCGCTTCATACTTCCCAAGGACAAAAAAAGTGAGCAGGCAGGAAAAAAACTGCACCAGCTGTAGCTCATACTTTGTGCATGGTCTGTATATACAGTACATGGAGTTTTGTTAGTTGCCACGGAAACGTCACGGCTGCCATCATTTAAAACAAGCACCGCTAATTTAGACCAAGAAAGAACTCTTCCCGTTAAGTTCCTTTGTTTTTTTAAAAAATGTTTTATTTCACTGACGGCGTTCATCACTTCGCGTGTCGTTATATTGAGCTATTTCAAGACGAACGAGAACAGGACGTCACATTCCTTTCTACCGCAGCAGTTAGGTCAGCCAAGCTGAAAAAATGTCTCGTTTTGTCTTCCATCGTGTCTGCAGGAGTCAAAGAGGGAGGGGGAAGCACTGAAATAATGTCAGGCCAAGACTGTTGGAGAGGTCACTGTCTTCAACTTCAGTCAGCGCCGGTACTCGGGCCGCCCGCCCGCTGGCGGGCTGTTGGGCTCATGCAAGTTTGGCGAGAGGAATTGTTGTAGATACTTGGCATTTTAGGCATAATCCATCAAACAAGTTTAAACCCGGCACATCACATTCAAACAAAAAGCTCTTTTGTACAACATTTGCCAGGTGAGCGTCTGAACAGTTCTCTTGAGAAATGTGCCGCACAGACAAAACGGCAGATGTTACCAATTTTTGGGGATATTTTATTCCGGAACAGCAGGATCACAAACGCAGAATAAAACAACCAACATGCAGACTGTGGTTTTGTCCACTGATTACACAGAAAATGGACAAAATACACCCCAATTTGAACAATGATGCGAGTACAACGGAACCCCTGAAATTGTACATATACGTAGTCACTCTGTGACACTGGTTAACTTCCGAGTGGTTCGTATTTCAGTGCAAAATCTCTCATTTGAAACTGTTACTGTTACTGTTACTGTTACTATTTTTCAAAAATATGTTCTATGCAAGCCCACTTGTTGAAACAAGGCATTCTGATAAATATCGCGTTTGTGAAATAAATTAATCCACCCGTTTTAGCCATCAGTGGGCGGCGGCCATTTTGTCGCTACTGTCGACTGAAAGTGACATCACAACTACTCAGGGCTCAGGTAACGACCAATCACGGCTCATCTGTTTTCTGAAGTTAAGCTTTGATTGGTCGCTATTTGAGCCCTGAGCAGTTGTGATGTCACTTTCAGTCGACAGAAGTGACAAAATGGCCGCCCCCTGAGATGGCTTAAAAGGGATATATTTTGCTGCTTAACACATATTCCACAAACACAATATTAATCAGAAAGTCGTGTTTCAACTAGTCTGCTGGGAGCATATTCTTGAAATAAAAATGTGTTTGGGTTGATTTCCTCTTTAATAACTGTACAGAGAATCTATTCATTAACATTTTAACATAAGTAACTCTTACAAGTACCAAGGGAAGTTAACCACTGTTTAAAACACTAGTCAACATGGTGGCTGTAACGATTCACTCAAGTCTCGATTCGATTGGATTTTCGATTTTCAGTTCCCGGTTTTAATTCGATTCAATTTGAAAAAATGAATAAATAAAACGAATCACTCATTTTGTAACCAAAAGATGTTTTTATTTTAACATCTGCATTTTGTCCTTGTTACAAACAGTAATTTTTTTGTTACTGTGCAAAAAACCCTAAAATGGAACTAATAATTCCAATAAATAAATGTACAATACAATTGACTGTTATTGTTATACAAATCGTTTTGTGATCAAAATGTTGACATTGATTCTTTTATCCTTTTACATCAATGCATATTAGAAACAGCTTCAATCGATTCTAAATCCATCTTCGATGAAAATTTACATCCCTTTTATACCTGATAACTCGTGAAAGGGTCTGTGAAGCATTTTAGTCGTAGTAGTACAATTGTTTTTGTTTCTGGTTCAATTGATATTCTTATTGTTTAGCTACGTCAGTGACTCAAGCATCTCCAAGCTACATTCAGCTCAAAGGCGGCTAGCAAGCATCCGCTTGTGAACGGCTCACTGCCAAACGCATCGCTGGCATTTAACCTGGTCAGCGGCACCGCGCACTTTGCCGAGGTGCAGTGTTGCCACCGCTCATATGAGGCGTTTGCTGTATTTTTTTTTTGTGCTTGCTGTCTGGGTTTAGGCTTATGTTGGGGCGACGGGGAGGAAGTGGACGGAGGCTATTTTGGAAACAGGCTCTAATCTGGTTATTGTGGTTTCCATCCTCTCCCTGACTGCTCTCGCTGTCACTACTACTCTCAAACTGGCCTGATATGTAACATGCGTGAGTGGGATGAGTCGCCGTCACGGGTGTTTGAAGTGCCTTGCGCTAATGCTTTGAATGTCTTCAGCATGTTTTTGTCATCAAATGTACAGTACCCATTTAGTAGGCATGTCAAGTGGTCGAAAAAAAAAAAAATACACGATAATCCCTCGTTATTTATTTTCTGATAGTCATCTCATTGCAAAAAAATGCAAACAGTTTTTTTTTTTTTCCACATATACGAGCATGATGGCACACGTAGCAGCCCTGATCACGTGATGCCCATTTTACACCCAATAGCATATTTTTGACTCATTTAGGCATAGTGTGACTATCAACCCGTCAAGTATGCAATTTGGCTTCTGATCATGTGATGCCAGAAGAATGCCGCGATTGTTCCTTATATTTTTGTGCATTTTGGATGCAGTCTTTTTGGTGAAGCAGTTTTGCATGCAGTGTCTTTATTTGTGAGACAGTCGCAGGTCCCATAATATTCCCCAACAAAAATCCTGTTGAAATCTCGGTGATGTCCTCAAAATTACAAGGATGTCCGCTTGCAGGCCAAGTGAGCTCATCACGGATTCCTGCTGCGGATTTTTCCAGAGGCGGTCCACAGGGCGATTTCAGCCCTCAGGCGCTCTTTCGAAAAGAGATGAGGAAAAAAGAAAAAAAAGGAAAAAAACGTCCCTTGTTGTCTGTGTTGGCTGTGTCAGCAGCGGGTGTGGCAGAAAATTCCAAAATCGGGGCGGGAGACCGAGGTCAAAGGGGGCTGCAGAATAAATGAGGGCAGGGAGGGGGGGTGGGGGGCGCGCTGATTAGTGCGGGGGAAAAAAAGAGACAAACTGATAGATGCCAAATTTAAATATCAGTGAAGAGGGATGTTGACATAAAAGACAAAGATAGAAGAAATATGAGATACTGTAAGAAGAAAAAAAATGAGGCAGGGAAACAGAACTTTCAGAACTGGCCTCTTTGTGCCCGTTGCTAGGATACCAAAGTTATTTGGCCTGGGACAAGAGGAGGGAGAATATAAAAGCCTCACTGATGTACAAGGTTTTTCTTCTTCATCTCCCTTTACTCCCATTGTAGCTAATCTCCATATGTTAAACTCAATTAAATAGTAAATAGCGTCTCTATTGGGCGAATAAAATGATCATTTGCCATTTGGGACTTGTGGCTATTTATCATCAGTTAGCGGCTAAAGCTAAAATAAGGCCACATCAAGAATATGTGTAGCTGCATTTTAGTCAACCACAAAAATCAGTCGACACAAAAATGTCTGCCTCTAAACTATAATTAATCATTTTAAAACCATATTTGTGATCCTTGAAGGCATGTTTGGTTACTTCTGTGTTTACCCAAGTAATTGATGAAATAAGCGTTAGGATAATCGATCTAAAAAGATTTGTTAGTGACAACCCTACTTACACACTACATGACAGTTACAAATGTCAAAAATCGTGAGGCATGAAGTCATGTCAAGTTACTTTAAACTACGGATGGACTGATTGTCGGCCAGGCCGATTATCGGCGCTGATATTCGGCATTTTGATGAATCTGCCTTTTTTAAAAATCTGATGGGCGATAATAAATCAATTTAAAACAGTGTTAACTTCAAGGAACTATTTATTAAAATTTTCAGTTCACTTTATAAAAGACTCTACCGACCCTGGGAACACTCGGCACCTTTTGTTTGAAAGCAAAACAAAGTTTACTTTGTTTACTGTAGAAGACTATGGCAAGCTATTGTTTTCATTTAACTTTTGAAGACATAGTGACCCTCGGAGTTCCCTTTTTGTTAGAATTTTACCACAAATTGTGTATTGACAAACATTAATAATAATAATAATAATAATAATAATAATAATAATAAATGAACTTTATGCAAATGTGAAAAATTGTTCAATGAATATATGCTTATTAAAGTTCAGAGTTACATTTTTTATTTTGATGCCAATATTTTCCTTTTTACTGGAAATGAATACCGGCTCCAAGTATCGGTTATCGCCTTCTTTGACTACTAATAATCGGTATCAGTATCGGCCCTGAAAAAAAACACAACATGCGTGTACCATACTAATGACAGTTTGGGCTTGTAAACGTATTCATTCCATTTCCGTGACTTCCTGTGGGAGGATTGCATCTCGGATTAGAATTTGTTCAACCTTTTAAGTTTCACTGTAATTCCCAGAAACATCCAATGGCGCTTGACTTCAACATGGCCCACATTTTTTACACTGGAAACCGTAAAAGCTTCACGGGAGCAAGAGCCATAAATCTACATGTGACATTTGTGGTGCCTCTCAGGGTTGTTTCTCTGCTCAGCAATCAACATTTCCTTGCATCCCTTACTGGCGTGACTCTCTTTCTCTTGTTTTCTACCGGTTTTTCCAAACAATTGCTGCCCCCTATTCACCGACGCATTCACAGTTCATTCTATCGGGGGACTTTATGGGTGACTATTGTTTCCCCGGCTTTATATGTTCATTGTTCTGTCAGTGTGTGTTGGGCTCTGACCGCCATTCATTCAGTTTGGGGCTAGCAAAGAAGTGTGGTGGGTGAAGAAAAACACCATTAACTAAACTGAATTTCCTTGTATGAGATTCTTCTCTGGGGTATGTGCACGTGTCCGTAAACACAAAACTTTAGGTGTTGTGTGTGTGTTTATGTGTTCTTTTTAAATGGCTGGAGTGTTACTCAGGAAATTCACTGATTTTTAAAAAAATTTTTACGATTTTTTTCTTTCCCAACTTGTAAATAAGGTCACTGGCATCTCAAGGGTATCACTGTAGAAGTAAAAGAAGAAATAGAAAAAGCTACGCTAACATCGATTTTCTGCTGGGGTGATTTCGGCGCCGATATTTTATATTTCACATTTTGAAGCCAATCGGTATTGGCATTTATAAAAATTCCAGCGGAGATAAATGATGTATGTAAAACTGGGTTATTTTGGCATTGCATCAGAGTCAAAAAGCTGGGAACTCCCTGCTTTCTTTGCTTTTGTTGAAACTTAAAACAAACGTTTCACTTACATTGAAATTTTACAACTTTAGTTACTCTAGATAACTTTAGCGAGCTCTTTATTTGTTGAAGTTAAATTTCTAAGGCATGTTGTTGAGCCTGAGACCTCCTTGCGCTTTGTCTGAGAAAAATGTCTGTTTTCTGAGACAGAAAAAACACTAACAAGTTGCAAATCTGAAAAGCTGTTTATTAAAGGCAGTCAAATTAAATGTTACCATTTGTACTGTTCAAAATATTGATGCCCAAACTTTCCCTTTTACCGCAAATGAATATCGTCTCCAAATATCGGTTATCGGCGTCCCTGGCTACTAATAATCAATATCAGCCCCGAATAACATATAGGTCTATCTAAAAATAAAAATCACATTGACACAACCCCACACCACAGCATAATCTTTCTGACACATCCGCCAATCGTGATTTCGCCGATCTGCACCGGAAGAGTCGACAAATGCTTACATTTCGCTCAATTATCGGGGAGGTGAGAATTTTGCAACATGGGTTGGTTAGAAATACATCTATCAATGAATCAACAGCCTCTAATCCCCCTTACCGCTCGAACCCATCAAGATGTGATCAAAGCCATCTGCCGAGACAGACAAAGGGATCGTTTCCAGTGTACGCACGCTAGATTTGCTTTGTCAACCGGCATGCTGTGTCGTGTGTTGGCCTATGTTTGCGTTTTAAGTGAATCCAAATGCGGGCTATTTTTGTCCTGTTCCTGGTCCTTTTCTCTTCATCCGTGTGTGTGTCCACTGTCAATACTCCCCCCATGTAAAGGATCACTCCGCACACCCACCACTAGCAAACTTGTTTTCACATTGTTTTAGTAAATATTTTGAAAAGAAAAAAAATCTTTTCTCGTCATGTGTTTCAAATAACCCTTTGACAGTTGAAATATTTCATCAATCTTTTTACTTATGGTCTCGTCGTCGTGACTGATGATGCCCGGGTGTCATTTTTGTTCATTAATTAATACATTTAAGTTAAATCTTGTCACTGAGTTGTAAAATGAGGTATGTCCAGAGGTCTTCAGGTTAAAAGCCTCATGGCAAATGAACATTTTTTTTTAAGTTATGATCACACTCAACTACTTATAACTGCAAGTGTTCACGCATCTAATAGCAATAACTTTTTTTTTTTTAAGCGATAGTTCAACATTTTAAACTGTGACTCAAGTCTAAAAACAAGTTAATAATAAATGTGTAAACACCTTTGATAAGTGTACGGCGTAGGGACAGAACGATTAATCGGCTGGCCGATTAAATTGATTAAATCGAATGGCTCTTCAAACATCGGCAAAAATAACATTTGACAATTGTTTTTTACCTTATGCACTCTAACCATTTGCAGCAGTTAACACTGGTATCATTATTTATTATGCATACATCTAAAACACAACCTTGTGTCCTGAAATATATCTAATGAAATTTGTTAAAGGGGAAGTCAACGCAAACGTTTTTTTTTTTTCAAGAATATGTTCTATGCAAGCCCACTAGTTTTCATTCTAAAATATTGCGTTTGTGAGATAAGTGTTAATCCACTCATTTTTAGCCATCTCTGGTGGCGGCCATTTTGTCTTCTGTCGACTGAAAATGACATCACAACTGCTCACAACGACCAATCATAGCTCAGATTCAGAAAACAGGTCAGCCGTGATTGGTGGCGGTCAACCAGAGATGGCTAAAAACGAGTGGACCGTTTGCGTTGACTTCCGCTTTAATAAGGTCATTCTATGAACCTGTCATTCAAAACAAAGCACATCTTAATTTTTACAAGCAATGCTTAGGTGAGCAGTGCAGGTTATGCAAGGAATTGACCTGGATGTCACTATTTTACATGCAACCTAAAGTTGATAATTATAAAATAAAAACAGCGCAACATAAATTCAACATGTGTTAAGTATGACACATAGACTACACGTAAGAAACACACTCATGACAAGAATTAATGTCCTCATTAATTAAATGCAATGCAAAATGCAATGCATTCTGGGAACCGAAAAGGAACGTTTTTTTTGTTGTTTTTTTTTTATAAAAAATGATGTATGCCTTATACATTTTCTAATTAATCATCCCATTAATCGGCGTCAACTTGAAAAGTCCATATCAGTCGAGCCCTAGGATGGAGACACTGGAGTCCGGTTTCGTAAAGGGTAGTATAAGTGTAAAAATACCCCTCTTAACGGTCAAATACAGAAGAAACAAAAAGTGTGTGTAAATATATGTCTCCTTTAATCAATAACCATTCCAGTTCTTCTCCCTTGTGCTCCCTTCTCATAACGTATAATCCGAGGATGTATAGCCCCGATCGTTTTAGTCGTCATCTTCTAAAAATGCGGTTCTGATACAAGCCAACCTTCCAGATGTTGCTGTAAACAACATTAGAGTGGATGTTCTTGTCACGGCTCTGCTGACGAATTACGTCTCAGCTGTTTCCCCGCTGCGTGCGCATACGTCGATACGGTACAGTATATGTGCGTGCGTGTGTAGCCCATAGCTCCTGATGACGTATTTACTGCCCTTGGAAGGTGATGAAGTTAAATACAAAGCTACTTTCCCCTTTCCCCTCGTCATTTGTCTTGCTTTCTGCGCTCCTAAAGTGACTTCATGGCGTCTTGAGCTTACGAGGTGTTGAAAGGCGCTCAGATAAAGTTGCTCTCCAGACACAGCAATTCATTTAAGTGGACTTTCTTTTTCGGACACACTCTTACATCAAGTTGAGCACGTGTGTAACACGTGCCTGTTTCGCTTTTATACATCACAGACGGAAAAGACGTAACGCTTTCATGCGCTCAGCAGTGCACCTTTAACCTTTAACATTCACCAACCGGACGCTGTGATGATATTTGAAAGGAAATCAAGTAAATATTTCCGAGTGATTCTGCTGTTCTCCAGATGTGTTTCTGGGTCACATGGCAACCAGACGATGCCCCCGAGATATTTTTCCGTATCCTGATCTGCATTGGCATGACGGAAGTGACCCCTAAAGCCAGCTGCGCGCAGAGCGTCGAGGCTGAGCTAGACGGAAATGGAGGGTTTGTTAGCTCGAGCTAAAACTTTTTAAACCAAAATGTTTGTGCACCGAGGTAAAGTTTTGCACTGAAATAAACGGAAAAGTAGTTAACCCGTTCCAGAACAAAGTTTTATTTACCTTATTTTTGTTGATGTGTGATTGGTTAACTGTACCTATTTTAAGCAACTATGGGCATTCCAAAAAAAAAAAAAAAATCCGCTGTTCAAATTTGGATTGATTGCTTTTTACTATTCCAGTACCACAGATAGTAGATTTCACCAAGTCAAATTTCGCAATGAGATCATAATCATTAACACCATTCTCAGGTTTAGTTAATTATTTCCTTTTATTTTTCCAACATTACTACAGTAAGCCTTCCCAATAAATATTGCTAGCAGATTTCACTGACCATATAGTGTACTACGTAATGCTTCACTATAGAGGAAGTCAACCCAAACATATTTTTTTCCAGAATATGTTCTATGCAGGCCCACTAGTTGAAACAAGGCATTCTTATTAATATTGCATTTATGCAATATAGCAAAATCCACCTATTTTTAGTCATCTCAGGGAGCGGCCATTTTGTCACTTCTGCCAACTGAAAATGCCATCACGGTTACTCAGGGCTCAGGTAATGACCAATCACTGCGTGCCTGATTTCTGAAGCTGAGCCACGATTGGTCGTTATCTAAGCCCTGAACAACTTCGATGTCATCTTCAGTTGGCAGAAGTGACAAAATGGCCGCCCCTGAGATGGCGAAAAGCAGGTGGATTTTGCTGCTTAACTCATATTGCACAAATGCAATATTAATCAGAATGCCTTGTTTCAACTAGTGTTTAGGTTGGGTAGGTAGGTTAGGTTAGGTAGGTTTAGGTCGACTTATAGCACAACAAATGCAAATAGGTCAGTATTTCAGTAAATATGCAAATAGATGAGTTATTCAGCAGTATTTTTGTATGGCTTGGTGCCGGCAGCCAGAGTTTTCCTTCGTACAATTTGCGGATTTATTTTTGGTTGTGAAAGCTCACTTGGCATTTTAATTGGCAGTAAACGTTTGTTGTTGCGACACCCTTCAATTGCGATTCAACATTTGTAATTGTTGCCAAACTACTGGTAGATGGCCAGCATGTCATAAAAAGGAGATGTGAAAACCACGCACGATGCGGGACGCGACCCAATTGTCCAGTGGCGTTGGGTTGCGTCGTTCGGTTTGCAGCTGGCTTCAGTCACCGCTGGGCACAAAACCGATGAGACTGTTGCTTGTTGTTTGGTCCAGTCTGCTTCCAGCGAAGCTGACTAAGCAGAATAGGCAGACCAAGGGTGACCTTTTGTTGACCACTTTCTACACCCCCCCCTCCCTCCCCACGCAACTTGCTTTCACCGCAGCAACAAAAAGCACTTCCTTGACATTTGTTTTTTTTTCTTTTGCTCTTTTCCTTCTAATTTGTGACATTCAAGTTTTGTGCTTTGTTGAATAGGAAAGCCTGTCACATCTCAGAATATTCAGAATGACTAAACCATTTTTTTATTTTTATTATTTATCTTTTCATTGATGATACTTGAAAGAGTAATTGTTAGTTTTGTTGTTGATGTTGTTTAGCTCTGTGAATAATTTAAGATGTGTTTATTATTAGTCCAGTCCTTCGCAAAATGTGGTTCTGTGGTGGTCATAGCAACAGCTAATAAAAATGGCGTCCATCCATCCAGCAATAACATGATTCAACACGGCAACATTTTAGATTCTATTCATCTATTTGAAGAAACTGTATATGTAATATTTCTTGCCGGGGCGGCATGGCTCAGTGGTAGAGTGGTCGTTTCCCAACCCGGAGGTTGTGGGTCGATCCCCGGCCATTGTGACCATGTCGAAGTATCCTTGAGCAAAATACTAAACCCCCAGCTGCTCCTGATGCTGCGTCATCAGTAGCTAGATGAGGTACAGTGTAAAGCGCTTTGAGTACCCAAGGTAGAAAAGCGCTATACAAGTGACAGCCCAGCCCAGCCCATAATATTTCTTAGAATAGTTGAAAAAAAATGACCCAGAGTACTGCATATCAAAGCCAAGCCATTTTTTCTTTTTTTTATCTTAACAACACAGTAGGTGTCCTGGCTTCCTCACTAATACGATAAATTGCTGATTCATGGTCACCATGACATCGATGCAGGCTTAAATCTCCTTACTGTATCACCCAAATGAAAAACAGAACTACATCCAGGACCAAGGGCCTCCTGTATGTTATTGTTGTTATATTATTTAATATTTAGCAACACAATAATACATTTGATTTATTTTCCCAAATGAATTTCAAAGCCAAGTTGCTGAATCTTTGTCCTAAATATCATCTTAGCGTCTTATAAATATATTAATATAATAGATCATAATGTAATAGAAATATAATGAACATGTTCCAGCCCCCTCAAAAAACACTAAAATATGTTTTTTGTTTATTTTTTTTTTACCTGCAAACACAGAAAATGAAATCACTAAACACGACTGTACCTATTGTTTTTGTCTTTTTCTTCCTCTGCGGGGTTTATCGGCGGTTGGCAAACCATCTTTGCATCTCTGCATGAGAGCCACCAACTGGTTTCCAAGGAAACCGGTTAAATAGATGGTCGCCGGATGTTGTGAAGTTTGCTGCCACCATCAAGCAGTGGGGCTCTGAAGCGCACTCGCATCTCAGATTTTTCTAACCCACAAGATAAAATATTTATGTTTAATATATCTGATATATGTACAGTATACTGTATGTATGTATATGTTTATTGTAATGTAGATTAATTTATTGTTAATATTACATGGGAAGAGGACTTTGGAAAAATAATCACATTAAATCGCAATTGCAATACTGAGGGGAAAAAAAAATCTCATTGAGTTTAATTTTCAAAATCATTCAACCCCAATTTTAATGTGTGTCTATTTATATTCTGAAGGATTAAAAATCGCGACGATGCTAGCGCTAACGCAACATAAGAGGTTTCCTGGCTGGCCATCAATATTATAAACTGTTGTTTTGTGGTCTCGGTGGCAAGTTTGGACACCGGTCTCCATATTACACGCTGTTGTACCACCCAAATGAGTTTGAACCTGTTATTCAAAGGTGAAACTGGCACATGTTGTCGCTCGAAACCTCCAAACAGTCGCGTCATCCGAGGATGCTTTCCGTCAGTTGTTTCCTGTTTGCGAGCAGATCGTCATGAATCTTGTTGAAAGGTTGGAGGAAGAGGCCATCAAATAATGGACGCGATGGGCATTTTCACTACTTTCACAGGAAATATACAAAGGGTCCATGACGTACATCCGAGTTCTTCTCAAGTCAAATGCAAGTCCGGTCACTCGCACTAAGATCTGAAATACAATTTAAACCGGTTGTCTGGCAAGTAATACTATAAGTGTAAAGCAAGGGCGGGAAACCTTCGACTCCCCGGTCTGAAGTCTCACTGTATGATTCGGTGTTATGTTCTTGGCAGCTGTTGGATATATGTGCGTATGAGTGAGGGTCTGTGCCACTCAATGTAAAAAAAAAAAAGGGTATCTATTCATTCACATTCTTGTGAGACAAAGATGCTGCTGAGTTCCAGCCACAGCTCGACATCCTGTTGATATCACACAAGCCCATTCTTTTGACTTTTTGTGTGTGTGTTAATGCACATTGTACAGTGTTTCTACACAGTTCCTTTTGTGTAGTGTGTAGAGCGCTCTCTCGCTCTCTGTGTGGGCTCATTCCAGCCACTCAAATGTCCTTCACGTCTTTTTTGACAAACGGGCTGTCATGTGATTATCTGTACTGCACAACATATGACATGAAAAATCTTCAAGTGGAACGTCGATTCTATTTAGTGGTGTGTGGCTGATTGGGTACAGCGGTGCATGGGAAGGCTCTGGAAGTAGGTGACTTTATGACAGATTTTGAAGATGGACAGTTTGAGAGTATTTGTTATTCATGGGTCAACATGTTGATAGAATTATTTGTGAATGGGCCCATTTGTCTGCATCAATCAGGACGAAAAAGATCTCCTTTCCATTAGCGCTAGCATACCGTATTGCTATGCCTTAGCTCTGGACGCTGCAATATTATATTCCACAGTCTGTTTGTGGCTACACTGTGCCCTTTTCTTTGTCGCCATCAGCCTTAATTAGTCGGGAAATAAAACCCTGGTTCTTTTTCATTTCATTATTTTTTTTATTGTTATCAACACGTCAGACTAGACTTTAGAGCGGCATCAAAATTGACATCAGAACAGTTTTGGCGACTGCTGACAGTCTGTGCACTGAGAGAAAAAAAATCTGTAGTTATGCTATGTTAATCTTTGTTATTTTTATTTATTCGTTTTTTTACAGTGTCTAACAGAATCAAAGCCAACATTGTGGTTTTCAATTTGGACCAGGATGAGCGTGAGCCCTTGGCCCTTATATTCCATGACTTAAAAAAAATATATATATATCACGCGTGCGATGATAAATGAGCTGTATTGGCATGTACATACACCAGTAATTGGTTTAGTACCTCATGATACGGCGTGTCAACCGTCATCTAGCAAAACAAGTGCACACTGTTTTTCCATCGCCGTTGAGTGAGGCAATCAGACCACAGAGCACAACAAAGTCATAATTCACAGCTGAGCCTTGAGTGGTAACAAATGGAGATGAACTTGCCGATGTTCTGGAGTTAATATCGTACAACAACATCTACACTGTGATTATACACCAATGCAATGAGAGCCAATACAGGAGCTGTATCAAAAATCCTGCTTGAACAAAAATAATCATGCTCCGTTTTCATTGGCTCCGCCATATCGGTATTCGCTGTGTTTCTGTTATTTTGGCGACCGTATTTAGCATCACGAGCTGCTTGTTGTAGTGTTATCTGAGATTTTTTTTTTAATGGCTACCTCTTATTTTGAGCACGAGGACGTGGAGCATGGCTGAAGAAGGGGGGGGAAAAAAAAAGGCACGCTCTGCACTCATGGAGCTGAGTGGAGCTGTCACTGACAGGAAGCAGAAGATGAAGCAGTTTGCGATACTGGCCAAAAATAAGAAAGCCAGCAGTAAGATGGGGGAGTGGAGAAAGAAGATGTATTGTGTGTTTAGAAGTGCATTACATCAGTGGAGCCAGAGCTGATCCCTGCATGAGGCCACCCAAAAAGTTTTTTTTACCTGAAATATGGTGTCCAGAAGCTATAGTGTCCACCTATCTGCATCGGTCTGCTTTGTTGTCATCTTCAGTCTCCTCCAGGACAAAATCGGTCTCCTTATTCCTAGTGTTAGCTCGAAAGAATTACAATAATAATAATAATTATTATTATTATTATATCCATCTACTGGATTATGGCCGTATCGAGTGTATATTGTGCAGTATAACAGGCAGCTGTTTGGCATGGCACACGTTAACCTGCTGTGGAAAAAAAAAAAAGATTCTCACTATAAACAGCAGCTGGTGATAAATTTAGCTTTCCCGAAAGCCAACAGTCATTTTCCATGAATTATTAACAAGTGAGATTTTTGCTGTCGTTTGGTAACCCAACGCCGGTATTGTCAGCTATGCATCTACCGGGTTGATGAATCACTCGTAGTTTCTCATTAGTAACACATGGATGACTTGTACACATTCGGTTTCAAGCAGGCTGTGTTATACTGTTTCAATATGACATCAAAAGATGGAAAAGTTGCTTAAAAAAAAGGTTTTATTTTTTTATTCCTGGGATCAAGTGTCGTTGTGACACACAAAAGCATCCTGGACTGCAGGGGTTTTATAATTTATGTTGTTTCCTGTCATGCAGGAAGGTGACCCCGTCCTGACTTTCATGGAGGGGAAGCTACCTTCAAAATCTCTCCGTCTGTTGCCTCAAACCACTCGAATGGAATTTGTGCACTCAACACGGAGGTTTTAGGAGCTCACCATGAGTGTTACTGATGGATGACTCCCAAAATGGTCTGCTCCTTCATTTTGACTTTGACTGATGAAGGCCATAAAATATCATCCATACTCCCCGCTTTGATTTTATGACAGCCTTTGAACAAAAATCACAAGTACCATGGATATCTTTTTGTATATATTTGTTGGCTGTATCTTCTGGAATTATCAATGAAATATAACTTGTTTTTCTTACCTCCCCTAAGGATGTATTCATCACCGTTGTTAGCGAGACTTAACCTATTTCACTTTGTGGAGCCGTGATGCATGGACCAATAGGGAAGACATTCAATTTTCCATCCGTAACGCTTGTCTACATTATCACGGGTGAGCTGGGGCCTATCCCAGTTTAAGCGGGGGGCAGCTTGAACTGGTCACCAGCCAATCGCAGGGCACATACAGACAAACAAACACTCACGCTCACATTCTCACCCAAGCTAATTTCGAGCCTTCAGCGGGCCTAACATGCATGTTTTTAGAATGTGGATTGAAGACGCTTATTGTGAGTTCTACTTCCTAGATAAATGACATATTGAGAAACATATATATATATATATATATATATATATATATATATATATATGTATGTATATATACTATTAAGAAGCATAAGACCCTTTTATACTGCTCCTAAATGCAATCACCATTGTTTGACAAGAACTTGTTACGATTGATGGTCATCCTAACTCCTTCTCGTCTCTTCGCTTTCTGTTGTGTCAGGTTTGTCCACGGCCAAGAGGAAATTCGCCGACTCTCTCAATGACTTTAAATTCCAATGCATCGGGGACGCCGAGACGGATGATGAGATATGCATAGGTGAGCTCGCTGATGTGAAATCCAATATAGTACAGGTGCATCGCAATAGAGCAGAGTGTCCTGGAAAGCTTAAATTATTTCAGTAGATCAATTCAAAAGTGAAACTCCTATAGATTCACCCATTTTTTTCATTTAAATTATTTAGTGTATTATATAACAAAACATTTTAAAACATGACTTTAAATATAAGTTAGGTAGAAATTGTCCGTCTGAAAAGTATCTTTCATTTGTTTAATCAATCTACTTGATAAAAAAGGTAGTAAGTGTAATTATTCCCAGTTCATAGACAATGTTGTTCACACTCAAACAAAGAGTTAACTGAGCCCGTTTGAACTCTGTTGCTAACCAAAACAGCAGCACCTACAGAAGCATGTAACCAATGGAGTTGGACAGAGTGCTGATGCCCTCTTGTGTTTAAATGTGAAACTGCATTTTGACTATATTTTATACGCTTGTCAACGGGGCTAGGGGCCAGACATTATCGATTTTATGAGAGAGGCTGCGGACCGGATAAATTTGACCGCGGGCCGTATTTGGGCCCCCGGGCTGGACTTTGGACATGTCTGAATTAAGAGCTTATTCACAAAACACAAAAAATTCATTCATACATCCCTTCTCTAGGCTACTTGCCCTCGTTAATGTTGTGGGTGAGCTGCGGCCTATCCCAGCTGACTTTAAGTGGGAAGCAGAATACACACTGGAATGGTCGCCGGCCAGTTGCTGGGCACATAGACAACCGTTCACACTCATATTCATCTTTATCCTTGTGAAAGCAACGTTTTTGTTAGCGCGTTCTCTAATGTTTTGGTCAGTGAGTGTGTGTGTATACAACACACGGCGTTGGTTTTCGATGACATCACTTTGTCATTGTGTAATCGTGCTTCGAAAGAGGGACACCCTGTGGTCGGTCATGTGACTTACAGCAGATGTATCAGTGCTGTACCAGGGCCTGTTTTACCACAAGTGTTATTATATACAAGTGAAAGATGTACACTGCAGTGGTCGGCCAAGCTCATATTATATCATAAAATTGAATACATACAAAATGCAAAGAGTCAACGTGCACTTGGCTCTCGATGATAAAACACACAAAGCATCCGGAGAAACATGCTGAGTCGGACCCAACCCTGACATGAAAGTCAGTGCTATTGTTTTGTATTGAAAATTGCATCATTACTCATTCCGTGAACTCACCAAGGTCTCTTTTGGTGACCGAGGAAGCATGTAAGCAACAGTCACCACACCCTTGGTGTGGGCGGGTGTGAATGGGTGTGAGTGTGTGCATGCACAACCCACCCACTTGCTGTTGTTTGACCATTTCCAGCTATCTTGCCTGAACAGCTTGCGGGGCTGCACTTTTTTCTGTTTAGAATATTATCACGCGTGCAGTGAATAACAATTCAAATGGCTCTCATACTGTTAATCGAAAAGAACAAACAATAAGAACAAGAACACCCTCCCTACAGTGAAGCATGGTAGTGGCAGCATTATGCTTTTTATTAATTTTTCTTTACACGGAACTGGGGCTTGAAGTCAAGGGCGAGTTCCAAGTACCATCTCAGTTGTTTATTTTTATTTTCTCTCTTGAAAAGATTTAAAAGCAATCTAAAAAAAAAAAAAGAATTGAGTTTTACAAGGTATATGTCCCGTAAATTGTGGAATTTTTTTGGGGTTCTAATTTCTTTCAACTCCAAAGAAAACCTGGCATTTTACAGGGGTGTGTAGACTTTTTATATCCACTTATAATCCATGGTGGCCTTGAATGTACTGTTATCTTAACCAAAAGTGAGAGAAGTGATTTTAGTTTCCACCAGCTGTAATGTAATGTACCGTAGTTCAATTTCAGCTTCACTTCACTCCAAAGATGTTCTCAATGGGAAACAAATGGAAATTAAAGTTAAAACCCACATCAAAAACCGATTCAAAAATCTGCAGTGCCAACCAAGTACATCTTCCTTTCAATTTCTCTCTGTTACTTTGCGATTGATTGAGTGACTAAGCTAAGCAGAACTAGGAAAAGAGTTTTATTAACAGTTGCATTCATTTTAATGCATTCCAAAGTTCTGATGCATAGTACTTGGATGAAACTTTAAAGGCAAATGCTGTAAAAAAAAAAAAAAAACGTTGCGTTTCTCTGCTGCCTCATGGCTTTTAATGGAAACTCTTCAAGGTCCTAGGGGAGAAATGGAACACCTTTATCCCTGCTACCTCCTGCATGTTCTCTCATTTTCCCCAATTTTCCTCCCCAGCCAAGTCGCTCCAGGAATTTGCAGCTGTCCTACAAAACCTGGAGGATGAGAGGACACGGATGGTAAGTTGTCTGCTGTACACTTAATCAGTCTATAACACTGCTTATGTAAATATAAATGATACGTATTCATCAATTTGCTCATGGCGGACGATTCGCATCAGGTGTTTTTTCACAACATGTGTGTCCTTAGATTGAAAACGCCAACGATGTGCTCATTATGCCTCTGGAGAGGTTCAGGAAAGAGCAGATCAGTGCAGCTAAGGTAAGCTTTGTCATTGGAAACGTGTACAACACACACTTATTTGTACAGTACATCAGCATCCGTCACATTCTTCCACGAATCAATAAAGAGCCTTTTAGCGCCGTTGGAGAGCTGGCCTGACATCCGCTTTGCAGTATAATGGCAGTAGCTCGTTCTCTGAGGCTTAGGGACCGGTTACAAAAGTTGTTGGCGGAAGGCCAGTTCACGCGTACGCATGCAAAATGTAGGAGGGGTGCAACATTTCGAATGAAGAGTAAATGTGGTTGGTGGAAGTAGTAGTCGACTTGATGCTTTCAGAGTTGCATCAGCTGCCACTGGTTTAAGATTTACAAATGCAATATTCTTTTTTGCATCGAATTACAAAATTGGGTAATATAGTTGCTAACGACCCAATCAGATGTATCATATATTTTTATTTCTACATGAAAAGAAATGTCATTTCATGTATTTATTTGCAGTGCAAATTATTTTGAAAAAATCGTTTAAAAGTTTATAAATGAACCCTTTCATGCACAGTGGTCACTACAGTGGACAGCTATTTAAAAGTTGCTTTCGCCTATATTAATTAATCTACATTTTTAAGAATATTTTAACCCTTTCATGCATTAATTATGATTTGATGTAATTATTTAAAATAGAAATATATTTTTGAGATGACTAAATATAGGCTTTATCTTTCCTTTTTTTTCCCCAACAGCTCTTGTATTAGATTGTGGAGGTGTGTCTCATGTTTCGTGAATTCAATGTTACCGGAATCACTGACCACCGCAACTGTTTCAGTCTCCAGGCATCCATATACAAACAAGCAAGACATTTCATCTCCCAGCTGTGCAAGCAGTCATTTATTACCGCTCCTGAATTACATGCAACTACATATACAACATTCCTAGGTTTTATCACGCTTGTAACACACGTTTAGAACACAAATAATCTGCCTTTCTCTGCGCCTGTGGTCTCAATTAAAGCATCACAACATGACCTGCTTAGAAGCTGAACTAACGCTGACATAATAACCCCTAATAATTCCGTGAACGGGGAGTAGGGTGTGTGCTTTTGTAGACGCGGGGGCTGCCTCGTTGCATGTTGTCACCTTGAATATACATCTCTGCGTCCCCGTTTACAAACATTCAACGTGATCTACTCTGACAATTAGCTGGTTCGTTAGGCACTAGAAACATTCAAGTGCCTTGACTTAACCACTTGAAGTCATTCCGTGGCCATGCTCGTAACTGAAAACACCTCACGTCATCTTTGCGAATTGAAATGATTGTCAATGCCATTAATCCGTTCCAACCCCACAAAAACACCGCAAGCAAATATTTGATAAAAGAACAAAGCACGCTACAGTATTGTACTTAATGAAACATAAAGTAATAACTAGGGATGTCACGATATCCAAATGTCACCACGATATGAACCTCACGATACGATACTTATCACGATATTGTGGGGAGGTTGGTGATCTATAAAAAGCTCACGATACTGTATAAAAGCTCACAGTATTGTAAAAAGAAAACAGCTCATATTAAAAAAAAAAAAAAAAAAAAAAATCACAATATTCTGTTTTTGTACATAACATCATTCACAAAGAAATAGGCTTGGCCAGTCATGCGCTCCTATTGGCGATTAGTGTGGGTCTTTCTTTAGCCAGTCTTATGGTGTTTTGGTTTGTGTGTTAGCATTAAGATAGCAGACTTCATTTAAGTGATGTGGTTTGACTAAATACACAACTTCATACTCTACTGTATTTGTTGGTTATCCCTTGCCATACATATGCCCCCCCCCCACACACACACACACACACTTGTATGTTCATTAGCCCTGTGACCCAGAATTGTCACCACAGGGGTTCCTCAAATATGGCTGAACCTTTGGCAGCTGATCATGGCTTGATTGCAACATGGTGGGCAGATTAAGGAGCAACCGCACGTAATCTCGGTGGTGCGGCCATCGTGAGCACTAATCCCAGTTTAGCCTTGAAAGGAGTGACATCTTTACCCGGTACACGCCTCTCACCTTGCCTTTAGGCCTCGCCCACTTGGCAGAGTTTCAGCGGGAAGCGTATTAGTTGATAGAGACCATATTTAAAAAACGCCGGGCTGTTTTGTCATATGGTATTTGGAACATGACTCTGGTCAAGGTTATTTTATGGTGGATTACAGGCAAGGCAAAGCTCTAAGCAGTCTACTGTTAAGATTTATATCCGCTAGTGTTGAAGATGTGATGAAAAGTTGGGTACTGTTCAACATTAATCTTTCTCACACCCGCCCTTGACTTTGTCAGCCATGTGTACCTCAGGAAGTGGCAATCTGGGGAAAATATTGCTCTCTGCTGGCTGATTTAGAAAGTACTAGTTGACATTTTTTTGCTCAATGATTTAGGGAAGTGGTTCTCAAACGTTTTACACGTAGTACCGCCTCCAAAAATACTTCCACCATACCTTCCAATTATCACTGTACTGACAAACATTAAAATACAGTAACATAGTCGATTCAGATATTCATAAAAAACAAGACAGGGGTTTTATTCCTTTAAAAAATAAAATTATATATATATATATATATATATATATATATATATATATATTTTTTTTTTTTTTCAAATGTATTGCAGATAAAGATTCAATAAATTTTTTATCGAAGTATTGTGCTTAAAAGTTGAATACAACTAAACTGTACATACTGAACATAATGTATTGGATTAAAAAAAAAAACTTGAACGTTTGTATCACTGTAACACGAAGCACAGTTTGACTTGAAATATTTTAAATGTACCACTAGAGGGAGCCTGTGTACCACACTTTGAGAAACACTGATATAACTCTTTTTTTGCTCTGTTTTTATTCTGCTGTTCTTAAAGTGATAGTGAGAAGGAGACCTTGTTGTCGGCAGCATTCCTATACTTGTTGTTAAATCTGATTGGGGGAATACCTGTGCCATGATCAAGAGATCGTTTTATTGCTCTTACTGCGCATTCCCGTTTTGGAATTTACAAGAAGTCGGAAAAGATGATGCGTTTGGATTTTGTTTGGGCTCAGCGAGCAAAAGATTTGGCATTTAGAAACACCGTGGCGGGGCAGTCGTTAGAGCATCAGCCTCACAGTTGAGGAATCACGGGGTTTGAATCCCCATTCCAAAAACATTGAAGACTTTAAATTGCCCATACGTATGAATGATGGTCTGTCTAATGCTTGTCGAAAGTCAGATATGATTGCCTCCAAACTCCCATGACTTTGAACTGGATTAAGCGCGATAGAAAATGGATGGAAACATTGAAATGCTTAACAGACAACAGCACATGCACAGCACGCTCGTGTTCAGTTTAGTAGCTCTGTCTGTGCTTTATCATCCGTGTCATTTAATGACAGATGGATTCATGAAACAGCCTATTATTTAACAGACAGCTGTGTTCCCCTGAGGAGCGCAACTAGAGTAAATCACATCACAGCCGCTCCAAATTCACATGACGCTTTTCCACTGCAGTGCAAAAACAATGTCTGCTTTGTTTACCTGGCCACGGCGTTAGGCACACATGTACATCCCAATTGATAATAATGTTGTTTTTTTTTTTTAATCAAAGACTCATCACGCTTGAGATGTATCATGATAAATAGATTTGTACTTTATTTGTCCAACACCACATGTCAGAGTGTTTTTTTTCTTTACAGGAAGCCAAGAAAAAGTACGACAAAGAGACAGAGAAGTATTGTGCAGTACTAGAGAAGCACCTAAGTCTTTCGGCAAAGAAGAAAGAGTCGCATCTGCATGAGGTATAAGTGTTTTTTTTTTTTTGTTTTTTTTTACTTTCAATCATGTGTCTTATAACGCAAGAGCGCCATCTGTCTTTTTGGCCTGGTTCTCTGCAGGCGGACAACCAGGTAGATAACGTGCGGCAGCATTTCTATGAGGTTTCTTTGGAGTATGTCTTCAAAGTGCAGGAGGTCCAAGAGAGGAAGATGTTTGACTTTGTGGAGCCCGTAAGATTACTTTTGGAATGTTTTCTTGTCCACCTTTGAATCCAGTAGTCACTACACACTTGATTGGCTATACTGCATCATGTGTTAAATGTGTTTGCTCCCTCAGCTGTTGGCCTTCCTTCAAGGTCTCTTCACCTATTATCATCACGGCTACGAGCTGGCAAAGGACTTCAACCACTTCAAGACGGACCTTACAATCAGCATACAAAATGTATGCACAGACACCTTTTTTGTTTCTTGTTTATTACTTGATTACCTTTTTCATGATTATATGCCTTGAATGATATTTTTAAAGTTATATATTTTTCCATCTTTGACCCAGTTTTTTTTTTTCATTTTTTCTTAATGTTTGTTGCATGACATCATAAGGATAAGCATGGAATTGGAAGTTTGTATTTCACTTCCCTTTTTCTTTTCCCCTGATGTTCTCCGCTCCTTCACTTTTCACTATTTGTGCGATGAAAAAGACTCTCATGCTTGAGGCATTGACCTTGCAGGATTATTTTTTTTTCTTTTTAATCTTTTATTTTTTCATCTTTTCCATCCCTTTTCTTTTCTGTTTTTCTCATTCTTGTTTAATTGATTTTTTAATGCTATGCATGATATTGTACTGAACATGGCATTCCCCCCCCATTTCTTTTCAATGTTTTAAGCTTTAATCTTTATTGTACTGTAATATATTACACTGTTATGTATAGAATTGAACGTTTGATTGTCCCCCAACCCCTTCACGTTTCACTATTTGATATTTTTCAGATGAAAAAGCCTCTCAAATTCTCCAGTGAAGCATTGACCTTGCAGGAGTGACTTAAAGCATTTTCTTGAAGTGCTCAGAGTTGATCTCATTTTTTGCGCGCAGACGCGGAATCGTTTCGAGAGCACGAGGTCCGAGGTGGAGAGTCTGATGAGGAAGATGAAGGAGAATCCACATGAGCACAAGAGCATCAGCCAACACACGATGGAGGGATATCTGTATGTGCAGGAGAAGCGTATGTACCACCACACACACAAATTTGGTTGCTGCAGCCAAGGCATGACAGAAATTCTTATCACAATTAATCATCATTGGTCCATGTCAAGCTAAAGCTTAATGTGTGTATATATATATGTGTATATATATATATATATTAGTGCTGTCAAAATTTTAAACTAAATTTCAAACTGATTAATTGCAAAATTTTCCATAATTGATCACGATTAATCGTGTTATTCAACTACAATTTTTTACGATATTTACGTGAGTAAAATCTTGGAATTCATCTGGAAAAAAAAATAAAAGTACATTTTGATTCAAAGACTGTTCGAATACCTTTCTTTGATCCTTGAATACGATTATTTTCCTGTAAAAAATCATTTTGGATCCCCTCCAATGAGCTGTCAAGCAATTTTTTAAAGTAAAACTATGTAAAAGTCTTTCTTTGCGAGATTGACTCTCCTCTAAGTTTGGCTGCAAAGTGAGCAGAGGTCACCTGCCACAGGAAGTAAATAATACTGAGTTAAGTGAGTTATTTTTTTTAAGGCGTTACAACATTTAACTTAATATATATATATATATATATATATATATATATATATATATATATATATATATATATATATAATTTTTTTTTTCTTTCTACACACATGATGATAAATGTTGAATGAATGACTTGATGGATAGCAATAATGTTTGTTTTGACCTCTTCCCTCAGGTTCCTTTGTGTCTACCTGGGTGAAGTACTACTGCACGTACCACAGGGAGCCAAAGCGGGTCACCATGGTCCTATTTGACCCCAAATCGGGGGGCAAAACAGTGAGTCCCGCTATTTATTCAGCCTGACTTTTCTGCAGTTTGCCCTATCGTCATGGCGCAGTGGCACTGCAGGAATGTCAAGTTCTGACTCATTCAGCGTGGTATTTTGGTAGAGCACAGTCATACCTGTTGAGACCCATTTAAAAAAAAAAAAAAAAAAAAAGTGTTATCTTCACATAACCGCAGAAATACTGTATGTGCGTAAGCAGCATGACTCCCAACTGCGGTTTTCGCCTACACACCGGATGAGCCACAGCTGATACAAGTTTGGGCCTGATCTCTGGGGAAACAGCTACCGGTTCTTGTTTTGTACAAGTGGTGGAGAAAAAAAGTTCAAGTGTTGCCTGTTCAAGCCGGGAGTTGCCCTGGTCACGGTGTAAAAGGCTCGGAAAAGTATTCTGCCGTCAGTGGTAGCGTTTGAGTTGTAAGAGAGCCAGAAAGACGCCTGCGTGTGTGGTGAATAATTGGATGCTAAGATTGGCATGTGAAGTTCGACAGCCGACACTCGCTTTTTCCAGTCCGTTTTGTTGGAAGCAATTGTCACTTCTTATCGTCATGTATTAAATTTCCTGATTTCAAAATGTCCTTTGATGTTCAATTCTAAAGAAAATACATGAAAAAGAGTAGATGCGTTTATTATTTAAAATTGTTTTGCAAAATGGGCTGTAAATGTTCCGAAAGATTTTTCTAAAATTCGTTTTAAAAAGACAAAAGAGAGACAAACACATAAAATGGCCAACTCCAACTAATATGAAAAAGGTACAACGGAATATAATTCAATGTTACAATGTCACGCAATGTGGTATAGTCGTGGAACTTCCTATATTTATATTGAATTAAAATAGTACACTTCCATGTATTTCAAGGGCTGCTCTAAATAGAGCAAAAGTGAGAAAAACATGTTCCATCATCTGCTATCTGACATGTGAATACTGTAACACATAACACAGGAAACATAAACGGGTCGGGGAATTTCCACACACGGACACACCCGAGTCGCATGTGGATGATAAAAACACACTGTCCCTTGTTAACGTTAGTTAATGTTGCAATTCAATTGCACATTTTTCTTTAGCAGATTTGGGGCGCACAAATATAATTTGTACAGTTTTTAACATCTGAGTACAGTTTTTAAAATGTCAAAGACCCCGCACATGATGAGGAAAAAAATGGTCATGTTTTTTTTAACCATCTTTTTGTAGGTTTTATGCTCTATGCAAAACATTCATATACAATACAACAATTGAGCCAAATAAACAAATGAAGAACTGTGTTGAGAATATATTTTCCTTAAAGCGCCACTTTTCTTGTCTCGTGTCCATCAGGGTGAGGAGGAGAGCTTCATCCTCAAGTCCTGCACCAGGAGGAAAACTGACTCGATTGAAAAAAGATTTTGCTTTGATGTGGAGGCGGTGGACAGGTAAGATTTAAGGCCTCAAAATTCCCTTGGGCAAACGTAATTGCAGCAAACACTGTACACCAGGGGGAGCTACTACTCTAAGTCTGACATGCCAAGTTGCACAGTATTGCTGGCAAATTTACAAGGTGATTTCGATCTGTATTATATAAAGTCTACGTACATCTGTACGAGTCAAATGTGTTTTTTCTTTCCTCTATTCTTTGCATTCAGGCCAGGGATGATCACTATGCAGGCTCTGTCAGAGGAAGACCGCAGGTTGTGGATGGAGGCCATGGATGGGAGAGAGCCAGTACGTTGTCACGGTGACCATTAGGCACTATTACAAGACAACAAGATGAAGCAGTACTGAAGGTTCAGGACAGAATGCAGACAAAACTCCCTAGTGGCTGCAAAGGAAGATAATTTACTCAACCCCAGTCGGAGGGGGGGGGGGGGCATTTTTTAGGAGCGAGGCCTTTATTTGTACAAACAAGCAAACAATTGGAATAATACTAAAAAAAACATTGCCAGTATCATGTGAAACTCAATCTTAAAAATTAAAGTGCTCGATTATGGAAGATAAACATGGATGCATGCAACATGTGGGGCCACCGCATTTCAGGAACAGTTGAACATATAGTTACGAAAAAAAAAATAATAATAATAATAATACTCAAGTTAAATGAATGGCATGCAGCACCAGGCAGGAGTGTAGGGAAAGATTATGAGGATTAAAAAATGAAAAGATAATTAAAATGATCTCTAAAGTACTCAGACAGCCAGTGGAGAAATAAAAGGCATTCTTTTATTTTAGCATGGAATACTCTTTCAAAGTGCTTCAACCTTCAACTACTGCGCCAAATTGTCAATCCAGTTTAAAGTCCTGGTCCAATTTAAAACCCAAGTTGGAGACCATTGCCTTCACAGACTGTATCAAACTCATTTACACCACTCAAGTGGTCACATGCCACACTTTTCATCTTATGTGCTACAGTTATGGTTAGCGACCTAGTTTATAAGGGTCCAATGGGTAGAAAAAAATATTTGAGGAAATTCAGTCAGAGAAATGTGAATTCAAATTCAAATATAGGTAAATGCATAAATACACTCCAGGTACGATACTACTACCCCTGCAGTTTAATACCACGCATGGGGTGTGCACGCAGGATCTTGAGCTTTCTGTTTCCACGGCAACTGAAATCAAGAAGCCTGTTAGCTACACATGTGACATTTATTGATGATCCATTAGTTACATTTGTGGAGTACAATTCAAAGCATCAGAAGTAAAAAAAATAAATAAAGAACAAAAGGGGCGGCACTGGTACTGTACATCCTGCATCCAATAGATTACATGTTTTGTTTTTTAATCTATGTTCTTTTTTTAGGTGTACAATCTCAACAAGGATAACCAGACGGAAGGCAGTAAGTGGCTGTAGTGACTTTTCCTCAGGACTTCAAATGAATTATGGATTGACCTCATTATTTAGTTTGTTTCCATGTATGTATCAGTACCATAAAAATACGGTCAAGACTACAATTATTCGTACCTTGGCCACATTTTGAGTCAGAGAGAATTTTTGTCAAATCTTGTAACTGGAAATGACATATGAAAAATGAAAAAATATTTTTTCAAAGTTGCCATTTTCACAGTTAGCTAACAAATTTGTTAAAAATGCAATGTAATGGTAACCAGCGTTATCATTTCAGAGGATTTTAATAATTTTTCATCATTCGATATGCTTTTATTAATACAGTATAACACTTTTAAAAAGGTGTTTAATACAACTTCTGAATTACAGATCTGCTCGTGTGCCTAAATGTTACCAGCAAAAATGCAGCTTGTGTGCACAGTCGATTGCTGGGCTGATATTCAAATAGGCCGTGTAATTGGTATTGTATTTTATTGCTTGTTTTTCACTAATTCTGTTCTCCCTCCCTCCCTCCCTCCTTCTCTTTATCAGTGGCGCAGCTTGATGTGATTGGGTTCAATGTGATGAAAAAATTCATTTATGCCGTGGAGACTCGAGGTAGAGTGGAACCTTGTGCTGTAAAGACCACAATAGATCTCTCGCACATGCTTTAAAGCTTTAAAATGACTAACAAATGGAGTTCTTAAGTAGCCTGCTTTGTATGTCTGCTCTGATTCATGTAGACTGTGTATGTACAGTAGTCTTCAAGTGTCGCAATTGGACTTTTGCCAATTCCAAGCACAGCACAGAACATGCCTCTACTCTTGAATTTGATGACACGTTTGTATTTTTGTGTTTACTAATTATTTTTGCTCTTTTAAAAAGTAGTTACAATTACCTAAAACTATCCCAGATACATTCAAGTTCTGGATGAAGCGATAGCTCCAATGTACTTGTTTTATAAAATGCTTTACAACTCTTGATATCTTAGTAAACGAGGCCGCAAGCTGTGTTATGCTTTTGGACGAGTGGTGTCGGATGAAAGGCCTCAGACATTTTTGGACCCCTTTTTCAGGTATTGATGAGCAAGGCTTGTACAGAATCGTCGGCGTCAGCTCTCGAGTGCAGAAGCTATTGAGCCTCGCCATGGGTGAGTGCAAAAATACACAGTAAAAACACCCACGTCCACACACACAAACACATGTTTTTTTTCATTTCTCTTTGTGAGGACCTTCACTTTTATTTATTTATTTATTTATTTATTTTTTAACCAACAACTAAACACATCAATTCAGTCTGTCTGAGTTTTAACAAGAATCAAAGAATCACATCAAGCTCCTTTTAAATGATCCTTACTGCTAGAGAGACCTCACATAGATATATGGACAAGAGCAGTCACACACACGCTGGCTCAGAAAGTATAATAATCATCTGGTTCGCCTGAGATTTAGTATTGTTATTTTTAACATTTTGCAACGATGTGATAATTCTTGTCTGTCAGATCCGAAGACATGCGCTGATGTGGAGCTGGAAAACCCTGAGTGGGAAATTAAGACGATCACTAGTGCTATCAAGCATTATCTCAGGTATGTGTTAAAAAAAAAAAAAAAAAAAAGCTTGCGTAAGTGTCTGAACATAATTTGGGGGGGAAAAAAACAACACCTTCAAGGTTTCTTTTTCTACCCCGCAGTGCAATGATTGTGTTTGTTATAGAAAGTTAAGGTTGACATGTTTTTGTAATGCTCATGTAGTACTTGCTATACTACAGCTACATTCAGCCTCTCTCTTGCTCTGAATTAAATCAAACCGAATCGAGTTAACCTTTTTTATGGGAAATCCTGGTTTTAAGGCAGAAAAATAGAATATAGCAGCACAAAAGAATAAGAATCACAAAAAGTAATATTGATATTTACAAAATCAGTGAGTAAGACTGAATGAGTCACTGAACTACATACAGAATATGTGGTTTGGAATTAAAGCAGCACTATTAACACATCTGATTCAGTCATGGAGTCCCAATTGCACATGAATAGATCATATACAAAGCTGTGTACAGGCTTTTGAGAGCAGTCTGGGCTATAACTTCCGAATCAAGGTATGGCCAGGTTGACGGTCACTTAAGTGCGATGAAAAGATGACGTGTTCAGGCTGTGTGTAATCTACAGGAACTGAATGGAGCCATTAACAAATACATCTTTTGCACACATTTAACAACCTTAATCTCTTTGAGCCGACATTTTACATTGGTCTCTGCGTTTTATTTTCTTTTTTTTTTCTTTTAGGGTGCTGCCTGCACCTCTCATGACATATCAGTACCAGAGGAGTTTCATCAAGGCTGCCAGTGAGTATTCTTCCTTCACTTACCTTGCCGTTGGGTGTCAAATGTCACTCTGCGAAGTTCTACATCACCTGAAAAAAAAAAACACACACATCAATAAAATTCATTCTTAGAAACATGCCATGATTTAAACACGAGATCAGAAAAAGACATTGCATCGGCTTCAATCTCCTTATCACAAATTGTGTTTTTGCCTCAAAAAAGCTCAGGTATAGCGCACTATTTTCCAAAATATGTCACCGACCTGTTTTCTCTGTTTGTGTGCGGCGAAGCCTCTCCAAAAGTGAGCTATCACACAAAGGAAGTCCAGGAAAGGACAGAGTGTCTCTGGCTGGGCCACCAGGAAGCAGCGAAGCGGCGAGAAAATGGAGAGAAAAGAGTGCTGACGCGCATTCATTGGAGAATTGACGCCAATCGTCTTACTTTTAGGATTTTGTACCAATCATAAAAAAAAATGAAAATGTAGCAGTTTTTAAATATATAGCTACAATTCCTCTCTTGCCGATTAAAGCATCTGGTTTCGTTTATGCGTCTGCCTTCATTTGCATGACTTTGTGTGAAGTCATACGTGCAAATCCATGGCGTTTACGGCACTCTTTTCGCACCACTTATTTTTTTTTTTTTTACTTTTTTTTTTTAAAGAAAGCAGGCAAGCTACAAGGTGATTTAAGGACAGCGTCCCGACGTGAACTCTCTGCTACACTCCTCCTCTTGTTTTGCTCCCGCCCATCCCACAGGCCTCCATCTGGCTTCTCAGTCCTCATCTGGTTTAAAATCTGCTACGCTCAACTGTCTTTAAATGCCCGTTATAGGCAGAGCAGAGGGGTATAATATAGTGGAAGGGGGGGAAATGGGTACCAGCTGGATACCCGACAGAAGTGCACCATGTGTGCAAAAATATTGAAACACATTTTGTTGACATCTTTTAGCAGTTACTGGCGTGGCCAGTGGCTCATCTGTCAGGATTCGGGCTTTGGAACCGCAACGCTTCAGGTACTGTTGCGGGCGGCGTATCGTTGAAGGGATGGCCATAATAATCCATTTAAGAATGAAGTGGTGAACCGGTCATTGGTGAATTATGTCTCAAGGCGCTCGTCCAAAGTGGAAATCTAACCAACGGAGGTGCTCTTGATTCAGTCTCGACTAGTCTATGCTAATCCACGCATAGAGTGTTGATCCACTCCAATTGGAAATAATAACAAAAAACTGACTGGCGACCAGCCAAGGTGTACCCCGCCTCTCACTCAAAGTCAACTGTGATAGATTCCAGTTGTTCGCGACCCTGGTAAGGATAAGCGGTGATAGAAAATGGATTAATGTATAATTTTCCACATAGGGTTCAAGGACATTTAGTTCAATGTTCTTCTCGAGTGTCTGTGGGATTTTTTTTGTTCAAACATCCTACCTCTTCCTGCTCCATCATTCTTCCATTGTATACTTACTGTTTCTGGCTTTTTTGTTGGATTTTCCGCCTATGAAATGTATCCAAGGGTCATCGGAATCAGACTGGCCCGCCGTTCAATGACCAGTGATGAGTAACAATAATGCAATTAATCAGTCAATCGAAGAAAGAAAAAAAAAGGCTGCTACTTTGGTAGCATAGCTGATTCATGTTGGAAAGTTGCCAAACACGAAATGTTACCGGTTTGCTGTTGCATTATTTGGAATGTACAATCAACTAAAAATAGATGAGAGGTGATCAACTTGCCTGATGACACAGTGAGAACGATTATTATAGCAATGGTTTTCATGGCCTAGCGATATAGCTGACTGCATAATTTACATGCTATTTTGATTTGTTTCGCCGTCTGTCCAATTTCTTATTTAAACATTTTTATTGCTAACCTGTAGCACACCAGAAATAGGTTGGATTTTCATTCCCAACTCCATATTCAAGCCCACAAAAGACGTGGCATAATCCACTGTCAGATGACCGTGGATGATTCATCAATAGAAAAAAAAAAAACAGGCGGTAGAGCAAATGCATGATTCCGTTCCTATATGTGGTAAACATATGTTCTTCTACAACCATCAAAGCCCCTTTTTGCATAAGATATATGAAGATTAAATGTTAATGAGCATTGCCTTCGAAGTGGAATACTTTATACAGCACATTCACCGAACAGTGTCGGGATGAACCAAAATTATGAACAAAATAGTCATAGTGAAAATTGTATTGTATTGTATTGCGTTATTGTATAACGCTTGCGTTTACTATTCTGAAGTGCAAGTGTGGATCGTTTGTTCACATATTTATTTATCGTAAGATCGCGCTAAGGGAGTTTGCTTACAAAATGTAGGAAGGCACGCACGCTTGAATTCATCTGAGAGACGGTTGACGTTTTGGTTAGCAACATCGCTCAAATAGCTGTTAGCTCTTGAACGTGTGTGTCTGTGTGTGTGTCAAGTTGTCAACGATGTGACCGCGGTCATGAAAAGAACAACAGTCCTGCTTTTTACAAGCTAGGCTGCTGCAAAATGCTTATTTTTTCTGTTGCCTGAAAGACATAATTGTTGTGGGTGCATCTATTTGCAAAACGTGTGTGTGAGTCTGAGCACCTTTTTACTTTGAGATCTTCTGTAATCGTGTTCTTGTTGTTGTGTGTTGATAGCTACGAGGACGTCTGCTGTCATCTCTATGGAGCCTTTTTGATTGTGATTGATTAATTGCTCGACATGAATGTGCGACTCAGTCTCTCAGTCAACTTCACCTCAAAGTTATGCTTAAGTAAATAAAGCACCTCGTTTTTATCTTCCTTTCAAAAACCTGCTTTCTGCATCTCCTCCTGTCGTCCTTGGGAGATGTTAAAAACATCCACACTGGACGTTTTTACCTCGTTCCAGCCGAAACGACGAAGCCCCAAACCAAGGGCGGCTCACTCCGTCTCAGTGCTTTTATGACTTCCTTAATGTGCCTTTGGCACTTTGCTGCTATTGAGCTGAGCCCTGGAAAACTGGTTAGAAAATAAATAGGTCATGTGAAAAAATGGTAACGCAACAGTGAACAGCATATTGTATAATAGAAATTCACTTCTCGTCACTGACTTCTTTTTGTATTGTTTTACATTTTGTTGCATTTTAAAGCGGAAGTCAACCCAAATATTTTTTTCAAGAATATGTTCTATGCAAGCCCACTAGTTGAAACAAGGCAATATGATTAATACGAAATATGAGTTAAGCGGCAAAATGCACCCGTTTTTAGCCATTTTGTCACTTCTGTCGACTGAAAATGACATCACAGTTGCTCAGGGCTCAGATAACGAGCAATCGTAGCTCAGCTTCGGGAAACATGTGAAACATGTGGTCGTTATCTGAGCCCCGAGGGTGTGCGCGATGTCATTTTCAGTCGACAGAAGTGACAACATGGCCGCCCAGAGATGGCTAAAAATGGGTGGATTTTGTTAACTCATATTCCACAAACACAATATGAATCAGAATGCTGTGTTTCAACAAGTCGGCCTGCATAGAATATATTCTTAAAAAAAAAAACTGTTTGACTTCCACTTTAAGGCACAGTCAGTTTAATGGTAGCAGGAATATTTTTGTGGGTTTTGTCGATGACAAATTTACAGAAAACATAATACTGGTTCTCCAGTGTTAGTTGAGTCCATAAAAGTTTGTGAACTGTAGCTTGCAGGTTCACAACCCGGTCGCTCGAGAGATTGCAGTTGGCCTTCTAGTCACTGTCACATGGTATTGGGAATTCCCCAAAGTGAACTGCCATTTGCTTCAGCTATGACTCTAAATAGGAAATGGAATAGAAAATGGATGGACTTTTGTAGCCCCTGAAAAAAAAAAAACCAATAAGCCCAAAAGTTGTTTTTTTTCCAACCATTTCAAACACTTGTCACGTTGGTTAGCTTTCACAAGGACTCCAGTCCACACACACTTACTCATGCAGCGTTCGTTTTGCTCTACGTGTCGATTGGCAACTGAAGATCCAAACTTCAGTGTCTCGTATTTATTCCCCTAACACTTTACCTCCCCTGCCTTCCAGAGTTGGACAATCCCGAGGCCAGGGTGACAGAGATCCACGGTCTGGTGCACCGACTGCCTGAGAAGAACCGGCAGATGCTGGAGCTGCTCATGAAACATCTGTCCAAGTAGGTGGAACTTCAAAATAATATAAAAAAAAAATAAAATATAAAAAAACAAGAATGAAAGTCATGCTAGCCAAAGTGAAGCTCAGCCGAGTGGTTGTTCTCCATCCTCAGGAAGGTGTCAAGTTCTGAATAATCTTTTTTTCCTAAAGTAGGACACTATCCAACATTCTGTGAAATGATTCTACTTTGTATTACCTTCTTTGGCCAGGTGATGTGATTAGTCAAGGAAGCTACGATTTCATGTCAATAGACAGACCCAAACTTTGTATAAAAGTTGTCAAGAATGGAATGGGCTACTTTAACTGAAAAAAAAACATCTTTATGCCGAGGCCAGCGGGCCTTTATATGTAGAGCATTCTTTTTAAAAATGAGCTTTTCCCAACGTGAAGTCCAAATGTAACGGAGGCATTTGATGTGTTTTGGCCTGCAAATCACCAAATCATTGTTCATTTAAGATGCCGCCAACGCTGTAAGATGATCGCAAGTCCATTTGTTTTCACTCATAGCAGAAGCTGACGAGTTCACCAGATGATCTTCTGTAAAGATCTTATTTTCTTCATGAGAGATTTTACACTCCCCTCCAAAAGCATTGGCACACCGATGACTATTCACGTATGTTTGCTGTAGACACTTTATTAAATAGATGGTTCTTTGTGGTTTGAGTCATTATCGTGTGGTTTCTTTCAATTGGCAGGCAAAGTGGTTCAATCAACTTCTGTTTTCCCTTCACTTCTGACGTCATATGTTAGTGTGTCCAAACTACAGCTCGGGGTCTATCTGCGGCCCGCCGTGCGTTTTCCAGCGGCCTATTTGCCTTTTCACCTTTAACAGAAAGCTGTTTTGTAGCAGTTTTTTAAAAAATAATTCAAAAATATAAACAATATATAATTGCTTGCTTGAGTGATTTTAACGTGTTTGATGGATTAAAGTTGAAGAGTTTTAAAGTGGCCCTTGCAGCCTTCCATTTTTATATACGCGGCCTAGGGCTGTGCAATTCATCGAAAAATTATGATTATTACACCCCACAATTACAAAATTGCCATCATCGTAAAAAACGATTATTAATATGCATTTATGTCGGATATAAATGCATAGGAAATCATACTTGAATTTACACAGTTGTACCTTTTTTCTTTTATTTCATGATCAATTTCATACATTCTGTTTGGTCTAAAAAAAAAAAACCTTAATAATGAAAGTGTTTCATTTTTTTTTGTTTTGTACCCCAAAAAATAAATGATCGTTTTAATAATTGTTGATTTCAATCCTTACCAAAATAATCGTGATTCATATTTTTTTTTTTTTCATAATCGAACAGCCCTAACTCGCCGCTCAAACGAAAAAGTTTGGACATCCCTGTTGTTACATCATCTGTGAAGATTAATGAGCCCATCCCACAAGAAGCCCTGCGAGCCTAAACCATGATATTAACATTTATTGCGCTTCACAGATAAGTTTATATGTTGCGGCTCATGAGCAAATCCTTTGGCCAAGAATCATCCATGTCTCATTATGCCGTAAAACTTTCTGCCAGGATTTTAGATGCTCAACGCTGTACATTTTGGCAAATTCCAACCGGGCCTTCCTATTCTCCTTGCTAACGATCTGATTGCATTTTTTGGACTCGCTTTTGGAGTTTTGTTGAAGTCTCCTGCAAACGATGGATTGTAATACCTTCACTCTGGATGTTTTGCCCATGACTTGGTCTGCCTGTTTGACGTCTTTTACATCTCACTACTCAAATGAATGTATTTCTTCTCCAGGGCATTGCAAATGATTGTTTTATGCGGCGGCTCTGATTAATTTTCCATCTTCTCTCCGATTCACAATAGATTAGTTTTCCACCCTTGGGCAGCTCTCTCCTTTTGGAGAGTCGTTTTAGGCAAAACCCAAATTAAAAAACGAGTGCACGTGTGTTCCAAGACTTTTGCTTACATTTAAAATGGGTAGCTTCAAGTGTTGGATCAGATGCAGATGCAAGTTCCTGGAACGAAAAGCTGAACAGTGTCATCATTCTTTCATGAATAGTTTTTCAGGGGGAGTCGATGTTATGTTGCTTGGAGGCAGTTCGAATTGACAAAGATGTGAATTGTCTGTCAGTCAGATTTGGAGGTTAAACAACCCAAATCTGACAACACAAGCCATAACACTTACACCATATTGAGTTATATGTCTAATACTGGTAAGCAGACTTGTGGTGACACTCTAGACTGGCCTCTAATCCTCCTGGTTTATGTATCTTACTTCAACAGCAGAGACATGAAGTACTGTGCAGCAAATGGAAAATTGGACACTATACAAAGCGCTATTGGGTCATTTTGCAAGTATTGTACTTGCCAAACTGTGCACCAGCAACAAATCCCAAAGCACTGACTTACGGGTGCAAGGTTAGCATTCAAACAAGGTTTGAAAAGCTCCTGCAAAATCAAATCGGACTCTTTCCAGATGGCATATATTCAACCTGATCTCTTAAATGTCTCTTTTCTGTCTGACCTAATTATGGCGAAAGGGATTTGTTTGAATGGGTTTGTCGGTTGGCTTTTTTTAGTAAGCGAGTTACTTAACCTATTTTCCACAATTGACAACAAGTTGGGGCAACAAAGAACCCATTCAGACATGGGTCATTATAGAATTGTGGATCCAGGATGTTTCCCCACCACAATTTCTTTAATTCCCCTTTAAATAATGCTTGTCTTTATGATCGCAATCTACTCAGTGCTATTAAAGTTTCAGTCTGAGAAGGCATTATTCAAAAAAGATGTCATGTGCACTATATATATTCGGCTCTGAAAAAAAATAAGAGGCCAAAAAGACCTACTTTTAGGATTTTTATTTATTTTTTTTTTTTTACCACAGTGTGGCCAATCACCACCAGCAGAACCTGATGACTGTGGCCAACCTGGGCGTGGTTTTCGGTCCAACTCTACTCCGCCCACAGGAAGAGACGGTGGCAGCCATCATGGACATCAAATTTCAGAACATTGTCGTTGAGATCCTCATTGAGCAACACGAGAGGGTGCGTACAATGTGTGCTATTGTACATATTCAGTGAATTGACAAAATACACTATGTGCATTTTTGATTTCCTGTTCATTGTTTGTAGGCTGTAGTGAGTGAAAATCCTCCCTTAGAATATGTCAAGGCAAAATACGTGTAGCGCTGGCAGAATTTCTGGTTCGGTTTATACCTAATGACAAATGTGCTTCAGTGTACCTAATGCACTGGCGTGCACTCTTTGCAGTCGCGCTTTCTCTTTAGCCGGGTGCGTGCAGGTGTCGCCACGGCAACAGCACAAATAACAAGCAGAAGATGAGATGGAGGTTCACACGAAGGACACAAACACACGCACATGACCCGGCAAACTTTTTGTTTTTTTGGTTTGTTTGTTTCCTGAAAAAGTGATGGTTTTGGAGATACAAATAATCTGTCCCGAGGGCATTGATGCAGTATGAAAATAGTCATTTGGCGCCTCAAAAGGTCGCTTCCCGATAACAAGGCCTGGGGTTGAATTTTTTTCCGTTGCACTGACTTAGTGTATGTGCGAGAGTCGCTGGCCTCAGCTACGGCGCCATATGCAGTATGACTGACAGTTTATCTCCATGTTCTGAATTCATTGATGCAGATATTCAAAGACACGCCAAGCTCTGCTGGCGCTTTAACCAACTCTCAGCTCAACCAGACCAGGAGGAGAAGCACTGAAAACAAAGCTCCGTCCTGTATCGAAAGACCTCTCACACTCTTCCAGACACCGACACATTCTCTCAAAGGTGAGCCAGACACCAAACTCCTAACGCGCATTTGACATGTTATCGTTATTCTCGGGGCACATTTCGCCGTTCTTGACTTACTCATCCGTGCGCCTGCTTGGCAGTCAATCGCGTGCAGTCAATTGCCCCGCGTCATCTCCTGGCTACACCAAAAAAAAAAAAAAAAAAGTGCAACACACACGCTGAGGACGAACGCTTGGTTTGACGCTCGCTGCGATGATTTTCACTACACTGGGACTGAAGCGCACCGTCGTTCCTTCATAACTTGATCGTTGAAGGTGAGAAGAGGAACAGTGTCGTCAACGCCGCGCCGGGCGAGCTGTCGTTCTCCGCCAACTGCAACAGCGGCAGCAGCAGCAGCAGTAGCGGCGGAAGCCAAGGTCTGACGCCCAGACACAGCCTGACCAGCAACGATGGCGAGCACGACAGCAGGCACATCCGTCCCAGCTCACTGTGAGTGCCACAAAACTAATATTGAGGTCTGGGGGGGGCCTGAGCACCACCATCCCAAATAGCCACGGGTAAATTGCGTGCTCACTCACTCTTAACAGATTTTGTTTACTGTTTTAGGTGTAATAGTAATGGCCTAATGGATTTCATCATGGAAAAGTTTGAAGTGATGGAATTGGAAGTGTTAGTAATGCCAATAGTGTCTACGAACGGATACTTAAATCTTTACGCTAGGTTTTCCTCAAAGGGAAGGACCTACTTGCTTAACTCTGGAACACTAACGTCGGGTTATTTTCACCCACACTATTTTTTTCATGTGATGTTTTGTATTGAGAAATTAAAGAAGACAACTTCCAATTTGTGTTGTACTTTTACACAAATTGATGAAAACTGTATTTTATTCGCGATATTATACGTTAGCGATGGTGTTGCTAATTTTAACGTTAGTGTTCTAGGGCTAAGGAGGCCACTATTGGTCTTAAAGTCAACCCAAACGTTTTTTTTTTTTTTTTCAAAAATGTGTCCTATGCAGGCCCACTAGTTGAAACACGGCATTCTGATTGATACTGTGTTTGTGGAATATGAGTTTAGCAGCAAAATCCACCTGTTTTTTTTTTTTTAGCCATCTCAGTGGGCGGCCATTTTGTCACGACCAATCATGACTCAGCTTCAGAAAAAAAGGTGAGCTGTGATTGGTCGTTACCTGAGTCCTGAGCAACCGTGATGTCATTTGCAGTCTACAAAATGGCCGCCCCCCAGAGATGCCTAAAAACAGGTGGCTTAACTTTTATTCCACAAATGCAATATTTATCAGAATGCCTTGTTTCAACTAGTGGGCCCGCATAGAATATGTTTTTGAAAATAATACATTTGGCTTGACTTCCGCCTTAAGTAAATGACACTGTGCCTAATTCGGGTGACGCGTCTACTGTATTCGGGGCACGTCCGCTTATTTAGAGGAGGGAACACTACAATCTTCACATTTGTGTGTGTGCTGCTCAAGGTGCTTTCCACAAACCACACGAAGGCACATGCTTAACCAGAACAGGGGAAAAAAAAAAAAACTATTTAATAGAGTAAAATGGATATTAAAAGCTGTTCCAAGACCACTAAAAGGTTTGCAATGTATCAGTTTCTCTGATGTGTTTGGCATTTGAGAAGAACAAAGAAACCAAGAGAGAGAAAAATAGACTGACTGGAATGCTGAAAAAAAAAACAGAGACATGCTATACATTTTGGCATTGGTTAAGATTTTTAAAACATTTCCAAAAAGTCACACAAGTCTTGTGAGTCAGCAAACTGCATGTTACTCACGTTTTATATTATTATTATTGTTATTATTTGTCAGTCTATCTATCTATCTGTGGAGCTGAGACGAGGAATGGATTTTAAAGAAATATTGAGTCGAAATGTTTGTCTTGAAGACATCAACTTTTAATATCAAAGGTGACTCACCTTATTGCCACATAAGTATATACATTTTTTTTTAAAAAAACGAACCACTGGAAAAACAAGGCACGAGAGATGAATTGTCGTTTTACTCTCGTCATTTTGTCCATTTAGGTTGAACCCCAAAACCCGCAGCAGCATACCAGTCTGGTAAGGATAGAATTCGAATGCCGAAATGAATCCTATTGGATAACGACGGATCATATTGAAATCCATGTTTCCTTGAACACCAACGCATACAATCATAGCTTCTCTCCCATTTTGCCTCGACCTTCAGTGCTTCATCCTCCAGTCCAAACTCACCACGGTCTCCATCCTGGCCCATGTTCTCAGCGCCGTCCAGTCCGCAGCCCGTTTCTTCGGCTTCCAGCGACTCCTCCCCGATCAGGTCGGCCGCCATCGCATGTTCACGTCTGCGCCGCTTCAACGGCGCGCATGTTGCCACTGTCCCATTGTCTCCCTGGTTGCCCGGGAAACAGTGCACGTAATTGCTTAAAACCCTCAAAGCTTTTTTTGCCACAAATGTTGAATCCATCAGGGAAGCTTCTTCGTGTGCGTAGAGAGATGGAACCTCTAAACAGGACATTTTTCAATATTTTCTGAAATTTCTAAATATATAAAAGGCAGATGTGTCGAAAAGGGGTGACCACAGTCACTATCCCTATCCTTAGACCCAAGCCGCCCCTAACCCAGACCGCAAGAATCCATTGCCTATAGTGAGGTATCTGGAGACAATTATGAGTGGTCAACTAAATGTTTGTGAAGACATTTGATCCCGCTTCTGAGTAGGCTTGATCATTTCATGCAAAAAGCCTTTGTTAGGGCTGCACCAGCTGGCAGCCGAGCAGTCCAGTTGCGGTCAATTTAATGCCCTGAGAACCTTCACTGAAGCATAACTTCACGTTACCCAAACCTAACCTATCCCTAGCCCTGCGGTACCCCCAACCAAATCGGCATTGTCGGATGGCGTCGTGACTGGAATAGAAATGATCCTGGTATCCTCTCAATTCAAACCACCCCCCAAAATAGTCTGAAAAATATGCTACTTGCTTCCGACTTCCATGATTCCAATCCTATTGAATATTTGTAAATGTGGAAGTCAGCATTTTTAATTCAGTTGTCTATGGCCGGACACTCATTTCCCACAATCCCAAGCTTGACTCCAACCGCAATAATGACAGCAACTTCAAAAGCAATGTGTCTAATGTTTGCTCTTTCGGCGCTTGCAGCATTTCCGGCAAGCGAGCTCGGGCACTTTACGCCTGCAAGGCGGAGCATGACTCCGAGCTGTCCTTCATTGCTGGCACCATCTTCGACAATGGTGAGTCACAATTTTCACTTCTAATTTAGAAGAACATAAAAAAATAAAAATAAAACCTGCAGATTGTGAACACTCACTGACCACATTCAGTAGCTAAGGAGTCAAGACTTTCCTGTGTATTTACCACAGAAGTGTGGAACCTTTTCGTGGGGCTGATTTTGCTGGACAACAGCAGAGTAGTAAATGTATTTTTATTTTTTATTTTTTTGCTTTGTGTAGTTCATGCCTCCAGAGAGCCGGGCTGGCTGGAAGGAACGTTGGAAGGTCGAATAGGATTGATTCCTCGGAACTATGTGGAATTTCTATAGCGCACCGACTTAGCTGGAGGACGACACTGGACTTGGACGAGACCAAACCGGACTGCAAGTGCGGGCGAGGGGGGGGGGGGGGCAGATTTGATAATATACACCATTGGGAATTGACATTTTTGGGGGGAGGGGGGCTGATTCGACGCATGGCGAGATCTCGTAGTTGCACTGGAGGGAGCCTCGGAGGTTCCAGCTGTTATTGGATTAGTTTGGATGGCTTCCCAAGTCCTTGCAAAGACGATGTGCTAATGAGCCTGGAATGTGTGTGCGTGCGCGCGTGGATGTGAGTAAACGAACCGATATATGCTAGCTTGTTTCTCCCCTCCTGTCTCCTTTTGAACTGCACTGACTGCTTATGGAGATTTTCTCGCAGATGCTGATGACAAATTCAAGTTTCCCGTCACATTGGATTTGAATACAGACACCCCTGACCCCCCCCCTCCACCTCCTCCCCTTGTGCCCCAATGTCAAAAGCATTTTAAAATGTTGTATTCCTAACCGCAAGCCTGTGCCTGAATCATGTTTGAGGCGGTAGGAGGCCCGCGGGGCAGATCAGTGCGAGGTGGCCCCCGCGGGAGTTCATCCAAAGGTCAGTCAACGTTCCCCCTCTTCTAAACGCGGAAGCCACGGGTAAAAAAAAATGCTAACAATTTCAAACAAGTGCCCGGCCGTTTATAAGAAAGACTTTGGCACTGAGGCGCTTTTTTGATGCTTGACCCAACGTACGCATTGACTTGTATAGTCACTCAGGGGAGTCTTATCAAGCACATCAAACTGCGACTAAATTTTCACTTCTTTCACTGGTGTACTGCATCACTTAAAAAAAAAAAAAAAAAAAAAAAATTGATTAAGGAAATGTCCTATACAAATCATCTCAAGAGGTTTGTGGCGGAACAAATAAAGGCCTCTGCCCACATAGACACTCGCAGCATCCCCTTTGGGAAATTGGGGGAAATTAATGTTGTTTAGTATTATTCCAAAAATCATCTTTGCCAATCTGCAGTTGAGTAAATAAACCAATTAATGAGTAAAACAGTAATACCAAACGAGGATGATTAACTTTGCAATTTTGTTTGTCTCAGAAAACATTCCAAAAGGTAAACATTATAAAGATATTTAGTGAACTTTAGTCAAATCAAATGAGTATATGATTTGTTCCTCCCAAAGAACATATTTTGAATAAATGAGCATAAGCTGCCCTGCTGCCATGGGCCTCCAATACCAAGTTGACGTTTGCCCGTGTGTGCAAAGTGTTGCGCTAACAGGAAACTCAACCGGGAGTTTCAAAACAAAGCGTCAATGTGAAATGAGACTACTTTTATTTATGAGACTTTCTTGTAATCTCAATTGAGGTGTTTTATTGACTTTGTACATATACTTACATACACATTTGATATGATTTTTTTTTTTTTTTTTAAAGTATGAATTTTTTTTATATTTGTATTCTTAGCATACTAACTTAATTCCGTTATTCCAGCTTTGATGCTTTTTGGTATCATTTAAGTTTATTTACAGCCTTAAAAAGTGGTGGAATTGCAGAATTAAAGATTACGCTTGCAGGAGTTCTTCAGGATTCCTTTTTTTTAATTTTTTTTTTAATTGCCTAATGTCAATTTGCAATGCGGCAGTCATCTTTCTCAAGTGTTTGGGGAGCCAGAAATATCAAATAAAAATGTCAAATATCTGTTGTGTGTGGAAATTCTTCTTGTACTGAAACGTGCAATATACTCAGTTAGTATTTTTTAATACTGTAGGTTATTTCTTAACTAGGAATT
This sequence comes from Filicampus tigris, assembly GCF_054856515.1. NCBI lineage: Eukaryota > Metazoa > Chordata > Actinopteri > Syngnathiformes > Syngnathidae > Filicampus > Filicampus tigris. Next base: position 10,369,547 of record NC_141233.1, on the reverse strand, counting down.
TGATTTTAAATAACCTCTTTGTGACTAGTGACTAATCATATTGAACCCATTCTCAAAGTGGCCTAAAATAAAAAAATTAATAAAAATGTTTTGCAGGTTCCTTGTTTTCAGCACATTTTAGTCAGAGACGGAGAGCAAAAGGGTTGGAAAAACAGACTTTATTGTGTAATCGGTCTCAAGTCAAATCACTTCCCGCCAGTCAACCAAATAACAACACAGAGAATTCAACATTGAATCAAAGAGGTGAAAATATCGACACTGACTACAGAGCGGGTGTAAATAATACACAAGTCATATCAGAAACTATTTGCGTTTTTTCTACTCCCCTCCCGCTCAAACAAACATTGTACATTGTGTTTGCATTTATTACATTGAACTGAAATACGAACAAAACAATACGCCATACACACCAGCGAAACTTGATCGGCCCTTAACATTTTCAAGATGATACTTTATACAAAATAGACTCTTATCGGCCGGCATGAGCATAGTGCAGTTTTCGTCAGACTCCGGTCGATTTACATTCCATTTTTTATATACTGTATTTTTTTTTTTTTTGTGTTGTGTGTTTTAAAGTGACCTCACATCAAGCGATGAGATCCAATACCCGGGACGGTTACAAGAAAGAAAAGATGCCTTTCAAAATAAGATGTATCGTAGGTGCTACTTCAAATGTTACTGGATCCTTTTTTTTTTTTTTTTTTTTTTAATTATTGGCTCCTCAGCTTTGGTCACAATATTTTTACCTCACGAAACCCCTTTCACACAATAACCCGTAGCATTTACATTTGACTTCGCCAGACAGACACATTCAACGCCCCCTAATGCTACGTTCACACCAACTGCGTTAGGAGCGTTTCTGGCGGCGCGTTTCAATTGGAGTCGATGTAGTTCGCGCGGGCGGGCGCGGTTGCGTGCGGGGCAGCGCGAATGATGCGTGTGGAGCGGCGGGACGCGGAGCGAAGCACCGAAAATCCGCCCATTCGCTCCATTCGGCGCGTATAAGACAAGCCAACTTTTTTGCCATTTCGCGGCAGCCAATCAGCATCGGGCACATTACGCCACACAGTGTCCTGTTCACTAATTTTTTTTTTTTTTACAGTTCATAAACTTTTTTTTTGTCCTTTATTAAACAATGTTAATCAATTCACTCACAAAATAGAACCACAAAATGAGCAAACACACACATACACTGAACTGTGCAGTATAACAAAAGATTACTACTCAGAAAATAAACTACCGGTATTATGTTTCACAAAAGGCTTTTTGTTTTAATTCTCTTCAATATCTTTTCAAAATGTCCCATTTCTTTTACATAAATCAAAAACAAAGGGCGGCATTTTAAGAATGTGCACCTATGAATGAACTGTTTCGCCATTATTATCAAAACGTCGTACATGTCCTGTTTCATGTGTTTTACTGTCCCATATTTTATGCCTTTGACAGTTCTTGGACTTTAACAAGACAGCAATATTGTTAGCATTAGCATAGTGTGTCGGCCACTCGATTGCGATGTCGAAAAATGCTGTCGTAGTCTACTACCAAGCGAAGCCCCTCCCCTCTCCGCTGTGAGCGAATGAGCGGCCGCAGCATTCAAGATTCAAATTTCCCGCGGCCAATCAAGCGACTCGGAGCGCTTCATCCGCGTTTGGTGTGAACGTAGCATCTCGTCGTCGCCACGTTTACCTTTTTAGCACAAACCGACAACAACTCGACAGCAACTTGACAACTTGCTAAAATGATTGTGATTGAGCAGATATATTGAAAAATATTCTCAACAGTCTCCTGATTTGGATTTTTTTTTTTTTTTTTTATGGCTATCTGTCTTCCATTTTGTTTATGTGTACATCTTAAAGCTGAACGCATTTCGTCAAATAGAGGGCAGAGCGGGGGTTATTTGAGGGCGTCGATACAGTCACCTGCTCACAAAAAGTTTGGGGTATCGGGCTTTTTGGGTGAAATTTCAGGATGAATATACGCGATCATCTTTACGCATGCAGATAATTAGATGCGTGGCGAAGGCGATGACACTGTGTCATTTTGATGTTGAAATGCCAACAGCATGAGAGAACCATTTAGCTTTCATTGTAATCCAATATTTATTGATTGGTCCATTTGTGGATCAAATATTTTCCTTTGTGTGAAAGCGCATTTGGGTTGAGTTTGTCTGAAAGTCAACTGTTACATGAATTTACAGCGGCAGTGTCAAAGTGTGCCTCAATGGCTGTTTGGGTTAGCAACAGAGATTAAATCAAATGGGCTCAGCAGCTAATTTATAAACCGCGGTCTATTACTGTTTTGTTTTTTTTTCTTGATAGGACACCCGAGACGGGTCAATTGACGTTCTTAGCAGAGCGTAGCAGAATAATACAGCATTGAAGTCTTAGAACTGGCCAAACAGTTTCTCAGAGTCTCTGGAAATGTGTTTCCTTCATTTTAAGCTCATTTCAGCATTTTTTTATTTGCATTGGAAATACATAATTTTGGCCACACACTGCTCAGCTAACTACAGTGTGTGTAATAGCTGGTTAAATTATACCAACTCATTTTCTTTACATGGTTTTATGTCCATACCAAGTTATTTAGTCAAATGAGTCCTTCTGCTCATATACATTGTATTTTTAAATTCTCTGAAATTGCTGTCCACCCTGTCATTACGAGGCAACTGCTTCTTTAAGGAACACTCTGATGCGTTTGGCGACATTTCGACCAGCATTTTGTCTTTCTTCAATGGAAGCTGAAACAGTGGATAGAGTTAGACTGCGAATATTTACAGTTTTGTCATTTGCATTTTATTATGTGTGCAGTTGGATGTTGTCAACCTTAACATGTCCACGCTGTCCTAGTGAAATATCAACTGATATGAAAATCTTTCCGAATTGTGACTATTTGTTTAACGGTAGACAGTCAGCTTGTTAACGAAATCATGTTGCTCAAATAAAGATCCGCCATGTGCTCAGAAAACGGTAACAGCCCAAAATGTCCACCCTGTCATTAAATAAACGTGCGGGTGCTTGGCCAATACACATTTTTAGGAGCATAGCATCTACTCAATAGAATAAATATGAAGTTTGGTGGCAGTTGTATATATATACTGTATATAAAATATATATATATATATATATATATACTGTATATAATATACATATATATATACTGTATATGCATGTGTGATTATAGTGTGTGTGGGAGCAGTAAAAAGACAAATTTCAAAACCCATCCCTAAAAGCTACTATATTTAATATTACCTGAATGATACTAATATTTAATAATCAGTACATTGAAGCTGGTGTACATTGTGAGAATCTCATACTGTATATGAGCACCCTGAAGCAAATGGTCACAATTGGCGCATCACGCACACACAACACATTCACACACACACACACAAGTCCATTGAAACGTCAAACCAATAGAAGCCACCAATTTCAAACCTCCTGTGGCTTTTGGCACCAGTGACTGAGCCTGAGCTTTCCATTTATTTTCTTTTTCAAAATGATTTTGCATCTCATTTGAAAATTGCAGAGCAGACAACTTTATGGGACTTTTTTTTTTTTTTTTTTTTTTTTTTTAAACATCTTACAAAAGAAAAAATATTTTATATATTATATCTATATATAACTCTCTCTTTTCTGTTAAGTGGTCTCTTTTGTCATTACACCAAGTAAGTGATTAAAGGGTTCATTCACTTTGTGACACTATTGAATGGAGATGAATGTTGATGTATAAATTAAATCGATGTACACAAATTCCGCATTCATGAAAGCTTCACAAGTACTTAAATGTGTGAAGGAGCAATGGCACCCGTGAAAGCAGAATGGAATCCAAAGTCAGAGAAAAAAGTTGGAATAGTGCAAGAATAATATAAAAAATGTCATAAAACTGAACGGCTACTTCTGCAATTTAAAAAAAACGGGGGGTTATCTTAGTTTATCAAATGGGAGAAACAATATGACCCATTTTCCATGTAATCACTTCCTCTAAAATTACGATTCATTTTCAAATTTTGCAGCTTTTCGCCATGTAATTATGATTTTATTCTTGTCATATCCCAGCTACTTCTTTTAGTTTACCCAACCTTTTCTCATAAAATCAAACTTCATCAAACTATCACATTCCTCTTGAACCTTTTTTAATATTGGGATTTTTTTTCCCCCGCTCTTCTCCTAACATCATTCTTGCAATATTATGACTTTCCTCGTATGATGACTTTATTCTTGCAATACACCAACTTAATTGTTGAATGTTCACTTTTATTTGTTGTTCAAATTGCAACTTTCTCAAGATACTTTGCTCACAAAATAGAAGTGGTGCAACTTCTTCCTCCTTAAATGACCACATTATTCTTAGACTTTCTTTAATGTCATGTTGTGTACGTGTGTGTGTGTGTGCGCGTGTATATATTATACGCACACAACTTCATTCTTAATACATCTTTACTTGCTGCAATATAGAGATACCAAAAAGTTTTTAATTAAAATAACTCCATTTTTCCTTATAAAATCATTATGATTTATGATAGCTTCCCCTTCATAATATATGACATATCGTTCAATTGGAAAACCTTTTTCAAAAACTACTGTGTATATGATGTTTTTCCTTTTGAGTGAGGCCCTACTCAGTCAAGAATGTTTTCACACTGCGAAAAGTTGGGCAAGGTTTTTTGCGAGCGTGTTAAAAACAAAACAAAAAACTAAAATGAAGAGCTTTTTGGAGCTAAAAGGCACTGGTTTCTCTTCTCACTTGTACATGCCGTTGCTGAATGGACTTAAAAGCGAGAGCGTGTGCAATACAACAACAAGAAAATATATATCGATTTTTTTTTTTTTTTTTTTTTTTTTCAGTTGCTGTTTTGTTGCTTGTTACAAGCTGAAAGCAGTTCGGGATATATTATATACACATATAGGTAAAAGAATTCATGACATATTTGACACGTTACATTCTGAGGGTCGGCGGCGGGTGACGGGGGAGCGTGATCGGCACGTGACTGTTTTTAGCTGTCGACGGTGAAAGCATGTGACCACCAAATTGAACAGCGTTCAGTCTGAGGGGGAGGAGAGGGGCAAAAATATTTCCTCTGAAGATCCAAATTGAAAGGTGGTTCTCAAACCTGAGCGAGGGTGTGGCAGTCAAGTGGAGGGTCGTTGGGGAGCATTTTAAGGCATGGCTGCGCGCGCGACGGCACTCACTTCTGATGAAAGAGCAGCTGCTTGACGCTGCCGTCTTTGACTTTTGGTATCTGGTTGGTGATGATCTCCGCCAGCATCTCGGGGAATTCCACACTCAGCGTCTTGTTCATAAACGTGTAGAAGCAAATTTGGAGCAAATCCTCCACCATCTGCAAAAAGATACATTTGATGTCAAATTCATTTGATACAAGTTCCTCTTAAATATTGTTCATGGTCGTCTGCGTGAGTGAGCACTTTTCCTTTGCCGAGATAATCCATCCACACGTGTGCCTTAGGCTGCTCACAATAAAAGGCCGCTTTAAAATGTTTGCGTGGGACAACACTAACAAAATGGTCAACACTTTTGCTACAATGTAAAGTAGTTAGTGTACATCTTGGATAACAGTTTACATTTACGATACCATCTAAATAACTCAAGAGACAGCTATTTATGTCTAAACTGCTGACAACAAAAGTGAGCACACCCCTAGGTGAAAATGTTCAAACTGGGCTGAAAGGCGCATTACTTTGTGTCGTCATCATTATTTTCAAGAAGAGACCTGGGTCCTAATACTAATACTAGCAGACTTTTAGAATGATAAAATTAGGGCTGCATTTAACTATTATTTTAATAATCAATTAATCCCTCGATTAATCTATGAATTCGATAAAAAAAAAAAAAAAACAACGTTTTAGTTTCCATCCCTTTATTTAAAAGCAGGACATTATTTTGAATGAAGAGTGCAGAAAATGCACAAACATACATTAATTATGATTATAAATTATGAAGTTACTGGTTTGGTCTGTAACATGTCAGAAAACTGGCAAAAATGTTCTTCATTATTTCCAAAGTAAAAGCAAATGTTTTATTTTTGATTCAACACAAATATGATCAGTCTTCTTTCATAGGCAACAACAGAAATCAGAATATTGACTGTTGGCAAAAAATAAAATTCCGAGGATTTTGACAATTTTAGATTAAAAAAGTAGCGAAATAATTAATCGATTATCAAAAATAATTGATTAGTTTGATAATCGAATAGTTGCCGATTAATCCTTGCACCTCTAAATCACATACTAGTCATGGCTGTGAATTTACATGTTGGGATTATATTTTGCACATTGATTTTGCAGGGGCAGCGTGGTGAAGTAGTGGTTAGCACATCTGCCTCACACTTCTTAAGTTCTCGGTTCGGACCCGTTTGCCAACATTTTGAGCGCGAGTGTTTGGGCGCTCACCCCCTGCATGGAGTCCAGTAGCTTAGTGAGCTGGTAGAAGCGTTGCCAGTTCTGGCTGGTATTCTCCTCTCGCTTGACGATGGCTTTTCCCAGCTCCTTGATGTACGTCATGCGGATCTCGTCAAACACCGCCTGACTCTTCAGCCCGTCTTTTGGCACTGAACACACATGCAAAGTAAAGAAAAAAAAAAAGTCAATTTGGGAGTTAACTAAAATGCTTCAAAGTCAAATTAAACTTTGGAGTTGAAACCATCATCATGTGTAACAGTAAAGCGACGGACACCAAAAATGTATATGGCACAGCTTGTCAATTGTTCAGTAACATATAATATAATAAACTGTCACAAAATAACAATTATAGATCTACAAATAAGAACACAGAACTGCAGTTGAAATGATCTGCATTTACAAAAAAATACAACAGAAACTGCTGGTAAAAAGGTAAATCTCTGAGACATTAATATCAATAGGAGTTCACAATAAAGGCCAAAATTAGCCAGTCTCATCATATCTTGAGGTAGATGCACTTTAACGATAGTCGCACTCACACAATAGAACCTTGTCAAATCTCAAGTCAACATGTAGAGCGTGAAGTGCAGTAACAATTTATTACAGTAAAAAAGACAATCCAAACAAAGACAGGCTACTACAACTACTGCAATTCACATTATTTTCAAATTAAACAGCCGCAGCATAAAACGAAAATAAAACAAGAAGTATATCAAAAATAGTCAGGAGATAACAATACTGCATCTACAATCAATTCAGTTGTAAACAAACGTGTCCACCATAGCAGCACTATGCACTTTCAGAAGCAAGGAAAGCACTGATGAAACACTTTCGGTTATGTCCATCACGACTCGGGTCTTTCAGTTTTCTCCATAACAGCAACAGCATCCACAAAGTTCACAGAAAGCTTTATCTGACTTTATCTGGCTTCACCCACGGACAATGAGTTTACAGACCTTGTTGTAACCGCATTTTATTTTCTTTGCAGTCTTCTTAATTTCCTTAGAGTCCTCCATTTTCATTAATCCATCACAAATTTCTGGAACGCGTCGCTAAAATGCTTGTTTTTGTTTGTTTTTGGTAGGCTTATCTTGAAAAAACAACTATTGCCTGCCCGTGTGCCCGGCTGTTTGATTGACAGCATACCCCTGCCTCTCACAGTCCCGCACAAAGACAGTCACACCCGCCCGAACACCCTAACACACACACACACACACACACCCCACACACACACACACACACACACACACCCACACACACACACACACACACACACACAGCCCAAGACCCGTTCCCGTAATAGCTTCCACTGTGTGTTGTCTGCTCTCCTCACACAGGCGTTTAATAAAAAACAAGATTTTAGACGCACGTTTGAAAATTGGTGCCTGCCGATCAGTCATGCGGGACAGCGAGTCAATTTGCGGGACACATTAAAAATCATTCAAATGCGTGCAAATCGGGACATATGGTCACCCTAGTCCCACCCGGATGTGCAAAATGTTAGCGTGACTTATAATAATATTAAATACTTTTAGAAATAAAACTACTGTCTCGTTTCCACTGTCTCCAAAAAGGAAGCACTTTTTCCAGCTTGGAAAATCCAGTATGTAAAATGTGAGCACTTGCAGCAGTTCCAAAGCACCCCGTGGGAACCTTGTGCCTGAGTTTGTTGATGCTAATGAATTGCCAGTCAACACAAACATGTCCCCTCATAGAATGCACACAGAAGGCAGCTCCCGTGCTGCTCATATACACTAGGTTGCAATATGTGAACACAACACAGGAGAGGATTATCACGCTCGCCACTCGAGATAATGTGAAAGCACAGGGAGCACGACTGAAATTGAGTTTTCATAACCTCAGAGGATACCAAATAAGATTCGCCCTCCTTGCATGACACGTTATGAAAATGTGAGTATTGTGTGGGGAGATGCCGAGAGATGCTTGTCGCCTGGCTAAAATGCCGAAGAATGAAATGAACAGGCCCGAGGGAAAAAGTGGAAAAAGTGAAAATATTTATAGTCTTTATCATTGCTCAAATCTGCAAGACTCACCGAGGCTCCTCCTAATAAAATAAAAATATCCAGTCAAGGCGAATAGCTAGCCAAAATATACAGGAGATAGAGCTCGGAAATGTAGCTAGCTACAATACATAACATACAGTAAGTAGCTATACCTGTGATTGATAAGCTAGATAAGCTTAGTTGCAAGCAAAGAAAACAAACTAAAACACAAAAGTAGTTAGCTAAGAAAACTTTGCCTATCTTAATAAAAGTGTGATATAATCTATGCAGCTAAAACAGATGATCTGACAAGCTAGGTAAGAAAATTAGCTTGATAAAATGAAGATAATCCTCCATTTAATATTTCATTCATTCATCCATTTTCTGTACTGTTTACCCTGTTCAATATTTACCTTTTTTTTTTAATGTAGTTAAAAGTTTTTAGTGGTTACGCTAGCTCTGAAAACTAGCGCAGGCTACCATATAAGCTGAGTACCGAGCTAAGATAACTAGCTCAGAAGCTACTAGCTTGCTAAATAATACACAGTAGCTAAAACATGTAGTATGCAAGCGTGGAACTGCTAAAGTGGAGTAAATATTTTTGACTGGCAAACTTGTTCAAACGTATTTGCAAATATGTTTGAACGTACTTGTAGGCTAAATGAGAGTTTGCCAGTCAAAAATGTTTACTCCACTTTGGCGGTTCGACGCTTCTGTGATGCAGCTAGTTAAGTCTTTTTATTATTATCGCAACCTATCATTTATTTTTAATGTTTGTCTGATACTTATTTTAGAGTATCAGTGGGGGGGAAATCCATATAGAGCCTGCGACAAGTGACGTCATTCGTCATGAATCCGAGTGAATGAACCTGGGAGCAAATGAGCAATGATTCAAAGTTGTCGTGACCTTATAGCGTGGGCTTGCCTCCGGGGAGTAGATGGAAATAGCTTTGGAGTCAGCATAGAAATGTTATTCTCCTTTCTGAGTGCATCCAATCATCCCCAGTGAGGTGCAAGCAACGTATCCCCATTTTCCTCTACTCATTTATCATTAGCATCTTTAATCCGCCACCTATTTAAGAGCAATGTAGCACAGAATGAGGTGGCGCTGCTTGATAATTACCTGTGCTGAGAAGCAGCAGCACCTTCATGCACAGGTACTCGTCGTAGGACACCTCCAGACGTACAAACTCCGTGCAGATCTTCAGCATCTGCTCGCACTGCTCCGTCATGTAAGGAAGCTTCATGCGTTCTCTGAAGAAGAGCAAGACCACAAGACAGGTCACATGCTAGAACTGGAATAGTCACTCTTGTTGTCATGTCATCTCTCCTGATTTTATCCAGTTCTGACTAACCAGACAAAAGTTGCATGAAAGATAGATGGATGGATAGATGTATAAAATGGAGCTTTTTCTTTTACTTCCATTGAAAAAAAAAACCCCACACATTTGTTTCGGGAAAAATAAATGGATGTGCTGTTCTTGATTAAAATTAAAAAAAAAAACTATTTGATTTTCATGAAACAAATGTAGGTCACATTTGTATTCTTGTCCACCTAAAAATTCTGGTTAAACTGAAAGAAGTCACAAAATTAAAAGAAAAAAAAAAACAACTGAAAACAACCCCCCCCCTTCAAAAAAATGTAATGAGCAAAAAATAGTTTTTCAGACTCCAATTTTTAAAAAATAATTAGTTTCTGACAAAAAGCAAATTTTTCAGATTTGTTTTTAGATGGGAAAAAACTATTTTGTTTGCAAATACCTTGTTTTTTTAGATAAGAAGTCACAAACATTTTAAAAACAAAATGATTCCCTTGAAGAAAATAAAAAACTAGTCTTAATAAATGAAAAAAAACACCTTCTTCTTCTTATTATTATTATTATTATTATTAACATGAACGTCTTTGAAATGTGCGAGGAAGCCAGAGTACCCACAGAAAACCTAGATAGGAAATGAATGACTAAAGGTTTTTCATAGTCCTCTATGATGTGATGACAGTCGAGTTGAAGTTGACTAATTGATGACGTCATTGAGATTTTGGCTGAATGGAAACAAGATGCCAAAATCACAATTAGTTGACTTGAATCTTTAAACGTCCATGTGGAGCAGTAAAGTTGACTAATTGACTATTATTGAAATAAAAACACAAAATTGGTGTAAAAAAAAACAAAACAATGGAAAATGTTTTTTGTTTTGTATTGGTTGTAATGCCAAAACTCTCCAACAGTTGCTGGTGACGTATTTAAGGCAAACGTGACCCTGTCGAAAGAGAGAGAGAGATGCGCAAGCAGCCGACAATACGCACTGGTTGATGACGAGGTCGGGGGCGAAGCAGAGCATGCTCCCGTTGCACTGCTGGTACGACCGCCAGCCCAGACTGAAGGACATGAGGAAGAGCCACGAGCACTGCAGCAGCGTCATCTGGTCGTCCAGGTGCAGGTTACGGAAGCCTGGGGGGGACACAAGTTACCTAGCATCAGAACCACCACAAATTCAGAATTAAAATAATAAAATAAAAAAAATTGCCTTTAGACTATTTTTTTTTTCATATAACTTGAAAACATGATTTTTAATCGACAATATAATATATTGACGGCACGGCGGTCGACTGGTTAGCACGTCCGCCTCACAGTTCAGAGACCGTGAGTTCAATCCCTGTGTGGAGTTTGCATGTTCTCCCCGTGCCTGCGTGGGTTTTCTCCGGGTACTCCGGTTTCCTCCCGCATTCCAAAAACATGCATGGTAAGTTGATTGGACTCTCTAAATTGCCCCTAGATGCCATTATGAGTGCGGATGTTGGTCTCTGTGTGCCCTGCGATTGGCTGGCAACCAATTCGGGGTGTCCCCCGCCTACTGCCCGAAGACAGCTAGGATAGGCTCCAGCACGCCCCGCGACCCTTGTGAGGAGAAGCGGTATCGATAATGGATGGATGGATGAATTCATCTAAAAATAACTGGGAAAAAAAAACCTACAGACCAAGTTACATTTCCACAGTCTCAAAAGAAATCCTTTCATAAGGCATTTGTTTCCAACTGTGTTATGTAAGAGCCGCCCCCACTAAGAGGCGGCCTTCCCTATCGCTGTGGCAAACTGCCAGCTGGGACAATGCGCGCACACGCAACACACACGGCCGAATAAGGTGAAGGAGCTCATCTTGGCCTTTCTCGTGTTAACCAGCCAAAACGCTGCCACAGTAAAAGGTGGGACGTCAAGGGTTGTGCCACACAAGGAAACAAAAAGAGAAAAAAAGCTCATGTTACATGTTCATCGGGATTTTTTTTTTTTTTTTAATGCGAGAGTAATGTGAACCGTGGTTATTGTGGAGCAGCATTAGCAATGAAAAGGAAAAATCCTCAGGAAAAATCCTCAAGAGAATACTTGCAGCGATTAGGAGGTCATGTGGCTGCTTTCTCATGATCAGTGCATGCCACAGCACCACTTTCAATTCTGCACAGCTTGTTGTCTTCTTTAAACTCTTTCTCCCCCTACACATGGTTTTTGGGCAACTCATGACTTGCGCTGTCATTCTTAGCACACTTCTTGTAAATGTAATGCAATGTGGGCGAAAAATGGATAGCATCCAAAAACTCATAACATTCAAATGTTCAAAAAAAAAAAAAGGTCGAGGAAAATCTCTACAACGAAGCAGGGACCAGTTTGCGTTGGTCTTGTTGTTTAATAATGCAAAATCGTTCATTATCCGATTGTTCGATTAAACGGGGGGATAATCGGTCCAATATTTGGTTTGGAAAAAATTCAATAGCTTCCTTCATGCAGCTTAACTGTCGCAACATTGTCATGTTTGTTTTTATAATTATCATCCCACAACTCTGTCGAAACAAATACACGTACTGCCAAAAGTGGTGACTATTAACTTTCAAAAATCGTGCTGAGAACAACAAAATTCTTTATCTTTCAGACTAAAAATTAAAAGATAAAAATTAAAGGAATTGTGATTTTTGTCTGTTTTTTTGGTCGGGGTTGCAGGGGAGTCAATTTTGTTGTTTTTCAGATACAAATTAAAAACCCAGACATTTAAAAAAACATTTTAGTAACAAACAATATTGTTTGAAACGTAATAATATATATATATATATATTATATATATATATATATATATATTATATATATGTGAAAACCTATTCTTTCTTTTCCAGATTAAAATAAAAAACTCTGAACAGCCACTCAACCCGCCCCAACCCCCCACTCACACACACACAAATGACAACACAAAAATGTATTTGGTTGCAGGGGCCCTCAATAAATTCAAGACTCAACATTGGAAAAAAGTGATGTGGTACCATGATAACTTGTTTTAATTCTTGAATCTAAATCATTACTATCTAGATACAGTATTTAGAAAGCTAGCAGCAATTTCACCATAAAATATAATATGAATATATATCCTCTACATATTTAGCAAATATACCTAATCAATTAGTAAATCTAAATCACTCATATATTTGGTATATTTCAATCATTTTTCTTTCCATGTGCACGCAAAACTTGGATCAGTTTTCCTTGCAAAATTATTTGAATTGACTCGCTTCATTAGCAATCATTTCTTGGTATAAATGGACTTAACTCTACATTTTTAAATCAAAGTTGAAGTAATTAAAATCTATTCAAGTGTCATTTTGTTGCAAGAATCTTTTGAAGTATCGTATTTCCACACCTTGAACACGGTCGTCAGCAGCAGCCGCTGCTGTAGCAGAACGTGTCCTTAGATGATGATGAATGCAACTATACAAAAGGAACCTTGACTTGGCCTCATTAATGCCTCTCCTGCATTTCACATGATGAGCTAACAGCCTTCGGTCCAAATCTGAAGTGCCTAATAAAAGCCATTAGGCATCGTCTCGCAGGCAGACATCACGGGTTGATGTTCAATTTGGTCACATTTCACTAAATGCCATTCATATATTCATTTTCCATACGGTAGCGCCTCTCCTGGCAGCTGAGATGTATCATAAAAAGAATAAAAAGACACCGGCTGTACATACATGTACGCCTACTGAACAAAAGTACTTGCTTTACGGTTGCCCGTGATTAAAATGTGTTAAACTAACACATATCTTTTGTTTAGTCTTGAGGAAAATACGAGTAAATTACATCGGCTTAGCACATTCTAATTAAGTGTAAATGATATACATGTTTGAATTAAGTAAATCCAAAGGATCTTATTTTCAGTGCAGTATATGCAATTGTTTATTTTACAATTTTTTAAAATTGTATTTATTTAAATGTGATGAATTTGAAAAGTTCATTTTAATAATAAAATAAGAATTAGACTATTCGTTAACATTATTTATGGAAAATGTATTATTTTGAATTAATTTTATTATAATGCATTCAACCAATTATGTAACAAAACTAATTTATGTATATTATATATATATGTGTATATGATTATAAATATTTTTCAAATGTTTCTTTTTACATGAAATCAGTTAATTATTTATTGAGCTAAATCAATAAAAAACATTTTAATCATCAAAAAAAATGCTACCAATTATTTGATAAAAGGAATTAAAAAATGTTAAATGCACATATATTTACACGTTAAAATGAGAATTTTTACAATTTAAAATGTTACAATTTCAAATAAATATTATAATTAAACTACCAACAACGTAATCAACAAAATTACGTAATGTTAAACGTGTACATGAAATCGATTGTATTGCTCTATTTTCAAAATGAAAGACATTTGAATGACCAAATTTTAGAAGTAAAGCCCAGACTTGGCTCACATTTCCACCGGTCGGTGTTAATCACAAGCCAGACAGCAAACGAGAAAGCAAGCGAGGCCCGGCCGGAGCGGCCTCTCCTTACCTGGCAGCGACTTGGCCCACTTGACGGCCGAAATGACCTGCTGCCCGCCGAGCTTGTTGAGCGTGCTCATGAGGCGCGACGACGTGTCGGGCAGCGTGCCGTCGTAGCCTGAATAGATGATCTCGGGCTCGATGGCCTGGAGCACCGACAGCATGGCGGGAACAAGCTGGGGCATGCAGGCGGGGATGACCGCCACGGGCATGGCGGGGACGGGCTCCGGTGCTCTGATGGCCTGCTGCTCTCTTCGCTTCTGCTTCTTGTTCTTCCTTGCTGGTGAGACATGACAGGATGGCTCAATATCATCGTAAGGTGCATTTCAGACTTCGCGATTTCACCCAAAACAAGTGCAGATTTTTCAGTCACCTTGATTTTAGAGTAACTTGTCGAGAATAACGAACATTTTTAGAAATATATGTATATGCGGTGGGAAACGATTCACGGACGGACCATCACAACTGCTCTGGCCACATACAAAGTCCATGAGAAACCCAGATGTAGATTTAAGCCACACACGTATCAGCCAACATGCCAGATAATATCAAGCCGCGCACAATGATGGCTGAGTCCACAAGCACTTATATTGGCGGTCTCAATGGTGACTTGGGAGCATATACAGTACACCGAAGACACGTTTAGTCTGCCACGCTTCCTAGCTCTCTCCCTCTCCTCTTCCACGGTTTCTATGACAACTTGGAGTCCCACGACAACAGTGGTGTCCATCAAATCCCTCTAAGACTTTCTTCCTTCCTCCACGCAGCCACCACATTGATTACATGTCATCTTTTTCAAGTCCCAACGGAACATCAGGTGAATGACATGACAGACTTGTGAAAGTAGCTCATATGTTCTTATGAACTTAATTTTTTCACTTGAGCTGCAATGGTTCATGGACACTGATACAAAAGTTGGATTTTTATGCTGGCTCTATTTGTTTTCTTCATGTAGAAAAGAGGTTCTTGAACCTCTGACAAGTGCCACCTAAACAAATTCTTAGCTCCATCGTCATGAACAACATTAAAATACAGTAGCCTAGTAAGCCCCAAGTGTTTATCAAAAACAAAGAAATGGTTATATTCCTAAAAAGTACATTTGTAAGCTACTATAACATTATGCACTATTTGAACATTATAGATCAAACAGTATCATGTAGCAGCATTAGTGAAGTGCGGCTACATTCAATCCTTGCTAGTTGTTTTAAAACCGCAAACATCCCCTTTGAATGTGGAATCCATTTGAACTCTCAATGAATTCAAGTGTGGGAACTTGTTCCCTGTGCAGCATCAAATGTGAGTGTGTCTCTAATGACAATACAAAGACACAACACAGTAGACTCTGACATGAGGTCGTGTCCCGCCAAGTCTGCGTTGGTTCTTGACATTTTTACGCAGTTCTCCAACATTTGACAATTTAAAATATTTTGTTTTTCACTCTTACAAATAAAAGCCTCCACACATAAATAAACAATCTCTGCCACTGTTTTTGGCACTATGTTAGCCATGGTCAGATGTTCCCAAGCAAGGATCTATAAAGCATTTATAAGGTTTATGATGAAGTTCAACCTCTGGAATGGATCGATCCATCTGTCGTCTACAGGACTTAAAGAGATAAGATACACACAACCCAACCAGTGACAGGAACTTTATTTCCATTATTCCAACATCTTTGAAATAAATCAAATCAATGGTCGCGCAGCCTTCTATCTTGTTTTCTTGCGTGGAACAACATGCACTCGTATTAAGATATTGATTGGTGAGGTTTAGCGGTTTAGCGCAAGTGGAGGTGACCTTTGGACAGAGGCGGTCTGGCCGTGAATCAAGTCTTTGCGCTAAGCTAATTCGTCATCCGCTGTGGGTCCCTTTTATGTTTAGAGACCACAACAGGAGCCATTTGTCTCGTGATTATTTTGGATTCAGCGAGGTCTTATTACCTTCACCTTGCAGGAGGAGGTGCGTTAACACTGTGAATGTAGGTTGAGGTGTGCCGGATCATGTTACCAAAGTGAAAAATCCGTCTGTACAACAGTCTCTGCGGTCACACAATTCAACACAGCTGCCTCCCTGGAGATATTAGAACATATTTCCACAAAGTAAAACCCTTCCCAATTGGCATAATAACATGTCTGTGAAATGCGTTGGTCAAAACAACCCAGGAAACAGCAATTACAAGTCTTGTATCACCTCTTAAACAGCCATGTTGAAAGTCGCAGGATGAACTTGTCACTTTGCCATTTGTTTTGCAAGTTGGAACGCAGGCCAAATACTTCACTTCATGAATACTATAAAGTAGGGCTAAGCAAGAACCGGAGGTCATTCGAAAAGCAATCGGTCGAACCATATCATTTTCAGCAGCGTACCAGCGGCTTTATTATTAGTTTGCTGCCAGCCTCTCACTCACTCCGTAGCACACTGCAACAAACGAAAGGCGTTAGTCAACTTCAGCTCCCCAACCAGCTAGCCAGCTAGCTAGCTTAGCTATTTAAAGTCTAAAGGAGTTACTGCCTATAATTACTGCTTTTTTTCCATTTGACTGCTTTATATTTATGGCCTAAAAGTGTTTTCCCGTCTTTATTATTGCTCAATCCAAATGTGTTTGTTGACTATTGACTTCTATCTTGTAAAAGTTTGACTATCCTGTAGCATTCGTTTTCAGATCAAATGTATTTATTTTTTCCAGTAAGGCTGTTTTCCCCTCAGTGTCTTTGTCCTCATTAAATTGCAATATTATTCTTTGGCTTCTTTTTGTTTTTACATCAGTTTTTAGTTTTATTTTATTGTTATATGTTTATGATCTAGAAGTATCTTTCATTTAAATATTAAAAGTAATTCTGAATTCACTACTGCATTGCCGTATGTCAATTACAGGCTACAGCATGTTCCGAATTCAGGTGATGTCATTGTCATAGGAACAGAACTACATAATAAACAATATGTATATATGTATATGTGTATATATATGTATATGTGTATATATATATATATATATATATATATATATATATATATATATATATATATATATATATATATATAAATAATTAAACCAAATGAATCCCTCTCTTCCAAATAGTGAAGATTTACCTTCCAAATTCATTCCAGCCTGAAGGCATTTGCGGAAGCGGCAGGCCGGACAGTTTTTCCTGCGGATCTTATCGATGATGCAGTCGTTCCTCCCTGCGCACAAGTAGTTGTGCTGGCCTGTTGGAAAAAAAGAAAAAAAAACAAAAAAAAAAGAGACAAAAACAAAGACATAGAAATTAGCTGACATTAGCAAGTGAAACCAAAATTCTGCAAGGGATTATACGATCAGCAACGTCACGTCTACCATCCAGTGCAGACAACTTCAAGTCTGAACATGACTCTTGATAAGACACGTAGAACCTAACAATCAGACATGCACATTCCACATTTTAAGGCTGTTCATTTCAAACTGGTGGAACATGGACCCTCCCTCTCTCTTTGCACGACATGTAATAATTCATATCAAAATGGTCAAGATGTGAAATTTAGAGCTTGAACTTCTTTGCATGCAACTGAATTTACAGTGAATAGACCAGATCCTGCTAGCAACCAAACAGAAGCAAATGTGGGAACGTCAGTCATAAAAGCTGGGTTATGTATGGGTTATGTGTTATGGGATACATGTAAACATTAGAGAGAAATGACAGCGCATGGAATCACCAGTCTATTCAGATTTATGTACTGCAGAACCAGCAATTGCAATGTAACAGACATTACAATACATATGCTCGGGAAAGGCCGGTTGAAAGTAGGCATGAGCATATAACTCTATCATCCATCCATTTCTCTGGCGCTTGTCCTTTTTAGGCGCTTTAGGAAGCTGACTTTGAATGAGAGGCGTGGTAGACCCTGGAGTGGTCACCAGCAAATCGCAGAGCACAAAGAGAGCAACAGTCACATTCAGAAATTAGGGACAATGCAGAGTCCTTAATGAAGCTAATATGCATATTTTTGAAAGTTTTGCATTGGAGTTTCCACTATTCCACTATTGCTGAAACAATGCAAAACGAATAAACCTTATCTTATTTTGGTAAATGCAACATGGAGCGATGCCGTGATAAAGAGCTATTTTTGTTCTTATCGGCTTTAGAACCCCTCATACAGTATACTGGTAGAATCTTTCTTTGAATGTTCTGAACTCCTGCTTCATCTCCAGTATTGCACCGAGGTCTGCTTCCCATAGACGACATCATGTCGGCGCTTCTTCAGACAGCACAAACGTTCCCTCGGCTCATTGCTTGAATTGTTTGCATTGTGCACTCCATTTTGTCTCAAATTGCTTTAAGACATGATTAACAAAAGAATTGATCATTCTTTTTTAAAATAGGATGTTTGAAATGAGGGGGAATGTTCTGATCTCCTCTTTCATTGTCAGCATGAGAAGTATAATGCTGCCCGGCAGAACAATACCTGGAAAAAGCTCAACTTCCCATGTTGCCAAAGACACAATTAATAATATATTAGCACATAATCTTTCAATTAATCAATCAATTATTAAGGTCATTTAGTTAGTTCAGTTCAAGTTAAGAACTGAGCAGCTCGAAGCTGTTCCAAGAGTGCGCTGTTTTTTTTGTTTTTTTTTAATATCACGTGGGCTTTCACGCCCCCCCCTCCCCCGCTTGAATAGATTTGCCTCAAAAGGGGAGCAAAGGTCACATTAATATGATATTATCTAACCTACTCAGCAAAAATAATCCACACGAGTAGATGAGCCTTCGGCCTCTTAAATCAACAACAGCTTTTAGATAAATGTAGTGTAGTATCACATATCTAGATGAGGATTAGCATGGGTTATGTCCCTTGAGCTAATAGTACAATAGCGGATGTTGTTTTCAAATCCAATGTATAGTCACGGTTATGTGAGCATATCTTGGCCTTGTGCGATCTTGAGTCCACTCTGTTTCAGCATCTGACAAACAATACAAGAGTGACGTCATCGATAAACTGAACAATTAAATGTTTCCGAGAACGCTACCAGGTGCAACAGCGGCATGTTTGAAAATAATAAAAACTCTTTACTATAGATGTCCCAATGACATTATTTTGCACCCAAGGCAAGGCATTTATTTTTAATTACTTGCCAATAAAGAGTCTTGATCCGATGCCTTGATAATGCATTCCGAAGAAATAAAGAGTGCATCGTAATTGTCTTATTATTATTATAACTTTTTTTTTTTTAATTCAAATAAAGGTTTCCCAACATGCTAACTTTGTATATGGATGTAAGACAGCAGTGTTTCAAATCAAGCAAACAAATACAATATTTTATTCTTGAATTTTGAAATTGAGAAAATGCAAAAATGCGTTCCTTTTCCACATTGATACCGATCAAATGAAAATCACGCGATCGCCCCCGATTTCCTATCACATGATCGAAACGGGACAACTCTACTTTGTACTGATAATTGTGAATTGTGATATTAATGTTAATTAAATGTCTTAAAATACATATGAATGGGACTATTTTCGAGCAATGTCAACTTGCAATAATGTATTCCAAAATTTTATCAAGTATAATCCATCATTTCAGTGACGAGAAGATAATGCATACTATACCAATAAGATTCAATAATTCAAGAAACAAAAGATGAATTAGTGGTTAGCGTGTCTTTCTCGCTGTCCTGTGAAGTCTGAAGTTCTCCCCTTTTCCTATCATATTCCCCCAAAAATGCATGTTAGTTCCATTCAAGACTAAATTGGTTTGAATATTACCGTAGTATGAATGCTTTTCTTATCTACTATGAATGTACTTGAGGGTGAAACAACAGGCTAAATCAGTCCACAATCAGCTGCCAGAATTTAATTTCCACGCTTGGCGTACGACAACAAGACGGCAGCCCAGTTTGATCACCGGTTGAAGCCGGCGCCGGTTTCGCAAACAATGGCGTACAACAGCCATCTGTCGTGTCACAAGCGGCAGCTGATGCAAAGTCAGAATTGTTGCTTGCACGCTGAGGGTCAAGTCAAGTCAAATTTAGTCGTATAATATTTATTCTCGTAATGGCGTTGAACATGGCTTCACATGCCCACCGTTGACAAATATTGGCTCGGCAACTTTTAATCCTGGAGTGCAATGAGAAGCTGCAGCAGCTTCTTATGTAATCAATTTCTCCGCAAAGTTGTCTCAGAAACATTGAGAAATTACAACAGGACTGCATCGGCACAATATGTAAATAAGATGACAAACCATCGGATGTGCTAAACTTATTCATGAGACCAAATGACAGTACATTCAAAAATTAATAAGGCGAGGAAACAAAAAGAGTAATAAAGTAAAACTACAACAAATTCCTCTGCAGATTATGCAAATCATTCATGGGCATAGTAATAAATTTGACGATTAAAGAAAAAAGTTTGCAATTTCAAAAAAAAAAATTTTTTTTTTTTTTTTAATTTTGTTTAGTCATTATAACTTGACAGTAGTACACGATGAATATGATTTGTGAATAAAAAAAATCTGTTGTCTCTGCCTCTGATTGATGTGAGCTTCTTAGAGATCAGCCCTCATTATAAGGCATATAGACAATCAGCAGAATAATGTACTTTTATGGCACAAATGTACTACATAATTCATTCAATCCCAATTAGATACACAAATCAACTTGATCAAGCAGATACATGTTCAACATACAATTACCTAAACAGTACACTGCGTTCTTGTGCTAGAGCGCACCTTGTTAATCCCAGCAATACCAATAAAATGTTCCATGTGCAAAAGAGTTGAATCCACATTTTCATGCAATGCCAGGAGAAGTGGCTGAGCATAATCGCAAGCAAGGATACAAAACACCGGGGACAAATCATCAGGGAGCGTATCATCATGATCAGCACCGAGAACGATTAACATTATTATTAAAAGTTGCATTTATTTACCATCACTCTTTTGTCGTGCTCTCCATCCTTCGCCATTGAGAAAACGACCAGAAAATGGAGAGGGCAGGTGGTTGTTTGAGGAGGGGTGGGGGTGGGGGAGAAAAACAAACAAAAAAAAAATAAACAGATGTAACATTTGTCTGAAAAAATAAAAATGTCCAACCCTTCAATTTGAATTGCAATACATCTCACACACACACACACACACACACAATAGATTGTACAGCATACTCAGACTAAGGCTCAGTTAAATAAATTCAGATTTTGTCGAGGTTGTACATCTGGTAAAGCGGGGTACACATATTACAATAATCGGGTTTCATTTGAAAATGTTTTCCAATTTTGAAATAACCCTATTTCAGTCATGCATATATTTACTTTACACATCTACTTGCTTACATCTACTTAGAATAAGAGAATATTATCATCATCATTATCACCATCATCGTCATTATCATGATTACTATCATTTATTATTCGGTAAGTATAACCTGTTAAATGCTGCACAGGCTGCAGACTCGCTTTACTTATCCGTGTGTATTATATACTCCTGTATATTCCGTAATATTGTGTGTTGCAGTTTCATAAAGCAGTTCAGTAAAATGTCCAAAAACAAGATCCGGCTTCAACTGGATTTATTATTGTGTTTGCTTAACTGCCTCTTTAACCGCTGGTGAGACCACAACAGTCGGAGGGGAAAACTGGATTGTGTGTATGGTGTGCTGTGTTAATTAAACTGTGTTAAATACACGTTCATTCTTGATGCCTTTTTTTTTTTTTTTTTTTTTTTTCTTACTGTGGAAGTCTGTGAAGTGTCACATGTTTAGAAAATCAGTTAGGATGTTAAAAATGGATGCGTACCCCGCTTAAGCCTAGTTAGCATGTTTTCTTTGAATCCAAAACAATGATGAGTCATCCTTGCTTGGACAGGAAAGCAAAGAGAAAATGTGTAGTCATGCAAAAAGGTCAGAACTACAGTTGGAAGCCACAAGCTATTCAAAAAGTATGTCATGTTTATGCAGTCAGAGAAGGAGGAGGCGCGGGGTCACGCCCGGCAGAGGTTACAGCCGGCGGGGGGCCTCGGGCCACCAACCTGTGGGAACGGCTGCGGCCCATCACCCTGAAAGCCAACGGTACGGCTAAAGCCACTTTTCCACCAGGCGGTACAGTTCAGTTCGCAACACGGTAAACAGAGGGCAGACTTGCCTTTGCACTGCACGTGCATACGTTCATGATTAGCATTTGGACTCAATTTCTTTGATCAATTATTTAACCAGATGGCTGTGTTGCTGATCGCTACATCAGCGACGCAAATTGAACAAAGAAAAACTCAACTGTAGCGCTTCGGGGGAAACCAGGCACGAGTGTAGTTTGAATGCAAGACCAACCTTCCACAGCCCTCTTGAAGAAAACCTTGCAGCTGCCGCACGTTACCACCCCATAGTGGCATCCGGAGGCTTCGTCCGAACACACCAAACACACTTTGTGGGTCTGCCCGTTGGGTTTTGATTGACCCGGCACTACGGAACTGTTGGCCTCTGCTCCTGTTCTGGGTGTTGAGCTAGAAAGCAGACAGAGGAAGAAAAGAATATATATTTATGTTGCACGGAAGTATGGAAATCCGACGTGTGTGACAAATTCAAGACAGGCGTGTGGAGATGTTATGGCGTTGTTGCTAGGAGACATGGCACATTGGGTAAACGTGAACAGAAAACCAATAAACATTTCAACAGTGCTGCAGTTCCTCATATTGATCTTATCCCACACAACGGTTCAGAAAAAGGTTCCTCTATGCCGAAGGTAAAACCATCAAACAGAAACACAAATAGGAACATTCCGAAAATATCGTCCGAGTCAACTGTCACGTCTGCTTATTCAGCGGAACATAGGACAACCATTTCTCAACAGATTGTGCGTTATTTTCAGAACAAGCAAGTCATTAGTTCTACATATTTTGAGCGGAACACTTCCAAGAAACACACTTCTTCTGCAGGAACATCAGAAGTGAAATCATATGAAAGCGAAGAAATTATGTTATGGCATGGCCGGAAAGTCTGTTATTACACGGAATCCAGAGGGAAAATCCAATCTGTAGTTTCACTCCAAATCAGTTGTTCTGCGCATACTTAATGTTCTGATTAGGTTTGGTCCAAAGTGAACAATGCATATATGACTAATTATTTGGAGGAAAAATGTTTCTTCCATGTCCCGGGGGTTCATTTCCTGAAAATCAGTGCATCAGAGTAAGAGAGAGAAAAAAACATACTCATATGAAACAATTAAGTTAAAATTAGAACTTACAACTTTGGCTTAAAGCGGAAGTCAACCCAAACATTTTTTTTTTCAAGAATATGTTCTATGCAAGCCCACTAGTTGAAACATTCTGATAAATATTGCGTTTGTGGAATAAGTATTAATCCACTCGTTTTTAGACGTCTCTGGGGGCGGCCATTTTGTCTTCTGTCGACTGAAAATGACATCACAACTGCTCACAACGACCAATCACGGTTCAGATTCAGAAAACAGGTCAGCCGTGATTGGTCGTTGGCTGTAAGCACTAACAACATTAATATCATCCAAAATATTGCAAATTTGGTTCTAATATTTTCATACTATGATTAGCAAATGCCTACAAATCCACATCAACTTTGGTGAGAATCCATCACTGTTTACATATATTATACCACCGTAATGGACCAGGAGCACACCGCTGCACAGTACACTGTAGGCTGCGTTCGCCAGTCACTTCCGCAATAAACGTCTTTTATTTTTAATTTGTTGAAGGAAGAATATGAATCCTGAGATGGTTAGGAGTGCCATCTAAATGATGGGAATAATTGACGACACAACACCAAATTTATCGCACAATAGACCAGGAAACAAGTTCAAAATGAACAGTGACGTCTTATAGCACGGACCACATCGCCGTGATTACGTAAACCAGTTAAAAATATCAAATATGGCAGCGTACAGGGTATGTCATTATTTTGATAATCAGATAACCTTTTTTCAGAGAATCACAGCCTTGGCCATTTGCATTTTAATGTTCATACACGCTGCCAAATAGAATGAAGGAAAATTAACCCCTAATTGTGTGTTGCTTTAATCTAAATACCCTGCAAAGCCTCCAAAACTGACACACTAACTTTTTGCCACAATCCCAACTTGACTATATTTAGCGGAGCGAGTTCAGCATACGGGCACAATGCCAGCAAACCGTGTAAGTCTGGCAGGTTGAAGAACTACAGAATAAGTTCTTGATGTCAATGTCAAACAATCATCGCTATGTAGATTATGAAAGCAATGCCTTAATTTGGGAATGTTCTGTACACCGTGAAGCTTGGGTAATGATTCTGAACTTGATCATGATTTTACATGCAGGCCGTGATTGATACAGCTCATACTCTCCTATGCTGCAGGTTGTCCCCACTGACTCTCTCATTTCATTATTCATGTACACAGCGCTAGTATACATAAATATTCAGTTACCCAACCACACACACACACACACGGTCTAAATTGATACTGGCTAGCACCTCACAGACGCTCGGAAGGACGGCGCTGGCTTATATAACCTGGACGGCGGCTAAAGAGGGAGCCGAAGTGTTGCATCTTGAAGGAGGCCCAGTTAAGAAGGTTAACCGTGGCTTACTTAGCAGCCAACTTGTCCAGATCCCTCTAAGCACACGCAGCCAAGTTACCAAAGGGGAAGAACGGTTCCGTTGCCAGGAATCTGACAATGTACAACTTCTGTGGAGATGGTGTAAACAGATGATGGAGGCGGGCCGTGCTGAGCAGGAAACTCATTCCTGGAGTCTGGAATGAAGAGTGTGACCCTTGCATAACAGAGATGCAAAAGCATGTCAAGTTAACCAGAATATGGAACAATCTTGCATTTATTTCATTACAGTATAAGCACTTGTGAGGCAACCAGGAACATGGTGTTGCATTGTGGGGGTCGGGCACAGACTCATCCACCTGTATGGTATTAATAGACAAGGTGTTTTATTTTATTTTTTTTTAGAACCACACACTACTGCCCTCCAAGTGACTGGTGACCAGTCCAAAGTGTACTCTGCCAGAAGTCAGCTGGGATTGGCAGCGGTTCATCAGGACTTTGAAGGTCACAGAAAATACAGGGTGTCCCAACAAATGTACTCACCCTTTGACTGACCATTACTTATTTACGCTATCTCGTCATGAATTAGGTGTTCATTGACATAGATACAAGTCTAATGAGTTCCAGTAACGAGAATAACGATACATTTAAGATACACAGAAGAAATGGGAAGTCAAAGAGATTTTTTTTTTTTTTTAAGACGCTCAAAATGTAGACGAACAGACGTGTTTCATCTTTGTAATGTGTCAGGTAGACCAAGCTATGGCTTGATTGTGGTTAGAAAATCCGATAAATAATTTTTGATAACATTTATCCTTATCCAGGTTGTAGGTGACTAAGGGAAGAAGGCAAACCAAACCCAGGATTAGTCATCAGTTAATCACAGGGGAGATATAAGACCAATTCCGTCTTGCATTCTTTTTTTTTTTTCAGCAATTGTCTGCTGTTACCACGGACTTATCGGTGAATGGACTAACAATGCCGCTTACTCGCTGTAGCAAGACGTTAAGTTACCGGCGGCCATATTACGTTGCCACTGGCGCCTAACATGAATACATTGCTTTCCCCGTGGCGTTTTTACGTTATTTTCTGTCTCTACGGCAAAAAACGCCACAGTGTGTGGCGTATGGTTGTACCAATAAGTTTAAGGTACGTATATTTCCGAGTGCTGCTCAAACATTCGTCTGTTGTCAAAAACATCAGCAATGAAATGGACGCAAATCCCATCAGGAAGAAAAATTGCAGCAAACTGTAAACCTAACCTCTGCGTGTCTCAATTTATGCTACTGACATACTATACAATACTCTGAATGGTCGATGCAAACAGCGAAGTTCGTTCTATGAAAGGCTCTCAATACTGGAGTAAAACAAGCATTGATTACCAGTGATTCACTCTTTCCACCAGACAAATTAACGAATTTGAGGCGTAAACTCACTGAATCGAGAAATGTTCACTGTTCAGAGAGCCATTGTGGCTTTGCACACTTAGATGATTGCATAATTAGATGTGTGGCGACACAATAGAAGGCTGCCATTGCTTTTTACACAGAACCTAGTGAGGGCGGGATATTGGCCCAGCTGTGCATAATCATACACCGATGCGTCATCTGCAATTTCCGATGGCGTTTATAAAATAGTTGTGGGAGAGTGGCATTGACACAACAGTCTTGAAGAAGTGATTGTCTAGAGTGAAACTTCACTCTGTTGACACACCCATCAAGGCAGTCATTTTTGTTACCAAGGCCCGCCCGATTAATTGGCCAGCCAATTATTTTCAAAATAATAATAATCGTCCAGATTTTTGACAATTAAATGCGGTATCATCTTACTTTCTCAAGAAAGGGTAAAAGCTGTCCAGGTATGGGCAGCAGGTGAACACTATTCTGTGTGATGGCTTACATTCATATCCATCCTCTCATATGTCCATTAAGATGTGATGTCTGTAAACATACATGTTGATAAGGTTTGTATTGATTTTTAGAGTAGTTAGCCTGTTGCTACCAAAATGTAAACATTTATTTGGTAACTCAATTTGGGTGTTATGATGACTGTCTGCATAGCTGTGTGAATTAGATCCTACTCCATCCTCATGTGATCGGGACATCCCTAATTTCGAAGACATCATTTCATAGCAAAGAAAGTAATGGAGGAGAAGAAATGTGATTCACATCTTCACACATTCTGGGTGAAGGTTAACTCTGATGCTGTAAAAATGACCAAAAGATGGTGTTGGATTACACAACTATGGTCCTCCCCCCTGGACAAAAGAGCCTTTTTAGTCATATATGGAAGGTTAACGCCTCATTAGGAGCTGTCCATCAGTACATTTTCCAACAAAGAGACAGAAAAAATAACAACCCTACTGCAACCATGAGACAATCAGACAAATTAAGTCAAGCAAACTGAAGTGTAAGCAAAATTCCCCAACTGGGATTCAGCCTATGTGCACACGTGCATGTGAAGCACTATACAGATTTGACAGCACCTGACAAACATAGCATACTGTACACGCTGGCAGAGTGGACCTTGTTTACTCACTTTCTGCGTCAATGGAGAGGCTGTGCAAAGACGCCGTTTGGCACTTGGCCTTTGGAATGAAAGCTCTCTGTTAGATTAAATCAGAGAACATGGCAAGTTCAAGTAAAAAAATTTTTCTTTTTAAAAAACGCTCCCATACTCAGAATAGTAATAAACACTAGGATGCTTGGCAAGACCGCAAAGTTGTCCATAATGCTAATTCGTAGAAATGGGGTGGTAAAAAATATGCAGTATCTTCAAGTTTGATTACCCAAAACCATATTTCATCAAAAATATGCCCTTTTCATGTGGATGACTAAACAGAGGATTTGCTCGTGTTTGTTTTTGTTATCTGCTGATTTCTGAAAATGTGTCTCTGGGCCTTGCGTCCCGAATTTCACAAGTTGGGACATCACAGTGGGACTAATTTACTAAAACATTACGTCAAAGTAAAGGTAAGCGTAGCTGCATTGAGTTTTGTTGGATGCACAGATTATTAGCATTTGGCTAATAGCACTTGCTTTTGTTAAGAAGT
The DNA here is from genome assembly GCF_054856515.1 of Filicampus tigris. NCBI lineage: Eukaryota > Metazoa > Chordata > Actinopteri > Syngnathiformes > Syngnathidae > Filicampus > Filicampus tigris. The sequence goes on along the minus strand of NC_141233.1, from coordinate 10,341,731 downwards.
GCCTACTTGAATGATCGATGAGGTTGTGGTCACGAAGGATGTGGTCGAATATTTTGGTTTGCCCATGTGCCAGCTCAATGTGCCAAATCACTGATGATTGTAATGTATAAAGTGCTGACTCCATGAAGAAAAAATACAATCCATTCTGTATTTGTCAGGAGATTACACTTTTTCATATTCTAGCTTGCTCCCCTCGTTGTCACAGTAACGAAATTTGTAGTCATCATTGATCCAGCAATATGAGGGCCGGCCCTTCAAAACGGTAACAAAAGGATGTGGAAAATGCCGGTAATTGTTGAACTTTGGGGTATTTTGACAAAAGCATGTCACAGACATTTGCCTGTGGTTTCAAATTGTGAAAATGAATACGGTTCGCCACCTCTGAATGTCCAAATTCGCACATTTTATTTACTTATTTATGTTACAGGATACCCCCCGCCAAATCTTCCCAGTTTTTCATGGAAAATGTATATTAAATGTTTGTCAGCATTTTTTGAAGAATCCTTTTTGAAGATATATTTATGTATTTCCCCTTATGCATTTGGTTCTCAATTACACACAGATTTTCGCTATTCGCAGGCTGGCCCAGTCCCGTTGCCCTGCGAATAGCTGTACTACTTTACTGTAGTACGTCTCCTTTAAAATATTTCAAGTACAGTTAATGCCGACAGGTTGGATTGGAAATGTGAGAAAATTTATCATGAAGGTCAACTAAATTGAAGTGCTATCAAATGAGATTGGGGTTGCAAGTAAACGGATGCAATGGATTGGTTTTATAAGCAAGCACAGATGCTATTCTATTCAGGATATATGACAGGAAGTGAAAGTGATCATTGTGTTTCCTCTATTCATTACGGCCTCTTTCTGCAATGTGCTCCGTTGCGACACAATGTGTGCGAGTGTTTTTGTGTGAATGTGCCAGAGGTCCCTCTATCGAATATGCCCAGCACACGGCATGAAAACACGTTTCCCCCCCTTTACTGTACTGTTTTCCTTTTTTTTTTTAAGGTCCTCCTTCCTTTGCCTCCTCTCACTTCCTCTTTGTGCATCACAACAGTCCCTACACTCTCCCACCGCCCCTCGCACTCCATCTGCTACGGTTACATAATAATATTAGCGCTCCCTCCGCCCACTCCTTCTTTTAGTGTATAGGCTCTCAGCCAATCAGCGGCGGCGTGCGTGGAGGGGGTCAGGCGATTCATGAGATCATCCAACTCACCTACCCGGAGACAAGCACACTCGGCTCGCTAGTTGTTGTTTTTTTTTTTTTTTCCCGCGTGTGCGCATGTGTAGATTCAATGCTGAATTCAGAGTGAAAGTGCATTGAGATAAAGCTTCCCTTGTTTCAGAGGGCCTTCATGTGATCGTATGATGATTCCCTCTTGTCCTGTCAAGACCCCTACACCAAACCTCCCCTTCTCCCCCAGGGCTCGACCGTTCCTTTCATCCGAGTGCCAGACGCTGTCACTCCAATGATCATTCCACGTCATCTGGCTTTTTATCCTTTTGTCCTCCCGTGACACGACACCTTAAGAATTATTCGGAAGCAATTATTCGGAAGCACTCACCCACAGTAGTGGAGATATGTGGGTTCATTAAAGTAGCAATATGTGGTAATGCTGGCTCAAATTAACCTCAGTGGTTTTGTAATAAAGAGAAACAGTGTCCAATGGTGAGCTGCCATGACAACCCCGCAGAGCGTTTCAGGGCATGATGGCAACGCAAAGGTTGTTTGTGGATTGCGAAATGGCAGTATAAAGCCATTACGTGTTAGGATATTGATATTAACTATCTTAGTGCTTTCTTTGTGCACATGAGCTTGTTGCATATTAGCATCTTTTTTTGACAAGCTGGATATTAGCATACTTTTGTTGGAATGATATCATTTGATCTACTTCATTGGGTTTCTGATATGCTATATGTGAGCCTTTTATGAACTTGACATGGCAATTGTTATCATTCCAATTGTTTCAATGGTGGCATTTTATCAACTTCAAAAACTTTAGCTATGTTGGATGTTAGAATAACAACAGTTGGCCTGTGAGCATTTCATTTAATGACATCAAGTTTCTGACACGCAATATGTTAGCATACCAATTGATTCAATGTTAACTACAATACCAGTCTTGACATGCTTCATGTTAGTATACCAACTGTTGGGATTTTATCTACCTCAGGACATGCCTTATGTTAGCATTCAGACTGTAATACTGGCAAGTTCACATTTTATGTGCCTCAATTGTTTTCTGGCATGGAAGATTTTAACATACCAATCATTATCATCTTATCTACCCCATTAGGCTTGATTTGTTACACGTGACCTTCATGGTCGCTCTGATTCAGTTTTTCTCTTTTAGTCAAATAAATGTTTCTCTTGAGCGATGAGGTTCATCTTTTATTTATCCATCATTTATCAAGGATGCTGAAGGATCCATCACAGCCATGGTCTCTTATTTTAAAATCAGTTTTCAGAAGGCAATCAAAAAGATCCTTAAATTCACATCGATAAGGCTTCTCGAGCACTCGAGAAAAATTGTTAGGTCAGGGAAAACTGATTGAAACCCCAGCCGTTGAGGTTGGCAGAACATGAACTGGCTTGATTGAACTGGCTCCATTTCATGAAGCAACATCCACCGCAAGGTTGTGACAAGGTCCACTTGGGTTTAATTAAGCCTTTTGTAAGCGGATAAACTCTATTTGGGATATCAGAATATTATTGACTGCTTTGACATTTGACATTGGGCAAGAGCCGAGAGACACATAGATTACAATAGCCGGGTATACATTGAGCCATGTATTCCGATGAGAAAGGATCCGAATGAACAATCGCAATGAAAATGCTCCATATAAACAACCCAATCGGAATAAAAAGGCAGAATCCGAATGGAATTTCTTTCGGATTCACAGGGGTGGTATGTTCCTTTTGCCAATCCGAACGAGCGTCATGTAAACGTAGCAAGAATAGCCAGGCTGCGTCCGGTCTGCGCATGCTCTGTCTTGACGTAAATGCGTAGCGACGTCGTTGTAAACGCACTTTAAAATTGCAGCGTCTTACCAGAGCTCATCTGCAATGCGAGAATTTGTTTTAAAGTACTGGTAACTTGTTTTTAATCAAGATGCTGCTTTGATAAAAGTAAAACAAATGCGAACGCTATGCCAAATAGATGAATGAACTCCATCGTGATCGATCACGTGGTGTTTACATCGATTTCTGCGTGTCAGACGTCTGTAAGACGGCTGATCTGATCGTTAACAGGGTGGAGCAAGTAAACGGCCATTCAAGCCGAATGGCAAACAAGTCTCCATGTAAACCCGGCTGATGATTCATTTAAAAACGTACTCGTGCATATGGACACATCCTAAGCCTCAAGGGAAGCAAAATTTATTTCCGCACAACAAAAAATGCCTGTATTTGTTCAGCAAAAAAGGGAAGACTAGAGCAAAAACATCCAGTGTTCTTAAATGATGAGTGAACGACCCAGGGGCAATTACCCAATATCCCTGTTCTTTTGATGCCAGTGGCTTCATGCTGTGAAAATCATGAGATGTTGAGATGTTGAGGACACTGTGGTTGACAATTAAACTCCGAAAGAAAAACAAAAATAAAGACAAAAAACGAACACAGCAAAGATATGATACAAGTTTAGAACTCCATATAGATTAGTAGAACTACTTTGCTAGAGTTGATTACAGTCGTGCGGCATTAACGACACAAAAAAAAGACTTCTAATTTCCCTAACGTACTTAAGACCATGTCCAGAATAGCTTGAAGCCATTTGACTAGAAAACACAACTTCTGCTGTTCATAAAGTATACTGAAGATCTTTGACAGATACTTGTTGGGCCAAATTAAAGCCGCAAATATAAAACTCCTACAGGGTTTTGAAATGTAGAGCTTTATAGAAAAATGGACCACATGATAGGGGGAGACTACAAAAGACTATACAATTCCTTAATTTTTAGCAGTTTTTAACTCAATAAAAGCAGAGATTCAGTTAGATTTGACCTACTTTACATGTAATTTCGTTATGCATCAAATACTGCACGTATTTCGTTTTATTCAGAGGAACTGGATGGTTGGGTGTATATTTATATATTAGGGATGTAATTAATAAAATCGAGTTGATTAAAATCATCTAGAAAAGGATGTCTTGAAACGTTTTTTCAATCCAGATGCATAGCACATTTTGAATGTGTAGATCAAATGATGCTTTCGCGCCAAACATCATTGCGTATTGCATTCATGGATGGCTGCAGAATCACACTACAGTAGTGCACAGAGGCAAGCATGGTAGCAATTTTTTCAGTTTTATTTACTTCCTGTAGCAGCTGACCTCTGCTGACTGTACAGCCAAACTTGGGGAGAGTCCCTGTCGCAAAGATGACCTTTTACGTAGTTTTACTTTAAAAAATTGCTCGACGGCTCAGTGGAGAAATCGAAAATAATTTGCACACTTTGCAAAGCCAAATTCAAACACCATATCAGTTGTACGTCTTTGGTGTGTCGTTCTACTATCGTATTTTACTAAAAAAAAAAAGAATCGGATTCAAGAATTAAAGAAAATTATTAGAACAGACTTTGAACCGAAATATACTTTTATCTTTTTACCACATTAATTCCAAAATTGTACTCAAGTAAATATCGGTTCCAAGCTTCGTAAAAAATTGTAGTTGAAAAATACGATTAATCGTATGACAGTACGATAAGTATGACAAATAAATGGCTAAAAACAAATAAATGGCTAAAAACAAAAACAATGTTATTAGAAAAGTCATCATGACACTAGGGGTGTGCGGTATATATGGTTATGTGGTTGACCAGTGGTTCTCAAACCTTTTACAGCAAGTACCACTTGAAAAAAACAACAACTTTGCTTCATCATCAGAAGTGATGGTAGGTTACTGTGTATGCATGCTTAGCTTTAAGCGGTTTACTGCAACTGTATTTTTAAGAGTACAGCAATGTTTCAAGCTCTTTGTAAGCATTTGAAATACTATTCAGTGCTTTGAGATAATAGTTTGTGGTATTTCTATGGTTTACAGTTAATCACTTTTTGGGAAGCATCAATTATTTGTGGCAACTTGCTATTTGCAGTCAGGCTCGGTGACTGTCCCCTACAAATAGCGGGGGTCCGCAGCATATGTAAACATAACTGTACGTGTTGGCTGATTTTTTTTTTCCTGACACTTGAAATTGCGTGTGTATGTGAGTCTATATGTGTGTACCGGGGAACCTTCACTTGCTCCCTGCAGATCCAATTTGCTGCTGACACATTGTGTCTTTTAAATCAGATGGATGGCCAATGCCTGAGGTGCACAGCATCCATTTCCCCTAGTGTCCTTATTAGCTTTCATTTAGTTTTCACTTAGCAACCTCCCTGCGCACACACACACACATTGCCAACATACTGCCAATCCCGTTTTTTGGTGCGATGAATATCAGCAAAAATGTTCAATCATTCTAAATATAAAAAAGCTGTTACTAATGCATTTGTTGTTTTTGCATTCTGTATTTACCGAGCACCATCTACGTAAAGTCACTGTGTTGGTGATGTGCCCGTTTGCCACATATGCACTGTGTCACAGACGCGCACACATACACGCATTCTGGGATGTTTTTCAACAAGCAGAAGCAAGCAAGAAGTGTTTGATCAAAAACACTTTTCAAGGCGTGACTCATCCAGTTTCTCTGTTGCAACAAGCTGAAGGCACTCTATGAGACTCCAAGCTCAGTGGCCACTTCATTAGGAGAACATCCTGTTTAAAGCCTCACAATGGCAAGGCACTGTTGATCCATTGTAAGGTTTTATCTGATTCTCATGATATCTATGTGGACGGCATGAGGATGAGCAGTGGTGGTGGTTTTGTGCATTGGTCTGGTGGCTGCACGGTTAGTTAGTAGCGGCTAAAGTCTAATCATACGTCGGCAGCTTGTGCAGACTTCACTCGCATTATCATTGTCATGCTTCCCACATCATCACTTGGGTGCTACAGTGAAAAAGTTTTTTTTTTAATGAATCGACTCAATAATATCACAATAATAAGAAGAATATCAAAATTCGTAATAATTTAATCACAGAGGCCAGGCCGATTTACAGTATATTGCCCTTTGGAAGGTAATCAACAGAGTGGGGGGTCGTTTTGGGGCTGATATATAGAACCTGGAAAAATAAAATAGGGAAGTGAAGGTGGAGGGAGGAAGCCAATGAAGGGCGGACAGAATTGGGGTATGCTCAGTCTTCCGAGCTCCAGTTAGGAGGCGAGCAGCAGGATTTTGGACCTAACGACAGCGCTGATTTGCCGGTTCAATTTAAGATCACAGTCTGTTGTCTTTAGATATAAAGCCAGGGGGCCCAGGTTAACAGGGTGGGATGCAGGAGAGCCACTGGGAACGAACACCATAACTTCTGTTTTCTTTTCGTTGAAATTTAAGACATTTAATGACATCCAGGCTTTGATGTCCTCTAGAAAGAACAAAAGTGATCCTAAGGAGAAAACATCTTTTTTGCTCAGCGGGACATAGATTTGACAGTCATCCACATAGCAGTGGAAGGAAATACCGAGTGATGTAACCTAGGGGCAGCGAATATAACGACAACAGCCAGGGACCCAAAATAGAACCCTGTGGAACACCATACGATTGAGGTGCATTAAAAGCCTCTCCAGATCAGTAGCGAGAGCTCATAATGCCTCCATCCACTACTTGTAGTAAACATAACTAAGTCTCATGAAATAAACATCCATCTTGTGCAAAGCTATTCGTTTCAAAGCCTCAGCGGTCACCATGCCTACTATCACAGGAAGCAAATTGATGTTAATCATGCATAGCTGGCTACCTGCCATGCGATGCACACAAACCAAAGAGGGAGTGGAAGGGAGCGCCTGGCATTTATTCCGTTATAAGGTTTCAACATAGTGGCGAGTGAAGACGAGTCGATCAGGAGTAGGATTGTCAGTACGAGCAGCAGGACGTGACGATGGGTACATGCAGCCACTATGGAGGTCTATACTGTAGTGAGGCAGACCAGTGTACAGCAAGTATGCCTGTGCTAAACTTTTATATCTGACTGTGAGGGTGGAAAACAAAACCCGCACACAAGCGAGTGGGAGTACTGAAACAAAACGTCAGCAGTAGAACAGTGCTGGCTAAAGCTGACTAATGGACAGGCGCATTTACATCCTCCCACCATTATTGTCTACTGTCTGTACATAAATTAACACAAAGTACACTCACAGCACATCAAATTAGGACACTAATGTAACATTTCATACAAGACAAAAAGAAAATGATAACGCTCATTTTGGACACTGTCAGATGTATCGCTGCTATAATCCACCCACACAGAATAAATCTAAAATTGTTTGCAATCACCCATGTGTCTTGTACGCATGGTCCAAATTCGATTGCAATCAGACAAAATCGCTCAGGATAGTTGTCGTAAACTGCTGGGAATGGTCAAATTAACTCAGAAATGGCCGCTTCTTCTCTTCAGGCACAGACTTCTTTGAGAGTTTATTAAGGATAGGCGTGTCTACCAAAGCTCAAATTTCTAAGGGAACATTACTATAAGAGCTGTTATTTGAAAAACTGAGCCCATTTCTAGAAGTCATGTCCACCTTAATGAATACCATAATGAACTCTGTAAATGTACAGACTGTGTGCATACCGGTAATCCCTCTCACTAACAAACTACTAAAAACATGACCTCCTTCGTTGAGGCAAAAATACTGTTCGAACATCGGATTAGAGCCCTTCAGTTATGGTTTTAGTGGGTGGTTGTTTTTAGTATTCTAGGAAGTGTATAGGTTAAAACTAGCTATCACCACACATTTTAACCCGAATTAATTAATTTTTGATCTCAATACAAAACTAAACTAAAATAAAATAAAGTCGGACCAAATCAGGGTCATGCGATGACATGGACCAAAGGGCCAGGAAGCAAAATCTAGGTCGGTCATGTCGACACAGGCTGGAAACCAAGCGTGAGTTCTTTTCTTTTTTTCTTGCCAGTCAAAGTCCAAATGCATGAAAACAAAATAAACAGTTACTCAACACTTAATTTATTTAGTAGCCATGCAACGTGGTCCACTGTGTTGGATCAAGAAGAAAACGTGCACATGACCATGCGAAGGTTTCTAATGGACAATCAGTGGTGCGATATGGCTCCATTTAACACGCGGCCATGCTGAAAAAGAACATGGACGAGTGTTGAGCAATGAAGCACAGCTTTCTCATTTTGGGATGATTCTGGCTTTCACATGTTTTACTAATGTGAGATATTGAATGGAACAATGCTAATGTGTCTTCTCGCATGAATTAATTTTGTGGTTTAAATCATCAAGAGCGTCTACCAGGTCAGACATAAAAAAAATAATAATAGTTTTGCCTGGATGTACTTTCCGTTTAAAGCAAATTGTCACTTGTACCTCACATTTTGTCTCACCAGCGACTGTAGATAGAAATCAGCTTCCAATGAAGTCATACTGTCTTCAGAATGTGTGTTATCATCTCAAACTGGTACGAGTATTGAGGTATTTTAAAATTGTGAAGTTTCGATCTTGAATACAGGCTGCATTGCATCACCTGTAACACTATCAACAAGAGTTTTGTTGGATGGGGGATTAGGCAAAAAAAATACATTTCAACAAAATTTATTTGAGAGATGGTGCAGAATTGATTACTTTAAGCGTATAAGATTTTCGTTAAGGTGCGCCTAAGGAATTTATATTTTGGGTTACTAATGTGTCAAATGGTACATTTTATTGTCAAAATTACACTGTCAATTTGTCTTGAGTCATCCATGAACCAGGATGTCATAGTGGTGGACGATATGGCAAAAATATCATATCACGATTTTTTCAAAATTAAATCACGAACATGATTCTTTTTTTACATTGTTTTTTTTAGACTCATTTGCACATTTTTGACCATTTTCCTCATGTTAAACATATAAAAACTATTTAAAATTCATATAAAACTCTAAAAGAAAAAAGAAAGACATTTTAAGACAGCTAAGCTTTCTGAACAGGTTTTCATTTGAATAGTGACAATTTTTATCAAAACGTGCAGTGAATGTAAACATAAAAGGTAGCATAACGTAAACATAAAAACACAGCTCATAACGCGGGCCTAGTACTTTAAAGGGTCCTTTAAACCCCTTGTTTTCCACTGTTTTAATGGGAGTCATGTCTTCAGCAAGGTAATAATTCACTGCCTCAGTTACTTCTTTACACTGCTTGCCTGTTTTTTCATATGGAGTACCCTTGTTAAATGACTGTGTTACCGTGGGGTATGTTAGCTCGGAGCTAGCGGCTGCCTCTGGCTACCATGTGTCTGATTTGCGTTTGCTTTGGCTGATTAACTGGTAATTGTGATTAACTGATTAAACAGGTCTGACGTGTTGCCATCTGACATCCGTACAGAGTCTCTGCAAACTTTGCAAATAACTGGTTTGCGCGTTCTCCTCCGAGGAAAAGCCAAACCACATCGACACTGTAGATATGGAGTTTCTTTTCGGGACCAACTCTGCTTCGTGGTGACTTTTCGCTATAGCTTCCCGCAATACAAACAAACAGGGAGGCGGGGAGTGTCACGTATGGCGTACTATGCGTGCTGTGATTGGTTGGACGGGTATGCGTCAGCGGCTTTGCGCCGCCATAGAGCTACACTGTATGGAATGTGCCCTGCAGACGATCAAACAATCTTTCGGCTTTCTGAGATCGTCAACACGTTAAACTCCTTAATGATCTAATATCGTCATATCGCCCACCCCTAGGATGTCAATTGCTAACTATCAAAATGACAGACAAACACAAGCAAATACGGCGCTACATGATTTTTTTTCCCCACTTTTGTTTGAGAAATAGATTTTACAGGGCTCACTGGAGTTGCAAATGGTACAAATTTTAGCGTCTATTTGTCTTACGTCAGGCCTGTGGTTTTATGTCAGACCTAACGAATCTGCAAGAAGCATGCTAGCTACCAAGAGGACGAACAAAGAAAACAAATATGGAGCTTGCCACAGTGATTGAATTTTACTTATTTTCCCTTTTTTAAGTAACTGACTGTTGCCATCACCGCAGAATTAAATAAATGGTGCAGACCGCCATCTTATGTCATTCTCCAAGAACCAAAAACTCGACAAACAAACAACATCTGTGCTCAACATTTTTATTACTGTTGTTTACAGTTTATTTTTGGTGGAGATTCATTTAAATGAAATGTTTTTGTCTTGTATATTTTACAATTGCGTTATTTGGCTGTCAGTTTAACAGTAGCTTTTGTCCTTAAATAGAAAAATATTAATAAATAGAAACTTCTCTCATGTTTTTGTGGATGTTGCAAACAAGATAAGCAGACTTTAGCCCAGAGTCCATTCGTGCCAAATACTATTTTTATTTAGTCATCATGAGGCTGGCCTACACGCACAGTTGATACAAAGAAAAAAAGCCAATCATCAACCCTCAGAGACAACGTATCTTTTCAGTCTCTTATATTTCCCAGAATAATTAGATGACTTATAAAGAATATAAATAAAGAAGAGAAAGTACAAATGTTCAAAACATGTCTGACAAGAGGTGACCTGGTGTGCCAGTTTCATTCTTATTTTTTGAGGAAACAGCAAACATCTAGATTATCTAAATGCATGTCCGGGGTAAATTATACTTGGAGTAACCACAGAAAAAAACAGCATCCGCAGCAGAGATCCAAAGGAGGTAAACAAAATAATTAGTAGCATCTCCACTCCCCCCTCCGAAAGTTCAATGATGATTTCACCATAAAGCAACATATGAGTCAGAGCGAGACACTAAGTGGACAAAACACAAATGTAACCTTTCCGACTTTACTTTCTCCTGAGACAGGTCAACCAGTTCATATCATAGTCCATTAACAAAAGTCAACAGTAAACACAGCCTAGCAGTGATCTTGCGAGGAAAAGGACACTGAGCAACACCAGCAATGAGGAGTTCATACAGTATGTGACTGAATTTACTGGAGAAATGATACAAATATCGCATTGGTATTCCTCATATAGCATCACCACTCAAACGTCAGATATTGAAATTGTCCAACATAAGTACGTACAGCTATTGACGAGTTTAACTTTTTAACTTGATGACTACCCCACGTTCTGTCAACATTTATAAAAGACCAATGAAACCATGTTTTATTGACTCTTCTCCTTGTTAATGTTCTTGTCGCGAAGGTTTGCTTCCGAATTGGATGTCATGTTTCACGTCGGTGTTGACAATCCTCACAAGGATTTGCAATAGTAAATATTGAACAGGTTTAACATTTACGATTGTCATCTCTCGTCACTCGTGACATTCTCCACACCAAAGGACAACACTCAAGATCATCTTTGAGAGCCAGGTCTTTGCTGACTTTTAATAGAAGAGAGGAAAATATTGGGATTTTACTATGTGGCAATGCACTGAACACATTAAAAACGTCTTAAGGTCTTTTCCTGTGTTTCCTAGGATGAAAATACTATCATAGGCACACAGCTGTCTTAACGATCGCAGACGCTCTCTGTCAATCTCCCATCTCAGATGGTCTGACACTCACTTCGTCCCAGTTTGCATCAGGCTTTCTGGAAATGGCAAATATAACTGACCCTGGATTTAGGCTCCATAGCAACGGCGCTGAGGGTAGAGAATGACTAGGTGATGTTGTTGCACTCTTGCACTGTTATATGTTTTACAGCAGCATTATTCTGCAGATACCCAGCTTGCTGTAAGCAACGGAATACATCAAAGTTCTTCACCAACAGGTTGACCCTGTCTAATTTTACATAATTTAATTTAACATAAAGTGGGGCTAATTTACAAAATAACCAACGCCAAAGCAAGCTTCTCCGCTAATGACCTGATCAGATAATCTGGCTGAAAATCCAGAACCACTTTCAAGGGATGGCCACACTGTTTGAAAGACTCATGCAAAGCCACTATCACGTGCAAACACACACACCCGCCACAGGCGTGACGTCCTTTCGCCATGTCAAAGCCAAGAGGTAAGCAGAGCTGCATTGAGATTTGTTGAATGCACAGATTAGCGCTAATAGCGTGAGCTTCTGATAAGCGGCATTGGTTTATTGCTCGGTGAAGTTGGTGGCGTGGGGTCCATTCATGTTCAGTGATGTATCCATGGGCATAACAACATAAGCAGAAATGGCTGTCAGTCAGAATTCACAAAATGAAAGGATTTGAAGCTTCATTTACTTATTTCATCCTAAATGGAAAGAAAAAACAAACAAGAAATGTTGATTAATCTATTGGGATTTTTAGAGGGAAAAGAATGGAAATAATTAAAAGCAAGACAATCAAAATAGTCATTTTCATTCCAAAAACCAAAATTTCTTTGCGTCAAGAAAAACTGTTTGCGACCATTAAAAATATTGGTGAATATCTACACCTAACGAACGCCTTTTGCAACCTTGAACCTCTCACGAAAAATCATCCTTCGGATTTAATATTTTGGGTTCATGTGATACGTGAAAAAGACGAAGCAGAAAATCATGTCCACACACTTTCTTTGATTCTTCCTAATGCATTGCCGATCGGGGCTCGATCTCGGCAGATACTCAAAATCTATTGACTCTCTCGCTAGGTCCAACAGTATGTCTAAAATGCACAAGGTTAACAATCTTTCTAATACAGTAATTTACTTCTCTTTACAATTTTATGAGTTTAGAATGTTAAAAAATGTCCTGTACAGTTAGTAAAGCCTTTATGATGGTTGGCAGTCAAGCGGCGTCACATAACAAATGTTCCACTTTGGAGATTCCACTGAAATCCAAAATCTATTCATCCATTTTCTAGCCTATCCCAGCTGACTTTGGGCGAGGGCCGAGGCACACCCTAGACTGGTCTCTAGTCAGTCGCAGAGCATATATATACAAACACGTAAACACATTCATCCATCTGGACTCGCAATGGAGCGAACACGCAAGCATGCGGGGAACAAGCAAACTACACAGGAAGGCCCGGGCCAAGATTCAAACACGAACTTCAGAAGTGTGGGGCAAATGCGATAATTCCACTTACAGTAATCATCGTGCCGCCCAAAACAAAATGAGTACAATATTAGGGATTGATTTAACAGTTTCTCTGACAATTACCTTCCACATTTGGATGGCTATTTATGTAGGTGAATCTCTATTAGTGCTGATTGAGCACAGCAATCATGACACACACTTCCACAACACCTCAGACTTCATTTTCTCAGGCAAATTGCTTTCGATTCTTTCCAAATTAAACCCCCCTCCCAAATTTTCCTTTCATAATAACATATTATGGGCTAAAAATACTCTCATGACTAACAGCTTAGCTGTTTTAGTGCCGGGAGAAGGAAGACATCAGCAAAAGATCCAAAAGAGGCAAGTGTTCAGCCGAGAAACCATCGAGTGGCCGCTGTAATTCATTAATACGAGCAAGCAGTGGCCAAGAGGAAGATCAAACATGAGAAGCAGTGAGTCAGAACGATATGTCGCGAGTTAGCTCAGTTCTGGTTGCCATGCCCATGAGTGTTGGCAGATGAGCCAGCGTGACGTTAGTCATGTGAGACACAAAGCGACAAAGTCCACGCTTGAAAAAGTGACTCACAGCAGAGGAGCCACGATGTTTTGTTTTTTTTAATTCCCGTTTCACGCATCATGCAACGGTGTCAACTTCAACCCAGAGCTGTTCAACTTACACTCGTGAAATTTCCCTTTTGTTTAATTTCCCTCTTTGTTAGCAAAATTTGTAACGCAATATTTCACTGTAAAAAGTGAACTGTAGAAGGTAGCCAACAACTCTCCAAATAAGAAGCAAATTGTGTTTGCTCTTTATTTGTCTCTCGCAGTTGAAATTTAAAGCCAAACAGATGTATGAAACAAACTAAATTAAATAAGAATGTTCTAGTTTAACACTGGCAAACAATAATGTGAAGTGTGAAAGACATACTAAAGGAAATTAGCAGCGATGTTACGCTAATTATAAACCCTCAAACAACACAAACGTAATTTAATTTCATGTGTCAGCACTTATGACACGAATGAGTAAGCTTAAGACAACAACAGAAATGTCATACTGTACAGACATTCAGGTCAATGGCAAAAAAATGTGGCACAAAAAAGGACACTGGTAAGCTAGTAGTGGGATATTTGTTTTGGTCTGCTGTGGTAAAACAATAACATGAGGGGAAGAAAAAAAAAAGGAGAACATAAACAAAGGTGAACCTTGCACAAGATGTCATGAAATGACAACCGTTTCCACAGAGGAAACAATGGTTAATAAAAAAAATTAAAAAAAGTTGGGGGGGGGAGTGATGGAAAAGTACAGTAGGTTCAGAGAGACTTTTATTGGAGTAAACATAAATGGCGTGGGCAAAGGTGGGACCATAATGTACACACAGACTTTGTCCGACTGGATTGTGGCCCAATTGCACTTTTTCAACCTTTATTAATTCTTATCTTCAATAGAATCCACATTTTAGATTTATGTTGCTGTCAGTGATCCAATTTTACTGACCTCAATAAACGCAGAGTTTCACAATCTAATGAGATTCAGTACAAAATCATTTATTTCGTATGACACTGAGTGGTATTCATTTAACAATATATATTAATAATTATTGTGGTTACCTTTTTTGCAGACAAAACTATACTGAAACACTGTATTAAAAATATAGTTGGATGAAGCAGCTTCTACAATAGACCTCATTACCCCGATAAGATCGTTTTCATCCTGTTCCATGGTATTATTGCACAGCAGACTTTTATCTTTTGAGATTATGCCTGTGGCCAGTGACTTGAATTTTGCACTTCACTACCATTGGAGCATTATAATTTTTAAAGAATATTTGTATGTGTTTTATTTTAAAGGCAACTTTGTGCAATTTCTAGGTTCTTCCAAGTCAGTGTTACGACTATCTGGTCCTGGTTGACTTGCACATTGTTATAGTTCCAAAATTATTTTCCCATAGGACGTAATCTGAAGGGTATTAACTTCCAGGCTCAAACATTAACTGTGGCCGGCAATAGTTTAGGTAACATTTTGACATTCTTAATGGGATTAAGAGAAATATTAAGACCAGTTAACCACTGCTCAATAAACAAACTACAACAACTGTAATGCTAGTCATTAGCTGTTATGCGTTCAGATAAGAGCTATTCATGTTGTACCTGAAGTTCATCTGAGTATATATCTGACATACATTTTAAAACATTTGAATATGGTAAGAAAGCTCATTTACTTCACTTGTTCAAAAATTATGTTTTTCAAGATATTTTAATTGAAAGAGGTGCACTGCCAGATCCTGTTCCTATGCCGCAGTAAATACAATTTCCAGTTTCCAAATAACTCATGTCCCAGATGATGATGGTAATTTGGAACTCCAAGTTTTGTTTGTCTTTTGAGTCATATTTTTCAAGGACTGTTTTCGTTCAATTTCAAATTGCACCACATTTGTGTCGTTTGACTTTGCAAAGAAAAAATAAAACAGGCATACACGAGTTCTTTGCACCCCAGAGAGATGTTAAAAGTATGACTAATGTTATGGTTAAGGTTATGGTTTTTGTTATAACATATCAGCAATATGACACATTGTCCTGGTATGAGAGAGTCGGAAAACATAAAGAAGAAAATGAACATAAATTCATCACGGTTGTTAAGTAGTTCTCAAGCCTTGAAAAGTGGTTTATTCCCATTATTTCAATACGTCTCATGTGCTTTGAATATGCCTGACATCAGCCTGAGGCAAAGGACGTGAAAAAACAGATCGGAGACAAATTCTCTGCAAGTAAATTCTCAGTTAGCCATGCATCGTGACAGCTGAAAATATTTTCACATACTGTATACAAAAACAAACGATAAAAACTAGGGGTGAATGATTATGAAAAAATAAAGTGATTGTAATTTTTTTTTTCTTCAAAATTTCAATTGCGATTTCTATGTGATTATTTTTTCAAGGCCCTCTTCCAATTAATATTTTAACAAACACAAGCCATTATGGTAAAATAAGGGCCAATGAACCATGAAATAATATGAATTTCTTTATTTACCTACTTTCTATTTCAATTAGAGTTGTTACCTTACTAAACACTTTGACTTGCACTCTTTTCAGCGTTCACGACCACGTGTGGCGTAAACATAAGTCAGTATGTCATAAATCAGATTAAAACAATAATGCAATCAAATCGGTGGCTTTAACACTTCAACATTTCATGAAACAACATGGGAATAATGTTGAAAATCCCCATTGGTCAAATGACATCACATGTACCAAAATATAGTTTAAAGATATTAGTCACGGGAGACGGGGTGTGGGGGAGATGAAGGGCCTTTAAGTCACTCACCATGAAGTGGTGTAAGGTAACCAGAGCTAATCTCACAGGCTGAATGCCTGGACTCAAACGAAACAACACAAAGCGGTGCTGGGATGCCGGCCAGAGCGTGACACTATTCTTACCCAAAGAGGTTAAAGGAAGCGGAAAGGAAGTGGACATAGCTTCCATGTCGGATAATTGAAACTGATACAGAATAGGCATCGGAAGCCAAGTTTCCACTACACAATGCGGTACAGTTCGGGTCATCGCAGTACAGTTTCAAATGATAAATCCTGATTGTGTTGACGCCGAAATAGCAGGAAAAAAAAAAAAAAAACGCTAGCATTGTTGTTTTAATGACTTTTTTCCCAAGCAGTCATTTTGATGTGGGGCATTGAGATAATGGTAACTCTATCCGTGAACAAAACACTCATATCTCAAATCATCTATTCCCATTGACATGAACGGAAATGCCATTAATCCGCTGCAGCCTTCCTAGCAAAAAAAAAAAAAAAAAAAATCAACAAAAAATAATGTACCGGTAATGTGTATGTGAAAGGAAAAATAGCACTCCAGAATATTGTACTACTGCATTGCATAAAATTAAAAATAATCAACCAGTTTTGTCACACGTTGTCCTTCAATGCACATTGTGCTGCTAATTCTGGTGTGCACGTATAGGACAGACATACGGATATACTGTACAGGAGACTCAGCTCATATTAATCGTTCTTCGCAGAGGATAAAGAACATATTCTTATGAGTATGATTATATAGTCTCTCTACATGGGTTGTTGCAACATTTACTTTTAGAAACCTGCTGCTTAAAAGGTAAAACACCACCACATAGATGCTAATTGTTAGCCTGTGTGCCTATGGAGTTTTCTATTGAATGTTAGTATTAAGGCAGCAGTTTATTTTAGGAGCTATTTTTCTTTTCATACATATACTAGAACTATTATGATTAGAATTACTTATGACTTCCGATACTTCACTACCACATTATCGTAGGTTACTGATAGATTATGTCGCATTCGAACTTATAAATACATATATATATATACATATAATACATAAATACAAAGCTGAGCCCATCTAATAGCATCCTCAAGGGGACTTTAAGATAAACTTTTCCAAACAGCTCTGATTAACTCTGGGAGCACTTCTTTTCTTTTTTCTGTCAACCCTGTGGCATGACAAGCTCAAAGGTAAATTGTTTCTTCCTAGACACATAATTTTAATGCTGATAAGAAAAGGGCTTGCCTTCAAATAAAATAGCCATTGGGAGAGGACATAACCCTCTCTTTTCAAATGAGCTCAATTAAAAAAAAAAAAAAAAAAATACTCTCATTTTCACACTGGCATAGTTCTTTCAGAGTTGTAAGGCTGGCCTGTGTCCCACTTCAGTTCACACCGACCTTGTTTCGCTTTATCATTCTCCTCATCACGTTAAGTGACACAGGCTTAACTGAAAAGTATGTGAGGGAGCTGTACTGCCGGGCGGGTTATTTATCATTGGAAATGGGTGAACCTGTTCAGCATGTTTAACACAAAGTAACAGATACAGAGTAAAAATGATTTATTCTTTTTTTTTTTCTTAAACTTGTAGCTACAATATGTGTTTCTTTTGCATTCTGGAAATTAAATGATTGTAAAATGTGCATCTAACTATAGTATGTGTAGGATTCATTTTTTTTTCTTCTACCTTTGGTGAAGTATACAATATTGAGCAAAACAAAAAAATAGTCTCGCAAAGTATGAACATATATCAAAATTGTTGCAAAATTCAGCGGCACAGATTTAGCAGCAGTTAACTGGCAACAAGTACTTTCATCACAAGCTGTAGTGTGTTTAAAAATAGTAGCCTAGCCTTAGCGGTAGCCATGATGAGAATAGACGAGGCGCAGACATGGGGGCTTGCTATTTTAACGAATGACCGCATGACAGGCTGAAAAGTGGGTCAACAAGGTGGTGGATTAAATGACTTAGCTTCCAGTCAATGCAAAGTCAGTCACAGAACGAAAAAACTCAGGATGTAGCATATTTGTAAATATCATAAGATTCAGTTTATAAACAAAGACCATTTGGCTTTTATTAGTTTAAAGAACATCGATAGTTTTTATCTGATCATTTCATTTATGATTGTTTCATCTTGAACTCATATCACATCAAATCATCTCCCTGCTGTCTGAGAACGTTCTGAAATCCCATTTTGGACACTATGTGAGTAGAGTAACCATGTTGCCATGTTGTCCGTCTTTACACAGCAAACCATATGAAAGTGCAGCAAAAACTTGTCTGCAGCTCAGTTGCTTCACGACACCAACAATAAACTACCCAAAAGACCCTGTAAAGTGAATTTAGAGATTTCTTTCTAATTATACCCGGGAAGTTCGATGCCGCTTTTTCAGACAAATACCAGTACAAATATTCACTCCTAAGTTCTCACCGATGCCGATACCAATACTATTTATGATACATAAAATTTAAATTAACACAATGACGGATAATTGTGAAAAAATACATTTCTGTGTACGCCCGAGGTGTAGCACCAACTACAGGCAAGGAATACTTAGTCGATGTCAGATATTTTTTGCCTTAAGTATCGATAGCTGTTATTGGCATCCTTCATGAGTATAAGATACCTTGAAATAAGGCCAGTATCGGACGATACCTGGTGTCCGAACCCTCCCATCCCTACTTTATACGTATGTGAAGATAATTGCTGGAAGAAAACAGATGAAAAAGACAGAGAACTATGCCGTACTCATTTGTGGAGTGACAGCATTAAAGAGTTTTTTTCACCATTTCAGTTTTCCTGACTTTTGGGGCGTGGTCAAAACGGCGCAGAGGGACGCACTTCGGAGTGCGGCATGCAGTCGCCCTTCACCAACTATATGAGCTTGAGCTCCTACATTCCCATCAGCGGTTTTCCTGTGCCATTGTAATGTGCATTTAAGTAGCTAGATATGCTCCTTACAAATAGTTCGCTGGCATGGCCCCGTTAGAGTGCCTCGTTGTCGGTGGGTGCATGCACGTCACATCCATTGCGTCCACATGAGCTTGGAGCTGGCTTGGCCGCTTGACAGCATTTCGTTGTCACGGCATGGAAAAAATGTCATGGTGGGATATATTCCAGCCACCGGAGGCATAAGAAACATTCTAAATGAAGAATAATCACTTTTCTCAGGTCGTAGTAGTGCTGCTTTTGTTGTGTCAAGGCCAAAAAGCTATAAAGGGCTTCCTAAAGAATCCTGAAAATGTTTGCTAATTGCACAACCAGATGCCTCGCATACTCTATACAGACTTGTAACTGATCTCATCATTGATTACCGGTCAGGCCAACTTGACTTGTCAGTTTCAACATGACGCATCATATAGTGGCCCATATGAGCGACTCAGAAGGAGAAATAGGTCATCTGGAAGCTTTGCACTCAGCCCACATTGAATCTCATTAACCCTATGTTGACCAACAGGAGATGAGGCCATTATCAAGTTGTTGTTACCATAACCCCTAACAAGCCCCCAACCACCCAACCGCCCCCGACCCCCCCACCTTAAACCAGCTGCCGTAGATTGTCGCCGTTACATAAGGTGCAAGACTGAGCGGCCTCTTAGAGGATAAACGATTGCCTGCACACGGATCGCAACCTTGGCCGGGTTTAATTATTGACCAAGCCGCAGCGCAAGGTCCTCAGATATCGCACGGCTTCCTCTGCACATGCACGTGCATGCGCGGACGCGCACCGATTTAAATATATGCAAGTGAATCATGTCAAAAGGATGAGGTCGACACATACTTTTTCTTGTTAGTATAACCAACACAACCACTTTTACTCTGTTAAAATTCACAGCAGCTGTACAAAATTAAATAAAGAGCTGCTAGTAATCATTAACTAACATGAATGACGCTCAGTGGAAAGGTCAAACAATTCTAATTGGTATGAGTGCCAATTCAAACCCCAAACGCCCCCCCCCCCCCCCGCATGTGCATGAACTTTGTTGCTAAGATTGATGCATTCATTGACAGAAATATTTGCTATAGTAACAAAGATAAATACAACATCCACATCTGTATATAAATGTAATCTGTTTCTTTGTATTCCAAAAACGGCAGTATGAATAATCTTGCTTTGAAAGACCACTTAACATGGTGACGCTTTCAACTAAAATTGACAACACTGCGGCATTACCCTAAATTATATTAATGGTACATTTCTATTTATATAAACTTAGTGGCAGCGGTGGTTAGCAAATCTGAATCGGCCGTTTGGAATTTGATTATTACTAATAGTACAGAGAAATGCAGCAAAACATCAAGACCAAAGCAGACTGTACCTAATTAAGTCACATATCTCAATGGAAGATAAATGCACTTCTCCATTGTGGAGCGATCACATGCCAGCGTCTACTGAAACGCAGATGCTGTATGACTCTGCGCTTTAATTCAGCTAGCCGACTGCTTACGTGCTTGTTTTCGTTACAAAACGGAATACAAATAGGCACAACAGTGCTGCTTATCAGAAGAGAATACTGTTAGCTAACGTTAATCAGTCCCTCCAACAAAACTCAGTGCAGATCTATCTATCCATCTATATATCTATCTATACTTTAAATTGAAATGAGTGTGTCATCTATCTACCTATCTATCCATCTTTCCATCTTTTGAAATGACTCATTGGGGCACGGCGTCTAGAGGCACAGCCACAACTTGAAATACAGTGTTTGATGATTGTTTATTTTGAGCCACTACAATTTGATAGTCTCATAATTGCTGCAAATCAATTGAGTAATCCACATAATCCTGTTTTATGTCAAAGAAACAAAACCTCCTTGGCAGAAATGAAAAATAAAGAGGAATGTTAATTTGCTAAGAGTAGTGCACCATCATGCGAGGAAGGAAATACATTGGTGCCTTGAGTTTACCGGTAATTTGTTCAGTGTGCATGCTCAAAACACTTATTTTAAAATAATCCCCAATTAGTTGAGTGGAAACGCCATTAATCCATTCAAACCTCCTTAAAAAAACAATCTGTATTTTAATTGAAAAAATAGCACTGTATATTGTTAGACTTTATAAATACATAAAGTAATGCGAATTAAATCGAATTAAAAGAAGTAAACAGTTTTTGTCACTCTTTACTCTTCAATACACTCACTTTGCCAGCTACCCACGGGTGCACTTGCCTTGGCCACCTGTGGGCAGTATAATGCAGACATACCAATATACTGACTGTACTTAGTATACAGTAAAGAGAGTCAGCTCCTCTCTCATCCTCTCAGTTTGGCAGTAATAATAATCATTCTCTGCAGAAGATAAATAATATATGTCTGTGAGTATTGTTATATTGTCTTTGTACATACAGTATGTTTCTCCGCATTTGTGTTCAGATATCCGTTGCTTAAAGGTTAACAACGCCGCAACATAGATGCTAATTGTTAGCCAGTATGTCTATGGTGTTTCCTATTGTGTCAACCTTTAGCTAGCATGTAGTTGTTTTAAAGATACAATATGTAATTCTGTTTGTTTTATGTCGTGTTTGATAGTGACCTTCACCTGACAGAAGCAATAAACAGCTTGAAGCCTCTTTTTTGAAAAACTGTTTGCTATCTGCTAACTGTGGCTTGTTGTGAAGTGAGTTGAGTCACCTGCCACCATACAGTGCTCATATCTCAAGTTTGTGCCCGCAAGTCAAAGCAAAAAAGGACATAATAATAATCAACCAATCAACAGGCCCTATCTCGAAAAACGTCTCTGTCGGGTCAGTTGCACCTCATGGCAACACAATTTCAGATGAAAATCGACCAATCCTAAACGTCTACCAGCAGTTTTTGTCAACGGGTAGTAAATCATTATAAGGCAGACTCAGGCAGGAGTCAGGAAATCACATGCATTTGATGCAGCCATCCAAACAAGTTACAACATATGACAGTTTTTCTAGGAGACACTTATTTAATCCATAAAAAGGGTTTTGGAGTCTTTCACCTACTACACATTAATGAGAGATAACATTATGGTTTGAAGAGGCAAGAGGTTGCATTGAACACATCTCTTAAGTGGCTACAGATTTGGAATGATATGCAGGACAAACATAGTATCTGAATATTATTTTTTTAAATTACAAAATGAGTTCTTGCATTTAATATTTCTTTATTGGTCAGCAGTTTTGTGCCATGCTTGAATGGTAATTTTCATGCAAGAGAGCCCTTTGCACTGGAAAAAAAATGTTTACGTGTTTTTTGCTTCAAACAATTCTTATTGAGTTAGTATAGTGGATCTTGTACACATGCATTGAAAAATGTATTATCAAAAATGAAATAGGAATGTGTTAAGAGCATATTTTGTCCATATCTAAAATAAATTTTTGTCATACATATGGTTAGGAAGCGTGTGGTCCTATGTGCACCCCAGAGTATCACTGCACTTAAGTTTTCCATTTCTGATCTAAGGTAATTTTAAGGGCTTACAATAATTATAAAACACAACATTTGTTACCGGCTTGCAAGATTTTTCAAAATGTGAGTTTAGCTTTATATGTTGCCAATCCAGCAACATTTCATACATTTTTTTATGTGAAGTAGTCTTCCAGTAAAGCATTTACTGCAAGGCAGCACCTGAAAATGCTTAAATTGATGCAGAACTGAACAAAGCCTAAGGGTGTTAATGTAACATTTTCTAGAAAACTAAAATTAAATGTAATTATTTCTCGGTTGTGCTGGGCGAGGCTCAGTTTCTCACACCGCACATGGATTGGAATGAGACTGGAAGCGTAGTATTTCTTGCATGTTACACCTGCCAGAGACATGTCAAAAAAATTGGGGGCTGACAAACATAGGCTGCGCTGCAGTTGCGCATACAGTAAAAAGAAGCCCAAAGCACAAACACCAAATACAAAGCCAGCACATTTGTCTGTGAAAATACCAAATTTGGAGACGCGAGCGAATGGAGTTCAATACTTCCTGGAGGAATGAAGTAAAACAGCAAACACCAGAACAAGGTCTTTGAAATATCAATTGCTTCTGTCAATGTTGAATCGGAGGTTAAAAGAAACCCCTGCAGGGCAGCTTTATATTGACAGCAGTCTAAAACTTGACGAGAATATATGAGCACCCTTTCACTTTTGAGACATGTGATTTATTTAATCTGTGGGCCACTTAATGAATTCATCCATCAGGAGTTTGGTAAAGAGCCATTTCCATTTCAGCATAGCAGAAGTGAGGCTCATAAAAAAACACTAGGATTAATTTAGTGTAGAGAACAATGCAATATAGTTGAATATAAGTGGAGGAAAAAATATTTTGCTTCATTAGCTCTTTTTAATAAATGTACTTGAAATAGAAAATAACAGTATATACAAGGATGCAATGAGGCTAGGGTTAGTGTGTTAAAAAAAACAATCAAGGTAAAGATCCAAGGTGGGCGTTACATTTTCAGAATTTTCTGTATACTGAAGAAAAGGTTTGTTCGCCCATGTCTAAATCAGTGGTTGTTTATTGTAATAAAGATGAATTGCTTATTTGTCAAAGAGCTTGAAAGGACCTTGAAAAAAATAAGTGCATACAACATGGCAATTGCAATTTTAAATTAAAAAAAAAAAAAAAATGCAATTAGATGATTTTCCATAATCGTTCAGCCCTAAAACCACAGCGGATCATTACACGTGTCACTCTCTATGTGCGCGCACATACTTTACACACACTGTACTATCACATCTATAGCTCAAGGCTGTAAATCTAACCGATTTCAAGCTGACAAACTTGATGACCCCGCAGTTGAAAGCCGTCTACCATGGGCGTAACCGGCCCGTTTTTGGGGGTGCTCAAGCACTCCAAATTCAAATTCCATGACTTTGTTATCATCAACAGATATTAGTCCTCATTTTAGCAGCATTGAATCGAATGCAACAATGATCGGCCTAGCTTAATTGTTGCGTGTGTGTAAGCTATGTGTGTGGTCATCCTCCCAGCACCAGCATGGACATTCGCAATTTTTTCTGTAAAAAAGCACCATGTTCAGGTGAGAGTCTATTACCCACAGTAAGTATAAAGAAATACACAAAACCTCTTCCTAATGTATTTGTATATTTATTTGTATATGGTTTGTAAAAAGATGGAGGATTTTGTAGTTGAGTCAACTTGTGGGGCAGAAAGTGAAGTTGGTGGTTAATCCGAGCGAGAGGAACTCAAGAGGATATTGTTTTCCCCCTGTTTGGACAGAATGATCTCAGAACTTGAGAGGCGGTTTTCTGGTGTGAATCAGGACTTGCTTAATGGGATTCATGCATGCAGTCCTACTTCTGAATTTTTTTTTTTTCTGTGCCTCATTTGTCAACATTAAGGCATTGAATTTGAGTCAGCAGAAGTAGTGGTTGAAAAAAACTTTCTGAAGAGCAAGAGGGAGTCTGGTGCCATTGAAGACACACTATGCGTGTACAATCTCCTGGATATTGCAATGTTTCCAACTTTGAAGGCAGCGAAAGGTCTTTCAGCGCATTACGCCGGCTCCATACCTGGCTTCGAAGGACCACTGGTCAAAACAGACTCCAGCACCTGGCTGTGATGGCAATTGAAAAAGATGTGCTTGACCAAGTGCAAAAGTTTTTGACAGGTTTGCAACCCTCAAATTCAGGCGACACAGCTTAATCCGTAAAGTGTAGGGTGGAATTATAAAGTGTTGAGTAGAATACATCATTGTCTAATAAGTTCTATCCGTCGTCTTCTGTGTGTGTATGTGTGTGCGTACTCCATCAGAAATAAATGAGTAAAAACTGGGCATGGTGTAGTAATAGTGTTTCTGCTAACCACAAAGTGTAATGTGCTGTTCACAAATGGGAAGTGACACTCCTCAACAATGTTGAATGATCCTAAATCACTTTAAGTGAAATGGAAAAAAAAACCAAATTGAACCAGCCAGACACTCTGGGTGCTCAGCACCCCCAAGGCTCTGAACCTAAAATCAGCCATGCCACAGACGCATGTCCAAGCGTGAAACGCGGCCAGGAGACGTTGACTAACAGCGCAACAAGCAGGCACAGATAACAAACAAGAGCTTATCTATCCGCTTGTTTACAAAGCGCGCCCAGCCAACACCGATGAGTCTGTTGGCTATAAGGCCCAGCCGCCTCACCTCGGCCCCGCAAGGACCTCAAAGCGCCTGACGTTGAGCATCACGTTCCAGCTCATAAAAGTGACAAATGCATTCGAGTCTTCTAACTCGCACGCACTTATCAGGTCGCACCGAGGAGCCGAGCACTTGCCATCGTGCTGCAAGGGAGCCTCTTTCCCACAAGACGTTTGAAATGCACCAACGAGACACTTCCTGTGGGGTGACACGTGGCGTGACGGCAACCCAAACTGATGAAACGTTAATAAGGCTACAGGCGGTTAGAACTCCCAGCCTCCCAACAAACTTGCTCGAATAAAACATACTTCCGATTGGAAACAATGCAAATAATACTACTCCGTTACCAGCAAAAAAAATTATCAACTCATTCACTGCCAGAAATTTTCAGACCCTCTTTGACGTTTGAGAAAATTTGAAAAAAATTTAAATAAATTCCTGGGACTGAATGGCCGGATTGCGAAAAGACAAGTAAATTCGTCAATGGCAGTGAATGAATTAAGTGTGCAGTTAGTGTTAAGCAGCAGTAAAATAATGCACAGGGCTCATTTGAGCTCTTTTGTCATGACGATTTGAAAAGAACTAAATCAAATTTAGTGGCTTCCGTAGTTCAAAACACGTCCCCGCTGATGTGTGCTGCTTACACAAACAACACGTCTGCGAACAGAGGAGCCAATTAGTGCTGCCAATTCATCTATTATATTCAGTCTCTACTTTTGACAGTTTTCTGACCCAACTAAGTGACAAAAACACGACGAGTGTCTTTACATCAAAGTAAAAAGAACAAAACATTATTTTCACACTAGTTGCGTCGAGAAAGTGGCAGAGCGAGAGAGTTACCAAAGTGCTGATTTATTGACACGCTGGGAACTTTTGACTCGACGTATGTGCATCCAAGCCGCAAATATTTTACGGAAGCCGTCTTGCCACACCCGCACATCTCCACGAGAAAACAGCGTGAGGGAGCTGGCAACACACACATATGGACCAGCCGAGGTATGTAGTTCGACAGTGCATGTTTTTTATGTTAAATTGTTGAACTTTCACGTGATACATTTTTTAAAAATCGTGTTTACATACACGTCTTTGCGAAGCTGACTTGGATTTTTCCAAGAGGAAGAACTTTCCTGTGGGGCGTTTTTTTTTCCGCTGTACTATGTTCATTGTCAGAGTGTGCATGGAGGGAGTATAAACAATGTTAAGTTATTCGGCTGATTTATAATTTGTTTTTGTTTTCTTTAATGTTGATAAGGGGACAACGCTATGCAGAGGTGTACTTGTAACACTTCTATAGATAACTACTACTAAATATAGTTGCGTCGGAGAATTGGGGTGGCGCGAAATAATCTCAAATTCACTCCTTCAGTTCCACTTCCGCCAAGTTCCATTTGCAGTTCTATAAATCACATTTTCCTCCTTGCCATCACACTTGTGGAACAAAGTTTAGATGATTTTGGAGCTGAGATTTTGCTGCATTTACACAGATCTCACGTCATGCACAAACTGTTTATTTTCGTGCAATGTTTGGCATTTATTTTATTGAAAATGTTGGCGCAATAACAGTTGGAAAGGTTGAACTTTATAATCGGTTATCAGATGAACAGCATTTATATCCATCGAGAAAATTGATTTGCTATACATGGGAATACGAGCGCTATCCTCAGCATCAGCTTGGTAACGTAACTGACTTCTGACGTCATCGTCATCTCAGACTTCAGACACAAAGACATCCTTTCGTATAAATGCAATCTGAAATTCCTAAAAGGTGGATGTAACTGAAGGAAAGCGTCACGTCGACACAGCCAAAGGTAAAAACAACAGCAACAAAAATAGCACAAGAAGCTGAGCGGCATGTGTTAAAAAGCGTCACTGTGCTTAGAGTCAAAACGGAAGAGGCCAAAGCTTCTAAGGCGCTCACCACTTTTGCTTTTCCAAATGCACACTCGTGCTTTCCTGCAGGGAAGTCAAGTGCCGAGAAATTGACTTGAGCAGAACGGCGGAGATCTGTTTGAGGTTTCGGCAAAGTAAAGTACTATAGTGGATATAACCCCTGAACCTCATGTCTAAATCTATTTGTACTAGTCATGAAAGCAGAAAGGCTACAAGACAGCTAGCTGTACAATCTAATGAGGGCCACGTTGTGTCAAAACTACAGCTTCAACAGAGATAGAGCTGCTCCTGTCAGAGAGGTGTTAGGCAGACTGCCATTGTATAGAACAGCACCATCAAATCAAGAGGAATTTTTATATGTTTGTTTCCTTAGGGAGCTTCACATGCAGTTAATAATATGCAGGGTCATAACAAAACGGAATCCAGATCAGATCCAGATGAATCAGAGTATGGGTTTAATCAAAAACAAGTCGATGTAAAGTTTGTGCGTCAAATTTGATACAATTTGTATTCAGTGTCGAACAGAACATTCTATTCGGATCTGATCAAGATGAAGTATATTTTAAATGTGTTCAGATCAGATTAAGTATGACTTGCATGCAGGGTATAAAACCAAATTTATTTCAGACTGGATCAAGATTCCTCGTTCCTCCAATTTAAATGTGTCATTGAAAACTCATCCCAAAATGTTCAGATGTCAAATTTAATCTACTTTAGATGCGGGGTGCAAAACCAAATTTGATACGGACCAGAACTGATCCGAGCTCCGCATTTAATGCCAATGTATGTGTCATACAAAACCCAACTAAATATGCTCGGATGCGTATACAGCATATCTGTCTAATTTAATCCAATGTGTATGCCGGGTGAAAAACCAAATGTAATCCCGAGTTGATCCGGGTTGTGTGTTTATCGTCAACTCAAATTTCATCACAGAAGACTCCAATGTGGACATGTTCTGATACTTATACCTCTGTAAAATCCTATTCCTAAGAACAAAGTCGGTATCTGATTCATATTTAGCTACTAGCTATTATGAAATTTAACCTCAAAACCAGATTTCACATAGTATCTGATTTGTATGCATGGACTCAGAACCCGATCTCGATCTTATTCTGCAATTTGAGAATAATTTAAATGTTATTCAACAGACTCTTATATCATCTTGATGGAGTTCTTCGCCTCGTCTGTCAAGCTCAGCAATGGCTAACTAAATCCAGCACGGACAAAAGCAGACGAAAGAAAATGAAAATAAGTTCAAAAAGTCACCAACCTAGAGAAGCTGAGCGGGTATGACGTCAAGACCGCCGCGTTGGCGAGCCCGTCGTTGGCCCTTTGAATCGCGACAACCTCGCCATACCCGTCTCGTCGCATCCAGCTCTCCCCCAATGAGGGCAGGTTTGAGTGCATGCCAAAGGGCTCCCGGTATTGTTGGCCCATGTTTGAGGGCGCGTTGGGCCTGCAGCGATAGCCAGCCGCGTCCACGCTCAAAGACGAGGACATCGGTGCTCCTAGATGAGCCACGCCTCCCTGGAGACACTGCGACTGGCAGAACGCAGGCTCCTGCTTCTCCTGCTTGACCACACCGGGGGAACGGATGTGGGTGAAAGAGCGGTCGGGGTTCTCATCCTTGATGACGACACTTGAGAGAAGGGACGAGGCCTGCTGATGCTGGTGGTGGTGGTGAAGCTGGTGCTGCAGAAGGTGAGGCTGCTGGTGAGGAGGCTGGAGCACGACGTGGTGCTGCCGGCCGTTGCCGTTAGCGTAACAGTTCCCGCCGTTGCCCAGGGGCACTTGCGTCGCTTTCGGCATACCTCCCACAGGTCTGCCGTCGTCGTGCAGGCTGTTTTCCAAATGAGCCACTTCGGAATCCAGATCAAAGTCACTGATCTCTGGCAGGTTTTTCCAGAGCTCGCTGTCTTCTTCAATCAGGTGACTGCCGCCTGTCAAATCGCAGGAAGTCGCAGAGGGAAGTCCGCCGTAAGATCCCAATTCTTTATCCAAGGAGAAGTCTCCTTCCTGTTTGATGCTCTGGGGGAAAAGGTCGGGCAAAGGAAGGCTGCCCAGGACGGGGGTGTTGATAACAGACGCATTGTCCAGATCGACAATATTCTGGCTCAGCAGTGCCAACTCTTCCTCCACGTCAAACACACCCACATCCTGATGTCGTTTCTCTAGTTTGACCATTTTCTGACCATTTGTGCCGGACCCTTCAAACAGGGGCTGGTGGGAGTCGAGGAGGCTTCTGGGCTCCAACTGGTCTTTGGTTCCATCCCCGTTTGGGGCGATTGGGTGGAGTACGCCGAGCAGGGAACCAGTGGCGTCAGCTGCCTCTCTGCAGTGTCCGGTTCCCAACTCCACGAATGTCAGACAGTCGTCTCGATTACTTTTGCACTTCAAGACACCCTGATCCATTTTGTTATCTTGACACGGCAATGGGGAGGGGGGCGGGGGGTCATTCCCAGCACACAGAGATAGAAAGAGAGAAACAGAGAGAGGGAGAAGAGATCATATTAGTTGGGATGGGAACAATCACCATTTAGTGGATTCAATTATTAGTAAGAATTCTGTCAATTGTGCGGAATTTATTGTCAATTATTTGTGTCTTGAAACAATTGAGGGTAAACTGCTAGTGTCATGTCTAAGGAAGGGCAACGTAATGGTCATCTAAAGAAAACAGGAATTACAGTTTGCACAGGGTAGCCACATGAGCACACAATGTGATTGTAATATGACAAATCACTCGACTTGTACTTACAGTAAACATAGAGTAAGAACATAAATATAGAATGTAAATATTTACAAATTATTAAATTGTGCATGGTGGCTACCGGGGGCAGATATACAGTGCAGATATACATGAGACACAAAGAAGAGTTTCACAACTAAGTGACTGATGATGCTGAAATATATCAGTGGTTCTTCACAGAGGATAAAGAATATACTGTATGCCTGCTATTGTTGCCCTATTGTCTGTCAACATGTGTTGCTCTCAACTCGGTTGACAAAAGAGGTAACTGTCAACCAGAAATTGTAATGTGAATGTGGATTTGATCGGGATGCCAAATTTAACAGGGATTTTCATTTTATTATGAAAAACCCTAATTTAACTGATGCTTGTATTTCAAATCCAATTGCATAACATTTGCTTCAAACTGTTTTGGGCTGTCAAAACAATTTTTAATCTAGATCTAGATCCAGATTCCACATAAAATAGAAAATATATTATAATAATAATAATTATTATTATTATTTATATTATAAGGAAACTGCAGTTATAGATGTTCAGATCCTTTCTTCTTTGTCCAGATCAGCATGCAAAAAAACAAATAAAAAGCTATCGTTAAGGCTGGTGAATTTATCATTTTAGCATGTCTGCATTGCTGGACTAACAGTCACCAGATTCATTCATTTGGACATGCTTCTATTTCTTCAACAAGAACCAGTAAGTTTGAGGTTCTTTATTTTGCGGAATGTACATTTAGAGAGAGTAGACAGATCATTTCAATGCAAAGAGCCAAAAACAACTCAAGCTTTACACATGAGAATTTACAGTAATGAACAATTACATTCCTGTCACTAGTGAGCTGTTGTACCTAAAACATCATTAACAGAAGACATTTAAAAACGTATCATTATTTGGCACTTTAATCTGGAAATATTCAGTCAAGCCTCAGG
Source organism: Filicampus tigris (assembly GCF_054856515.1). NCBI lineage: Eukaryota > Metazoa > Chordata > Actinopteri > Syngnathiformes > Syngnathidae > Filicampus > Filicampus tigris. The sequence continues at coordinate 10,310,732 of NC_141233.1, read as the reverse complement.
CGCAACGCACTTTCAGCCACTGATTTGTTTTACTCTTCTGATTTTGTTTGTTATGTTACGAGCAGTTCGTGTGTATACTGTATATACGCATATGTATATTACATATTTTTGTGGTGGCGAAAATTGCACAGGCAGGTACATATCAATACATCACAATATCTACAAAACTATTTATTTCAGCAGTTCAATTCAAAAAGTTAAGCGTATGTTGATTGTCGCTGACTGCTTACCAAAACACAAAGAATAAGCAGCAAGGCTGAAATTAAAAATTAGGTAAATTTAACATAGGGCCACTCCGATTTGAATCTCAAATCATCTGATTTGATTGGGCAATCTACTGTATGTTGCATTTATTATTATTTAAGAACCAATTTATATACTAAAAAAGAAAACAAATTCTTCATATGGGTACCTTTATTATAAACTGGTACTGGCAGAATAATACTGTATTAAAATTCAAATGTCCATTCATCCATACATTGTCTATCGCAGTAGTTCTAATTTTCTACAACCTGTACTGGTCACCAGCCAAGAGCAGGATAACTACAGACAATGTAGAGCCTTCAATAAACCAGACACGGATGTTTTTGGTATGTGGTAGGAAGCTCGAGAGAGGATGCATACTCCACACCGGAAGGCTTGAGTCAAGATTCTAACCCCAAACCACAGAACTGCGAGGCGGACGTGCTCACCACTAGGGTACCGTGCTGCCCTGACAATTCACACAATAAAATACAATTTAAAATGCATTTTAGTCGATAGAGGACTTGGTAAAATGAGCACTAACTGTGTGCAAGGACTCCTACTTGACATATTGAAGAAATGTCAATCGCATCAAAGAAGCCATTTCCTGCCCTTACGCCCACGGTGGAACAACATGGCAGCTTCACAAATGGCACACACCACCAATCTGGCCTGATTAAAAAAAATAATAATAATGACAGACAGACGACTTTATACAGTCGGTAACTGTTATTTGTCTGCCAACGTTGTGTCTTTGAAGGGAGCTGCCCTCCCTCGCACCCCCCATACATAAAGTTATGTTTTGGTACCGCTGACAGCCCCGACCATGTGTCCGGCTTTCAACACACGTTAACCCACACACGCGAGGGCCTCTGGGGCCTTTTAACACACAGTGGTTGTTTCCACTTGCAGGAAAAGTGCACATTAAGATGAACTTGATAGGACACAATCGCCTGGGATGAATAGTTAGGTGGCAGTAGGCATTAGCCAGTGTCAGATTCTGACAGTAACATAACCCTGAGCAAAACTATTGCGGTTTCATGCTATCATGGTATTGCAATTATAGCTCTAAAATGCATTACAGTGAAATGTTATGCGAAATAACTTCTGTCCATTGAACGAGTTCCTTAGTAAACTGAACGAGTAATTAAACAATTGAATTTTTCTAAATAAAATCAGAAAAGCACTTATTTTTTAAGAAAATACCAGCGACTTCTCAGTTGTTCCACGAACTGATGTTAGCTATGCTAGTTAGCAGGTTATCAGCATCGGGATTGTCTGTAGGACTTATTTCACTAATAGCAGACACGCTAATTCTTGTAACTTGTCGTAAACGTTCATTAAAGCGTTAGTTATTACTTTGTTTAGTTTTTTTACATTTCAATTAGAGGAGTAGCTACTTATCAGTTGTTCTCCATTTTGTGAAGTAACTTCATACCAGAAACGAACTAACTTTAGGCATGCTAATTAGCAATCTAGCAGGTTAGCTAGAATATTGTTATATAAGAGCCTCTGTGAAATGTGCAACATTTCTTTCATTTTTGTTGTGACTGAACTTGTGATTGATATTATATATTAGCATTTGGGCTAAATGTTCATTGCCCACGGGCCATAGGTTCCATGATCTAAAAAATATTCACACTGAGATATGAGGCCTAACATCACTGCTTGGGTGTTTCTAATATTTCGATTAACCTGTCAAGTAGCTTAGCAATGCAACCAAAATATTTGGAACACCTTCCAGTATAATGCAATGCAGCTATCACCAGTGCAGCGTACAGAGTTTTATGGCTTTGCCATGCATTGTTAGCGGTTAGCATGTCAGCCTCACAGTCAACCGGTTCGCTTCCAAAAATGTGCATGCTCGGCTCACCGAAGAGCCTGATTGGCCATGAATGTGAATGGTGGTTTGTCTAGGAGGTATATGCCCAGCGATTGGCTGCCAACCAGTTCAGGGTGTCTTTTGGGATAGTCTCCAGCTCATCCTACCCTAATGAGGACTAGTGATATGGAAAATGGATAGACGGATCACATTAGGGTGGCGGACTGGTGTCTAGTGGTTAGCACGTCTGCCACACCATCTGAGATTGAGGGTTTGAATCTTCCTCCCACATTCTGAAAGCATGTTCCTTTGGTTAATTTAAAGACTATCTAAATTGCCCATTGGTGTTAGTGGGGTTTTTCTGTCTCATGTGCCCTGCCTTTCGCCGGAAGTCAGCTGGGATCTTAATGACAACAAGTGCTATAGTAAAGAAATAAAAAAAGGATCTTTCTTAATTAGTGACAGTGAACTTGAGCTTTCTTAATTAGTGACAGTAAACTTGAGTTTAAATGCTTAAAATACCTAATAGTCAAAGGTATGGGAAGAAAGCAGTTTTGTAACCTGGATTTAAAAGCATGTAAACCTGACTTCACTTATGTTGGCAGCTGGTTCCATTAATCTGGAGCATAACTGCTAAATGCCACTTCACCATGTTTGCTTTGATACCCAGGCTCCACTAATTGACCCAGGTCCGCAAGATCTCTGAGCCCTACTGGGTGTATATTCAATTAGCATTTCGTTAATGTATTCAGAACCCAAACCATTCAGTGATTTATAGACCAGTAGCATAATCTTAAAATCGATTCTAAAGATGACCAGGAGCCAGTGTAAAGCCTTTCGGATTGAAGTAAAATGCTTTGATCTCTTTGTTATGGTCAGAAACCGAGCTCCAGCATTCTGAATGAGTTGGAACTGTTTGATGCTCTTTTATGGGAATCCAGTCAGAAGACCATTATAGTAGTCAAGTCCACTGGAGCTAAAAACATGGATATGCTTCTCCTGCTCTGCTTGGAGCATACAGCCCTTCAGTCTGGATACGTTTTCATCTTGTAAATGGCTGTTTTACTTTTACCGTCTCTGTTGCAATGCATTTTGCAGAAGTACGTCACAGATTGGAATGTTTAAATAGGAAATGTTGGGTTTTCCACGCTTACATTGCAATGCATTGGTACGCAACATTAGTGCAACCTGTTGGCTGCCTGACTCCACTGCACCAATCACACGCCTCCGAGCCCTTTTGCAAGCACGCTATTGATTTTGCGGCTCGAAATAACAAAGTCAACATTGCAAGGGGACACCATTTTTTACTTCTTATTTATTTTTTTTACATTTAAAGCCGGTGAGATGTGGAGTTGCAGCCCAGAGAGTGGTGCTTACCTGCTGTTTGGAAAGGGATGCAGCCCTCCGTGTTAGGTCATGTCCTGTCAAAACTCAGTGAGAAACAACGAGGAGTGACGCAAAGTCGGTGCGGGGGAGCCGTGGAATAAAAGACATTTCGTGTAGGTGACACGGCAAAAACAACTATGAAAAAGAAAACGCTCGTCCTCAAACCTCGAGTAAATATTCCCCGCTTGGCCACAACTATTTGGTAACTAAAGTAAACAAGGTCGAGGCGATCCGCAGCCAAAAACCTTGCTCCACTTTTCTCTAAGAAGCAGGAGGTGGGAGGAAGAATTCCACAAGCGAGTCCGACGGATTCTCTAGAAGTGTAAAAGTGGCGGCCAGCGTAAAGTGGCGGCCGAGCTCGACACGCACGTTATAGTTATATAAGAGCGAGCGACCGTAGAGAGCGGCCGCATTCTGCCGCTAACTCCGGGTAGGCAGGGCGGACAGTCGAAACATCATTACCGTCAACGCGAAGAAGCACTTCCGCTTGCGCCTTGTCAGAGTAAATGCACAAAAAAAAAACGGAAGCGACACCGCCCCACGTCTCAACACCGAGTTTGAAACGGCACAGAAAACGACTCTTCAGCTGTGTAAATACACAAAAGCGACACGCCTTATCAAACGCCAATTCTCGGTCTATCTATGTGAACGCCAACAAAAACGCTTTTATTTTATATTAAGAGGTTTCCTTTGGCTTCGATGTAGCAACGGCGGCTTGACGCGAGCAGCTACTTTGACACTTACTGGTGAACGCCCCTTTCCCTCGCAGCTGCAAACGCTGCTGAGGAATCTGTCAAAACGTGTCCGCTGTTCCTAGTCGCCCACAGCGAAACACGCGCTCGGCGCGACAATTCTTACGTGGAATTACTTTACCGTAAATCCTTCAACGAAGCTTGGCAGTCAAAGGCCCGCTAAGCCGGAACTTTCTGTGCGGGGAGGGGGTCAAAGGAAGTTGTGGTTAGTCACAAAAAGGTGACGGGAGCAATTTTCTCCATGACAAGAGACATTAAAGTCAGATGTCCACGTCCCTTCAAATATGAAACAGAAACGCATGACTTCAAAGTGGCGATAGTTTATTTGAATGCTTGTGTCTTGTTTTGTTCGTTAAGAACCGGGGGGAAAAGAGACCACCCATAGACTTCACAATAAGGGTACACTGATAAAGGGTCTGTGCAGGTTAGTAATGTTATAAACACTGTACAAATGGAACAACAGTTCATATTATGTCATGCTTAAGATAATAATATGACATAGAAAAGTATCATGCCATTATAAAGCATTGATGACTTACACAGACAAAGCTCAAAGTCAGGTGAAGGCTGCAATTGTGGCTGCAGTTCCACATCACAGATGAAAGCCTCAACTTCATCACTATGTTTGTTGAAGGCCCCAACTCGGATTCAGTTTCAAACCAGTAAATCCCCAAATTTGATCCAATATCAGCTGATGGCCTAAACTCTGGTGAAAGATAAAGGCCACAACTCTGGCTGCATATTAAATGCAGGCCCCAGCTCCAATTATGTTAGATGAATGTCTGAGCTTTCATTCCATGTCAGATGAAAGTGCCCGCTTCAAACCCAGGTCATGCGTGTCAATTGAGGGTCCTAACTCCAGCCTAACATCAAGATAAAGCCCCCGCTTCACACCAGATGAAGGCACCACGTCAAACTCTACGAGAGATTAAGGTTCTAGCACCAGTTCAATGTCAGTTGAAAGTCCCACCTTCAACTCTAGGTCCTACCCTTCAGGTGAAGGCCCCTGCTCCAACTCTAGATCAACTGAAAGCCCTCGGTCCCACGTCACCCCAAGGCTCACGTCTTAAAAGAAATAAACCCACCCTCAGACTGACACACAGACCTCCATCAATACCCACATAATATTGTGTTTCTAGGACAAGTGCCCAAATAAAACCTGACACTTGTGGTAAAACACAACCTTTTGGATGGATGTAATTAAGCTGCCCACAGAACGTCAATCACTTGTATAGGTGTATAGAAACATGGTAATCTCACCGCAAATGTAATGTGGCCTGCGGTCAAAGTGCAGTCAGACTCTGGAGACCTGAAGCCTCCATCTAATCCTTACTGTGAACACTCAATACAGATGAAACTGAGACTGAATCGTTGCTGTTTCACTTACATGCAGTATATCCTGGAGTCGGTAAGAAGAAAACGAAGCAGCAATCTGCTGACTCAGAATGCTAATGCTAATAATGCTAACAACAAAGAATTGTGTTTCGCTTCATTTTGTGTGCTGAGAATTCTTCTCAGTTTGGAATATCTTAGTCGTACCACCGCTTCAATTACAAATATTACAAGTTTGTCATTAACGAACAACAACCATGCAAGTTTACGGGAATAAAAATGCCATTTCACGGGAATACATTTTTTGCTGTTCACCTCAGTCCGGAAGGTATTAGTACAAATCTCTTGACATGAGATGTCCGTGCCTTGATCGGTGTTGTAAAAAGTGCTGCTTCAACTGTGCGATATATTTTTAAAAGTGTCAAATCAGTTGGCCAACTATATTAACTGTTACAATGAGGAAAATATATTTTATGAAGATAAAGTGAGAACATGATGAGGATAAAAAATTCAATTTTACTCAAACAAATGTGTTTCTGTTCAACTGAAAATGTGGTTGGCAGTAGTTTTGAAATTGCCAACTATTCAAATAAGAAAAAGACATAAGGTGTCTGCATGCTTTTAAATGTTCTTTTAGTTTAGAAATGTCTCTAACCGTGCAAAACCTTGAAGAAGAATTGGATGAATCAATGGACTGAGTTTCAAAGACAAATAAACTGTGCTGCAATAGGACACACCAGCTCAAATAACCTGAGTTGGAAATGGATCTGCCTGATTTGCACTGGAGCCCAAAACAGCAGAAGCAGAAACTTAAATTCACAGGGCGGAAGTGGAGAATCCAGCATGAGCAGCTCATGCTTCCGTCTGCAAGAGGAGAACCGACGACAGTCAGGAGAAGAAGAGGAGCGCGAGCTTGAGAGGGGTCGGGGGGGTTATAGGAGTGGTCGCAGATTGGGTTGACTTGTTCGGTGTGGCAATCCATGCGGGTGATTTGATTAGGAGTGTGTGCCGCGCATGCAGATGTCTCATTAAAAAGGTAAGCGTAGCCGGAGATGAGCCGGAGCTCCCCAGGGCCTGAGAAAACCACACTGTTCTCAAAACATCGCTGGGAACACGGTGAGTTTTTCCTCTTTCCGGGCGATGGCTGACGATCCTATTTACCAATAAGACGGGACGCCACGCACGTACAGCTCGGGATAGGGTCGAGTGTGCTTGCGTAACGCCACATGCTCCCCTCACACGATCTTCAACTGTTTTATCTGCTTTCACGCTCACAAGAGAGCCATTAGCTACACTCATTAGCACACATATTCAATCAGCCAATAACATGGCAGAAATTAATGGAAGCATACTTTATCCCACCCCAGATAAATCTCTGACCGTCGTAAATATCAATGCCTTGTTTACCTGTTAATACGATGGCCACATACAATATGGCGGATGCGCCGAAATATCACTTCGAATGGTCCACCCGGTTCAACGGGTGTCTGCAACATAAATTAAAAGAAAAAAAAGGAAACAAAAATCTCTTCATTTTAGGTTTCCAAAGGGTTTGTGGCTCCCGTGGTTTCTTTTATAAAACAAGTTCAAACATCCCTCCTCACTTACAGTGATTGTGCCGGGGACAGTCTAAACGCGTAATGTACAAAAACTAAAAACCGCCTCATGTCCAAAAACTGCGATCAATCGTCACCAAAATAATGTTGACATCTGTACTTATACGCACAGCAACCTCTGAAAATATTAGAACGATCGCTCCAATATTACAAATTTTATGGCCTATAGCGTTTTCCTCTCCATAGACCACACTACAGAAGCTTATGTCGCTGAATGAGGAAATAAATATGAGCAAATATTGGGGTGATCATCGTGATATTTTTTTAGGTTGATGTGGGCATAAGTAGAGATGATGAGCGATTGGAATTTTCTAACATGTTAAGCAACGTACATTGTTTTTTTCATACTTATATTGAGTTTTAGTCTATCCCATGTGCCAGTCCTCTGCAGTGTTCTTGGTTTTTATCTACAAATACGGATATATTTTACGGACATGTCATGCCACGTTACACAATGCCCCACACAAAAAAACGTCTGGTGTGCAATTTACACCTTTTATCACCAAGCCAAATTTCATAATTTAAAGTGGAACTAGTCTGCATTTGGTCCTTTCTATCTACCAGATCTATCTACTGCGTCGCCCAAAGAGCAAAAACACGTCGCTAACCTTTAAAATTCAAGCGACCACGCTGACCTTTGAATTCAATGGCTGTCACAGAAATATGATCCATTAGCAGCCACGAGGGTTTTACAGGACATTAGCCGCGCAAACATTCATAAATAAAAACCAGTCGTCACACCTGCATCGCTGGATTGCTCATAGTTTGGCATTATGCTGGTTGCAAACACTGCATTTTTGTGATTATATATCACACACGATCTCACTCGGCTATATGATTATGATGCCTTGTTTTGATGAGGTCGAGTGCATTTGTGAGTGAAATTTCAATTCCATGCATGTGTAAAAAAAAAAAAAAAAATCTGCACTTTTTATATGCAGATGTGAAATATTTATTTCCAATATTGCCCCGCATGTCGCATGTGCATTTAATGATTGGTTTATTTCCTACACTGTTAGTATTTTATCAAAATCATTGCAGAGCTTGAAAATTCATTTTGAAGTACTAACAGGAGTCTGGAATTCCTTTATGTTTTTAATAAGCACACAAGAAAGAAACATATTTTTTTCAATAGGTTGTATGCACGCAAGATTATAACAGGCTGTTTTTGTTCCTGTGCTCCAGGACAGTCAATTCCGAATTTTGACTTTTGAAAACTCAGCATAATTTCTACAGATATTATGTAATGTAAAACATTTACAGGATTAATAACACTCAGTCGTTGTAAAAATTGGATGTGTGTGCTATGCTTACTATGTGAAAAAAAATTTTATGAGTGGAAAAAAGTCACAGAGAAAGAAACAGTTTTCCTGTTGTGGTATTGCCTCAATTATTTTGCGGTAAAGTCACTTCGTCATTGATCTCACTTCAAACATCTGCCTGTTCATGGGATGCCATTATATTTAATGTTGCAAAAGTACAGCACCAAAAACTGGAATTAAAAGAAAAATTCCAATTTTCCAAAAGCGGGTAAAATGTTTGGCCATTTTGGCAATTTTCCCCAACTGTGATGTATTTTTACACAGTACATTAATGTAGAGCAGGGTTCCCAAACTTAGGGTGGGCACACAAACTGTATGCCAGGGGTAAGAATAAAACAAAAAAAAATGAAGAATATCACATATATACGAACAGCTCTCAATATAGTGCTGTACACATTGCTACTTTACCGGTAATGGTCAAAACTGGTGTAAAGGCAGTATAGTGGATATCATTAGATTACGCATATTCAAAAATATGTACAATTATATACAGCATCGAAATGGGGGGGGAGTGGTTATAGACGTACAAAACTGGCATGGCAAAATCTATTTTAAGGACCGCTATAAATTGTTTGGTCAGTCAACAAGGCATATGAAAATGAAAATACTGTAACTGTCGTGCTTTGGCATTTTGGCAGCTCACTGTCCAAAGCCTAATGATGTGTTTGATATGTCAACAACCACTTTTAATTACTCGTGTGAATGTGAGTTTGTACGTGCTTGTGTGTGTGTGTGTGTGTGTGTGGGACTGGGGCAGCCAGTGGGAATTTCCACGTCAACTGTGACCCACTGGGCACAACAAGAAAAGTCAGTTTAACTTTAAACTCCAATAAAAGTTATTTAAAGCTAACACTGTCATCATGGAAAAGATTGTCATCAAAATGGCGCACCGCGCACAAAGAAAATAAGATGCTCATCCGGAATGCAAATCCAAACAATTAACTTGTTTTACCAGAATATCAAAAGCAAAATCATGGCGTATGATGACTGAAGCTCAAAAGGCATATTCCCATTATATTTGGGGATTTGTATTACATAATGACATAACTGTCATTCAATAAAGTGTAATTGCAGTACTTGAAGTAAAATAAACTGTTAAAACAGTTTTAAACACATTTCAGTTTGTTATGAATGTGAGCAAATGTGCCAACATCAAACATTGACGAACTTTAGTGGCGATGTTAACATTTCAACATTCTTCACTGTCATAAACACAGTAAAATAAAAGTAAACTCAACTAGCATTAAAACTACTCGCCCTTTGAACATGCCTAATGGAAGGATTAGTGGAGACTTTTTGTCTATATTAGAATATCTAAAATAACTGTAATTTGAGAGACAACCGGCCAATGATGGCACTCTGTAGGCACACATATTCCCATCCCTTTTCTTGGGCGAGATTGTAAGAGGATATTTGCTCATGGAATTTTGGTGGCAACTTGTTTTTACGCCAAACTGTCCCAGTCCTAATGCTCGCTGTTCCAATAACAGGTGGTCTCAAACTGTATGAAGTTAGTTGTGGTCAGATTCCCCATAGGGAGCGAGAGAAGAGGAGCCATACGTGCCCTTCTTTGTAAAATGGCCAAGGGTTTCTGAAATTGTAATCTCAGGATCTATGGCGGTCCCGTCTTGAATGGCAGGCTCTGCGTGCGTGTGTGTTGTTGTTGTTGTTGTTGTTGTGCTGTTTCAGCTAACTCATGGTAAGAGGTGAGATATACCCCGGACTGGTTGCCAGTCAGCCGCAGGGCACATATGGACAAACTCACACACTCACATGCATAAATATTGTCTATCTGGAGTCACTATTCTGCTTAAAAACACACCACTAAGCAAAGCTGCAGCAATGAGCATCTATGGACTAGTCCTAGCATGTATACAAATAAACATTTAGTCATCAGGTAGTTAGGTAATCTTTTCACCTAAATGACCCACTCATGCAGCGCTCATCAGGCTTCTTGGCTTTCATTGTTTAGGCCAGCTGTTGTTTTTGCGCGGATGTTCTATTTAACTCATTCAATGCCAAGCACATATTTATATGTCTTTGGGATTGAACGAGTTAATCAACTAATATTTATTTAACACATTCACTGCCAAGCAGATGTTTATTTGTCTTTTCCCACTCCAGCCATTCAATTCCAGGAATTTATTTTGATATTTTTAGGGTAAAAGAGGGTCTGAAAATGTCTGGCACTGAATGAGTTAACAAGGTGACTCACTCACATGAAAGTACAATCCTACTGCAATTATCCAAGGCATGAGGAAAGGCAACAAATTGATTACTTGATTTACTGGCATTTTATTGTATGATTATTGGGTATTATTCAGTATTATTATTGAGAGTCATTCCACCCGTTTTTAGCCATCTCAGGGGACGGCCCGTTTGTCACTTCTGTCGACTGAAAATCGACTGAAAATCGTCGTCGTTATCTGAGCCCTGAGCTTCTGTGATGCCCTTTTCAGTCGACAGAAGTGACAAAATGGCCGCCCGCTGAGATGGCTAAAAACAGGTGGATTTGCTGCTTAACTCATATTCCACAAACGCAATATTCATCAGCACGCCGTGTTTCAACTAGTGGGAAAAAATATGTTTGGGTTCACTCCCTCTAAAAAAATGGAGCATGACACACAAACTAAGTATATTTATTATAACATGCTTATAGAAATGAATGGTACCTACCTTGAAGCTGAGGTGCCAGCTCGAGGCGGTCGCCATGGATACACACTGCGTTGGTGCGACCTTTCAGGGTCGACTCGCCTTGTGCAAAGTGGTTGCTGGCGACACAGCTTTGTTGCTCTGTCACACACGCACACGCACCCACACACAGAGACCAGGCTTCAACTTTTGTCATATTTCAGCAGGGCTTACAATTTCAAATTGTGACACTTGGACAACATTCACTCGACTAAAACGAGAACAAGATAGCTGTAAATTATTCCGGTAAAGTGAGGCTGAGGAACCTACGGCTGGTGGGCCATAGATTTATTTGATCCAAAAGATTATTATCTTTGTGACAAAAAAAATAAATTGTTCCAATCCCAAACTTTAAGTGGCAATTATTAACTGTCACTCAAGTGGAACCAACAGTTAACCACAGTGTAACAAGAATGAAACGAAAATAGAGTAAAACTGCTCAACCATTTGAAAACACCTGATGGACGATTTGCTGAGTACGAGCCCACATTGAATCACACTTTTTGACATTCTGTGTTGATCGGTCCAATTAAAAAAAAAACAACAAAAAAAACGTCTACAATTTGGCAGCACAGGGGAGTAGTGCAGATAGCACATTCTCAAAAACATGCATTGTCGGTTACATGAATATTCTAATTTTTCCATAGCTGTGAATGTGAGTGTGAAAGGTTGTTAGATGGCTGGATGAATGTCTAAAATGTATTGTGTGTGAATAGCTACTTTTGCAATACTGTCACCCTGTTGCACACATCGGAATCAAAATCTACTGATTAAGAAATTCCTACTGTCGGCTGTTAATTCTGTGTATAGAATTGATCTTAAATTAATTGTCAACGGTCACAGAGAAGACGGCACAGTGCATTTCTACACTGATAAAACATTTTTTTTAGCTCTTTAAATATTACTTCAATTTCGTAATTATATTCACTACAGTTTTTCAGTTATCCACATTGACTTATTACTGACAAAAATGTCCTAGATTTTTTCAAGTATATATCACTCCATTTTTTTTTTTTTTACACTGTACATCACAGTAGTTTTCAACTACCGTAATACAATACAGGCGTCAAGTCATAATTACAGTAAAATTAAAAACACTTCCATGCCATGAATATGAAATAATTAAATGACAAATACTAAGTACAACTGCCACTGCATTAAAACTGCCATTATCAATATCCCGAGGTATCGTCCTGAGTTTTCCATTTTGTGTTCTTGTTTTTTGTGTGGATTTTTGTATTCCAATGATGACTCCATCCTGCGTCAGCGGCGCCTTTACCGAGTATGAAGTGCAACTGGAGAACCCATTGAGGACAATTACGTGGGAGTGACTTTGCATGCAGAGCGCTTCTCTTCAAAACTTTTTTCTCAACAACATAACTGTGATTCACACAGTATTTATCAGCCTTCATCTCGGACACTTCCCTGTTTGGCAAAGCAGGACTCACTGTTTTCTTTTTTGCATGTTTCATTGGAGTTCTTTGCAATAGCTCCTCATACGCAGCTTTGGAAAGGCGTTTTAAAGGAGCCATATTATCGATTTTTTTTTCACCATTTAATAACATTTCCATGCATTTTAAAGTCCCTGCAAAGTGAAATAATGGATTTGTTTTTAAATGCATTATACAGTATGTATGTTTGAGGATAATTGTCGAAAACCTGCAAAGACTGGGAATTAGGTGGTACTGAGTTGTGGAGATATATTTTAGGGGCTTCGTGGCTAACACGACACCTGTTAATCCTATTTAATGTTCAAATATCAATAATTAACATATTTGATGAATGATCCCTGACTGATGAAGAAAGGGTCTGTTCCCAATCAAATATACAGTTTCATACATACGTATATTACAGTTCCATTTGATGTCAAGCTCCGGTGTTGCATTGCAAACGTGCACGTCTCATCGTATCTCATAAGTCATCAAGGAATGTATGCGATTCACACGAATAGGGAGGGGAGGCTGGCAGAGTGACAGCAAAGCACACACCCAGAAGGCAAAACTGAGTTTGGGGATGAATGTTGATGGTGATCTGTCACCAAGCTCCGCATGGGACTTTTGAAGAGTTTTCATACAAGTTCAACAAAACACATTCTTTTCCTGCAAGGTTGTGGATTCTATTAAATGACCACAAATGAGTCTGTCAAACTCAATTTGTTATGACTGGACAAAACCTGTTTTGGACATTTTTCATGCTATCCCCGCCTGAGAAGCAAAAACAATATAATGACGTTAAATATAAAAGCAGCATAAAAAGAAATATTCATTTTCAAATGTATTAATGCATACACACACACACACGCAAGCACGCCCACACCCCAATCCACACGGAACGCTCAAAGAAACGGACACCTCTTCAAAATAAAAGCCCAACGAAATGAGTGTTCGAAGCGCTCGGCCTTCGTACAGCGATTCGTCACTATGAAGTTTTGATCAGTCCTTTTCCTTTATCAGCAATGACATTCGGCAGACATCCAAAATCAAGTGCTTCATTAACAGGCTAATTGATGCACTAATCATGAGTTTGTTTATCTAGGAAGACCAATTAGGTGTGTCAATTTGCACTCATTAAAGCAGTGGTGGTTTAAATGTGCCATTAGGATGCAGCCAGCAACAATGTTCCGTTGCCCACACCAGGCTGGCCACCATTATGATGAAGGATACGCCACATCATTTACCCACACATCTCTTCCAAGTGTTCAAAGAGACTCCAATCCGAGTATTGTTATAGTGAGATGTGTTATATCAAGAACATGTATCGTACGTTTGGAGCTGCAACTATGACATGACGACAGCAACCGCATCAGACAATGATTGCAGGTTGTGTGATTGCGTCAGTCATTACTCGCTGATGGCAAATGCAACACGCCACGCCACTTCTTCCCAAAAGGCAACACCGTGCAATAATGACACTTAATGACATGTTTACATCACTTACATACAGTGAGTAATTTTGACTCAGCATTTATCAAATATTATGTCACTCAGAGAAACCTTCCAAAAACACATCAGGACTCCCAGTTCAGCCCAAAAATATATATTTAAAAAAAAATCAATTTTCACTGGGGGGTGGGGGGTTCGTCAGTTTCGTAAGGTTTGCTGCTTACGTAAAAAAAAAAAAAAAAAAAAAAATCAAATTTCAGGGGTTTAGGGGTGGGAGGTCAGCTTTCGTCAATTTTGTAAGGTCTGCTAAAAAATCTCAAAAGTTGAAGTTTCTCCAAAAACACTTTTAGGTCAGGGAACACCGGGAAATCTTACAAAAACACATGAGAACTCCCAGTCTGGCCCAAAAGAACATCCCTCTAAAACAGTGTTTTTCAAACTGTGTGCCGCGGCACTCTGGTGTGCCGTGAGATATTGTCAGGTGTGCCGTAGGAAATGAACTAAATTGTGTGCCTGTGCGGTCTTCTTGTGCGGTCAGTATGAAACATTATAAAATAATTTTTTCTTTGTGTTTGTTTAATTCCTATTGAAGACGTTATAATAAAACGTCATTCTTTAATGTTAAAAAATACTTATATAAGTGGTGATTTATATCTTTCGAAGTATATTTATGGACAAAACCTCCAATTTCTTACTTGGATTTCAAAACTCGTGGGAACATTGTTGTTATTATTATTATTATTATTATCATTATTATAAAAGCTTGTCTTTGACGGATTTTCTGAATAAATACACTTTTTATTTGAAATTTTAGATACATAGATCAAAGCAAATATATAGTTAACAATAGTTAATAATATAGTTAACGCTTGTAGTACACAGCCAATGCCTATCCACACATGCATGCACGCATCCTGCTGAATGTCCCTCGCCCTGTTTGCCTTTGTTCATTGAGTCCTGAATCAAACGTTAGAAGAGTCCACAGTGTAGTGTAGTGTGGTGATGGTGACAATTAGCCTAATGAAGTGCAGAGCCAAATCACACTCAGTGCTGTGCTACTGCCGCTGTGAATATTCATGTGCTGCTGGCTTTGTGGCTGTATTTAAAAAGGCGGCGCTGCCTTGTGCTGAATATCAATCGTCACATTTGCACTTGTCAGCTTGTCTGCCGCCTCCGCCAAGATAATGCGCTAATCTGCGAGGCTTTTTTTTTTTTTTTTTGGGGAGCGGGGAGTAGGGACAGGACACATCTGTTCCCTTCCGTCCTCATCCAGCTGCTGCAGCCTGGTGGGGTGGCGCGTGAAGTCGGTGAGTCTGCGTGTGAGTGTCTGGGCATGAGCTGTGGCCGGCAGCAGCTCGTGCATGAGTGTTGTCATTGTGTTTATGTTTTTAACTGTTCTCCCGGCATTTCCTAACCAGCTGAAAATTGCATCGGTGACTGCGGCTCTCCTTTCCAACATGAGAGGGCATTATGGAACAAAACATTTACTTGACGGGTGGGCAGGCACTCCAGAAGCCCAACTACAGGATCGCGTACAAGCAATTAAAAAGTCAAGTTTCATAATATGTCCACTTTTAAGGTCAATCAACCGTATTGCACGTATAGCACAAATGTATTACTACATCTACAGTACTTTTTATTGCTTCAGACCTGTGCCTAGACATTATCCCAATAATTTAGGATAATTATTAAAATTTGCGTGTCACTGTCAAACCAAAATCATGTGTCTCCATCCATACATCCCTTCGTTGTCTGTACAGTTTATCCCCACTAGGGTATTTATTATTATTATTATTGAATCCAAAAACAACCGGCGCTTGATTCAGACACTCACCAGGTGGAAGTGGTGAATGAAGGAGACCTTATCAAGCAGGCATGATTCAGTGACAATGGTGGCCATCTGGAAATCATACAACATAAAGTTTTTATGAGACTTGTATTAAGACAACTGTGTTTAGGCCTGAATGCATGTTTTGACTGAGATCCAGATCAATTAAAAAAAAAAAGAAAAAGACGTGCCTTCCGTGCTTTGGAGTTATTGATATCATATAACTTCACCTGTCACAAACAAAGATGGCCACACACACAAAAGATTGAATTAAATTATAACTTGGTACAGTAATACTTTACTATTGGTCAAAGTGTAGTCCGTTTAAGGTATAAAAGTAGATAAATTTGTCAAAGGAATATGACACTACTGTAAATTATGCTAAAAATATATATGTATAATTACTCCAATTAAGATCAACCAACCAACAAATTATTTATCACATTATCATAATTTGCAAGTTATTTATATTTTATAGTACGTTTTGGGGGTAATTCTTTGAGTGTTGGACTTCTTGTCGGGTCTTCAGGTGCCCTTTAAAAGTTGTGAAGAGCCTTCTAACTGTCTAGCCACAAGTGGCTAAACAAATCTTAGAAATATCCAGATTACATATTTGCTTGGAACTATATTGTATGGTTGATTTTTGCATTGCAGTTTTAAGTCACAGATGAGGCAAGAGGAAAACAATGAATTGTCTTCATCAAAAAAACAATTATGATCCGCTCATGACTTCAGCATGAGACATATTCATTCAATGGTCACGATCCAATTTAAAGCACATAAACTGGAGCTATGCAGCCTCAATTGCAACGGTCAAGACATTGTCTTATCTCACAAGAATTAGTTTCTTCCCCTTTTGAAGAATGTCCACTTAAAAGCAAGAGTCAGTTTCCGTATAACAGAAGGAGTCGACATCAGCCAATTTGACTGGCAGTTCTTGTCCAGGACAGTCCTGCCAGATGGAGGTGGGATTATCTCCAAAAGGCATTAGAATCTTAATTTTCCAATATACATGATCTGAGATTGCTTTCGAACAGATTACATGGAATGATGAAAGGAGAAAACACTGAAAGTCGTGTACTGTGATGCTTGTGGGGCCGCTCATGTTCAAAACACTGTAATCCAGACAACTACACAGCAAAGTATTTGCATTAAATGTGCCTGGGGCATTATGAAGCCAGGCCAATACCTTATTATGCAACATTGCCTAGATAATGACTGAGCACTTTTCACAGATAAGGCTGCCCCGGGCGACATGCATTACTGTGTCAATGGGAGGAAAATGCTTACAGTCAAAAGGACGCTTTTGTAACCTAACTCTGCCATCTCGCGGTGTGTTAGTGCAGTGATGATCCACTCGCGAGAAGCTGCCATCCTTTTGAATTTCTGCACAATTGTACATTGTCCCCTTGAATATATTTGTTTATTTAAATTGTAAAATATTGCAAACTTACCATGGATGGGTCTCCGACGAAAATGAGACTACATTTCATAGTCATAAGTGTTTTTCACAGGACAGCGAGGATATACTGTACACCAGTGTTTTTCAAACTTTTTGGAGTCAAGGCACATTTATTTCATTGAAAAAATCCCGCGGCACACCACCATCTGAAATAGTAAAAAAAAAGCTTATTTTAACAATATAAGTGTTATATTGTTTATATAGGCATTTCTTTTTAACATTGAAGAATGACGTTATAATATAACGTCTTGAATAGTAATTAAATAAACACAAAGAAAAAAAGTATTTTATAATGTTTCATATTGATACTTAGTGTGAAACATGGGCCAGTTTGGATAAACATGCTTCACTAATTCGCTTGTCTCTAAACAAAAACAATTATCTACCTGCTGCTGCTACCTGCTGGTATGGAAGAGTACTACAATGTAGACTACATGATTACGCTGCCAGGCGCTAGATCGCACAGGCACACAAATTAGATCATTTCCTACGGCACTCACAACAATATCTCGTGGTGTGTGCCGCGGCACACAGTTTGAAAAACACTCACATTCACAAAGAAACTATGGCTATTGGGCTTTCAGGACAAATTTCAAAATAAACCTAAAATGCACAATTTAATTTGACCGCCTCTGGTTCTTTTGAATTCACATGCCTTGGTAAGGACTGCACTAGCTAAACCTTCCTGCCAAGCCGTGTTGCATGAACAGATGAAGCCTGCTCAGATTAGGGGTTAAACACCTTCTAAAACAACCAGAACAGTCCAGCTGCGATCCAGTAAATGCCCTGCCCATGAAATGAACTGGATGAATAAGAATATTCACAGGCATATGAGAACATCCGGTTTGAACTTTGAAGCCTTGGTTACTGTGGTTTGATTTCTGTGGGCGATCCATGAATTAAAGCTGCTGAAAATGTAGCTGTTCAGTTCCTTATTAAAGAAAAACAAACTGTACTTAGAAAGAACTGAAACAGTTGAACATGGGCATTCAAAGTTTAGAGGCGGTCAAATGTTAAAGTGCATTTTATGCTCATTCCTAAAAAACGAATATCCGTACATTTCTTGCGCTCTGTAGGTGTTCTGTGCTATTCAACTGCTTCTGTTGGTTTTTCTCTAAATGCAAAATGTCCTCATGATGTACTTGTGGGAATGGGAGAGCGCTCTGTTTATTTTGGAATTATTCATAATGCCAAAGTGGGCTATGACGCATTTGTGAGGTATGTGCAATAGCAATATCTTTTTTTCTTCTTCAAGAAACCATGCAGCAGCTTAAGTGGACACTCAACTTTTTTTTTTCTTTTAAATGTTTGGTTTTGTCTTATTTTTTTGTGTGATGCCACCACAGAGTGGTCTCCATAATTGCAAGAGGTAAAATTTGATGATTACCACAGATCCAGAAATGGAAATGATTGCAATAAAGTAAAGTGTCTGGCAGCTTAGTACAATATACACAGCCGTTTAATTTCTATTGCGCTTGGCCTCATTTGGGCTGCGGCCGAGAACCATTCCCAGCTGGTACAGTACAGCATGGACTAGTTGCGAGCCAATAGCAGGACACATGCAGAAAACCGACCATTGACACTTACATTCATATAGACAATTTAGAGTCTCATGTACATGTATACACTTGTATGACAAAATGCTATAATGTTATTTTGAATATTGCCTGAGTTGCACTTCAATTTTATTATAAAAAATGTCCAGTGGGGTCCTCAGTTTACAATGGAGATCCGTTCCGACAGCGTGACGAAAACCTAGACAAATGGTTAAATAATTACAGGAAAACAGATATGTGAAAAATACATCGAGGACATAAACCAATGAAAAACAATCCGTGGTAAGAGAGTATGCTTTCTTGCAATCTGGTGTCGTATTGTGTTGCATTTTTAACCTCAAAATGAGAGTCAATTTCAGGGGAAGAGAGTGTGAAATAGTGTGCATTAAATCTCATTGTGGGTATAAGAATCATTCAGTCCGATGCAATGACCTCACGTGTAAGTGTCGACCAGTATAAACTACTTCGCTGGCACCACACATATCAAAGCAGCAATATCACTTTAATCAGTCTTTCGTTTATTGACATTATACCACTTGTACACCTTTAAAGACTGCTTTGACATGAATGACACGTGGCACGTCGAAGCATACAAAACTGTGCATTCTAAAATAACCATTGAGGAACCAAAGGATGCAATGAGATCTTTGAGAGGCTTGTCCGAGGATACCAATTGAGTCGTAATGATATTAACTATCTTTGAGTCTTAAAATGGGTGTTTGTGCAAAGTGGATTTTTGTCTTGGCGAAAAGCATCCCAAAAGAGCCTCTTCCACGCTGTGTGAAATCGCAGAGGAAGATGGGTGATGTCTTGCGTGCAAGTGAAGTGTCCATGGATGCACATGATAACAACTACGACACGGTGACATGTGGCGCCACCTGCTGGCTCCAAATTTAGCCTTCTTTTGCTGCTGATTTCAGTCCCGTTTAAATAGAGGCAGGTCCCAAATGGACTGTCACCCTTCTGCGGTGTGTTCTCATGGCTCCATCACAAGAAGAAAGAAGAAACGAGCTACACACTACACTCCAGCCTGAAGATCGTCCCGTTGGAATGTAGTGACAGTTATTGGATGGTAAAAGGAAAAAGAAAAAAAAGACACTCTTGGTTTCCATTGTAAACTCCTGTGACCGTAATTGGTGCAATTAGGTAATAATGACACTTAATCACAGACAGCGGCGTGCCGTGGTTTCAAACCTGGATGAAATGCGCTCACTAGAAGACAGAGATGAGCGCAAAGACACCGTAGAGTAGCGCGCAGGGGTAGGCGACCAGCAGCTGCTGCCCGTCCATGGCCAACGCAGAGATGAAGATCTTCGACGCCGACAGGCTGCACCAGCCGATGATGGCTGCCGTGAGGATGATCCCCATCAGGCCCCTGGAGGGGACGGCCAGAGAGAGACGGTGCTCAAGGGACAAATCACTCCTGGTTTAAAACATAAAACGAAAGCATGCTCACTGTAATGAGAAGAGGACTCCGAAGCTGGACAGGACGATCATGGGGAGGAGGCAGTAACCCAACACGCTGGCCACGCAGCCGAACGACACGCCCGTCATGCTCATGAGGTTGAGCAGGCAGTACATGCCGAGGCAGCCAATTGCACTGATTCCGTACACGTAGCCAAACTGGATTTTACCGGCCTGTGGATGGAGGGACAGAATTTAAAAATATATCTTAAAAACGCATTATTACAGAGATGTTCATTGAGTCGCCATAAATAGCTGCAGCCAGTTATTCACAAAATGTTAACTAAGTACAGTTTATTTAAATTCAACTTTTGTATTCAACATATCTGCACTTAATCTTAAAAACCTTTTAAAACATCTATTGAAGTCCCATTTATATGTGACTTTTTGTGCAATACTTTATCATCGAATCATAATGTATTTTTTTTTTCTATCTATACTTTGCAGTTTGAATGTTCAAGCTGTGTATACTTTGCTCTCAATTTTTGGATAATGAACACTTACAATTGACACCGGAAAAGAGCCGAAAATTTCAGGTCTGATCAAAAGCCCGAGAAAAATACACAAGGTAGCCACATGCTACTCTTGAGGCGAATGCAAATTCAATCCCACGCTCATGTTGTGACTTACCAAGAGAAGTGTTGCACCGAATGCCAAGCAGAAGACCATGGGGCCAGCCAGGTCTGTCTCGTTCATAATACTGCCATCAGCCACCTTCAGAGGATGGAGGACCGTCAGAGTCTTCTGCCAGATGTGGTCAAAGTTGATGCCTAATTCTACAACAGAGACAATAAAATCAATCATGGAAGAATTCTCCCAAGGAGGGTGATAGCTACCACGTTTGTTGCTACCTTCTAGTAGTGGGGGCTCATCATCAAAACTGCTACTGTACATGGACTGTGATGAGGACGGGGTGTACGTCTGCGTGGGCTGGAAGATTTGTCCTGTGTATGGCTGTTGGGGCTGCATCATCCCTGGGGCTGGGTAGCCCATTTGCTGGGAATAGTCATATTGACTATATTGCCTGTAGAACAGAAAATAAAAACACTCAACAACAACAAAAGTACGCAAGTGAACAGCGCCAGTGGAGGAAAGAAGTTCATGGCCTTTCACATATCAATACTTTTGGTCTGTTATTCTTTTATTTTTTTATTTTTATTTTACAAATTGACCAATCCAAAGTGTTGAAAATGGCTTGCTCTCTTTTTGACAAAGCACTGTTAATGGCTCAACAAACACATCAGTTTTTTGTTTGTTTGTTTTTTCTTTCCTGAAAAGTAATGATTTTGGTCATGCATGCATGCCCAATGGCAGCGATAATATATTAATATATTGTCATTCGGGGAGGTAACAGGAACAACTCTCTTCTGCATTGTCGGCCACATACTTGTTGTATTGATTTTCATTGTTGTGTCCATAGCCAGCCTGGTTTTGGTCATCTACGCTGTAGCTCGACTGGTAGAAGTCCGTGTTGAAATTGTCAAACCCAGACATCTCTCACTGTCAAAGAAAACAAAACATTTTCACTACAGATAATTTCTCCCTCTGTAATCACAATTGACACACAAGTTACATTGTCTGCACACATTTTTTTTTATCCAAAGAGATTCTGCAAAGGTGTACCACTGCCTCTTGCCTGAAAGCAGCGACCCTCGTTAAGATAAGCGGTTTAGAAGGGTTAGTATGCGCGTACCCCGCCAAGTTGTCGAGGAAAAATTATTCACCCTGCTCTGATTACGGCTTTAAAAAATTAAATTAAGAAAAAAAATCTGTGTTGTGATAGTGATACTTCGTGCAAATGCTCCACGTAGTGTTTGAATCTAGAAAAAAAAGTATCATCTAGCGAAGAACAGCCGTAATACTATTTACATTAACACCAGCATTATTGACAGTTTGTGAAGCCAGCTGTTAGCAACAAAAGCTAACTGTTGAGCTAGCATTTTTCTACTCACAGCCTATTGTATCTATTACCGTGATTAATGTATACTGCACTGCCGCATTTGCCCCCCGGTTATTGCCCGTTGTAACCAAAACAAGAAAATGTACAGTATATGTTTACGTTCTAGTACTCCGTACCGTTAACTTAGCTAGGAGTTGTTCCCCTTTGTGCGCGCTGTAACAGTCGGGCGAGCAAGCTCTTCCGGTGCTAAACAACGACGCCAAATGTATACTTCAGTCTGACTAATTTGTGCAAATTGTATTATTTCTGGAGTCCACAAATAAACGCCTACCCTCGGAGTTTGACAATCCACTCGGGGAGCTGCCAATTCTGGAGCGGCTGCTACGTGTCAGGAGGAAAGGGACATCTTCCGGGATGGAACGTCACACACCGGAAAGAGTCTAGTAGTCCTTTGCAGAAACTGTAGCGACATGCAGGGGTTACATTTAGTATTGCACAATATTATTTGAAACCAATAGATTATTCACAAGAGGATAATAATAATAATAATAATAATAAGAATAAGAATACGAATACAAATGATACTGATATATAATAATAATACTAAATATACTGATTATTACTATCATTAATTATTATTCTTCTTCTTCTTCTTCTTCTTCTTCTTCTTATTATTATTATTATTATTATTATTATTATTATCCATCCATTATCTATAACGCTTTTCCTCACAAGGGTTATAACATCACAACATTACATTGCGGTGATTTCCAATTTTGTGGCTGATATGGACCAAGATCATTCATCTCTCGGGTCGCCTTCTAACCATCAGCCAGCAACTGCTAGTAAGGGGCCCTGTGTGTTGTCATTAGTGTCAAAAGCACTTGTGTCATTGATATGGGTCAATAACAGACGTCTCTTGCGGGGCCCTTTAGCTCAGGGCAACAGACGTCTCTTGCGAGGCCCTTTAGCTCAGGGCCCTAGGTGATTGCCTGTGTCTCGGGATGGTCGGCTTTCAGGGAAATGTCAGAATGAACGTGAAATGCACTCTAATCTTCACAGGTGACCTTCTTTAAACTTTTTAATAATCAATTTTTTTCAATGTTTCAGCAGTTTTTGCACAGCTTGCCGTTCTCCAACAATAAGCATGTACAGTATATTCTGACTATAGCTCACTCAATCCTCTTTGAGTGAGGAGCAATGGTGGCATCAAATGTTAACTGGTAATACATAGAAGATGGGAGTGGGGGGTGATTTACAGGACACATTCTGAGCTTACGGCAAGGGGGAAAAGTAGTCTTTTTTTTTCACCGGGAAGTTGAGGAGATGATCAATCACACTTCTTGCACAGAACAGCACTGCTACCAAACACTGCGGGCTGGGCCGGCTCTTTGATGGTAGCACGTGATGATGTGCTCCTCTCAGAATGCCATAGGATGGGAAGGAATGGAAGAAATAGCATACAGCACAGAAAAGTGACAAAACCACAAGTGGGATGTTATGTAAATTACAGTTCTAGTAGAAACAATAAAATTATGTATTTTTAAATGATATCCATTAGTGGACATACCAGTAGAATGTAGGGGAACAATGCGTTTTAACTCATTCCGTACCAGGCATTTTCAGACCCTCTTTTACCCTAATGTTTGAAAAAAAAACCCATAAATAAGTGCCTGGGATTTAATGGCTGGACTGTAAAAAGTTAGTTGATGGTTAATTGCGTTTATTTGGGATTAATCAGAGAAACCAAATAACGATGGCAGCTGTAAGATAACTCACATTTAATATGAGCTTGGATGTGATTGGTTAATTGTGAACACAGCCACATCCCCGTTTATAAGAGCATGTGCACATTTGTGCAACCACATTATCTCAGTTGTTTATTTTTAATTCCCCTCTTGAAAATATTAATTAAAAAAATTCAAATGAGTTGTATGTTCTAGGCTGAATAAATAGTGGAAAAAGTTTTTAAATGATTCGTATTGGTTTCTTTTGTGTTTTATAATCACAAAACTAGGCTTTGAACAGGGGTGTGTAGACTTTTTATGTACTGCGTGTACATCTATGATGTTTACTACATATAATAGAGAGCTATATATTACACTGTAGTATATACAGTATTGCATAGTGCAAACTTGCAAGAAGTTAAAGTGTTAATGGGTAATGAAGTATCATTATTAATATTTTAATCTACAAACATTGCAGTGCAGTGATCAAAAATGTTATTTTTCAATTGCAATATTATTTGCATGTTAATCCATGCATGCACTGATACCATACTTCAGCCCTAAATTCACTTTTTTCATGGACAACGGGTAGGAGAAAAAGACAGTCTAGTGCCATATGCAGAATTTTCTCACACTTTGAATCATCTCTCCACTTGAGGAGCGCGCCTTACATCTTCCTAATACACTTAATGAAAACAAAATTGAAAAGAGCTGCAGAGGGTAATTGAATTTAGGGCAGCGCACACGCTCATAATTGCCTTCTTTTGTGGCGTCGCTGCTGTAATCCCGCCGCCATTGCCTGACTGCATGAATAGATTTAAATATTGAATTTCTTTTATTGCAGCAAGCCCTCATTTCCAACCATGCCCTGTATGTATCCTCAATTAAGATTTCTCTCTCCGCCTACCCCGGATCAAGTGGTGACGAATTAAACTGTTTTATGTTAAATGCAGATTATTCATTTTGCAGTTTGTGTATAAACTACAAATACATTCACACAAGAGAGACGCAATGAAACGGGGAGCCAGCGGGCATGTCTGCTCGTATTTCTTGAGAACATTTACACTCAACTAATTACATTCTCCATCACAGTTTCATAGCGCTGCTACACAGCTCATAATTTAGTCGGCATCATCTGGTACCTGCTGGGTTCTGTTCACTGGGCACCCAAGCAGAACCAGCGCTAAAAATAATTAGCCACCCTTCCACTCCCACCCAAGTCTTAAAAGTGCTTCTTGTTAATAGATCGTCACATACAGTATAATGCCCAGATGCCTCACATACTGTCTACTCTATGAGTTCTGATTAGTTGATTAGTATTGAGGAAATCGTTAATGTATGATAGAATAAAAACAAGGCCTCCAGGTAAACTTCAATGCAAAAAAACATGAATGCGAATTCACTGTACACACAGCGGCTTATTTGGCTCTTTCAACATGCCTTCGTTTTGTCTCAGTGATTTAAAAAAACAACAACGTTTTTTTAACGGCCATAATGAAAGGAAAGTCGATGATGATTCCATATGTCGGCATCTTGAGGATTGGCATGGATAGCGTTTCTGTAGTATCGGATCAACATCTTGAAATTACAATCCTGCTGATCAATTGGGATTGATTTGGGCCTCAACAGCTATTCCATGGCTAATTAGCTTGCATAAAGAACTGTTTATACAGTACTTACTGTACCTGGTGTTGCAAAAGTACTCAGTGGCCACTACGTTAGAGCCACAACAGACATTCTTCTTCATCCAAATTTTTGATTGACGGTCAGACAATTAGAAAGTCGTATTATAAAACAATTCACTGCAAACCATAACCAGATTTAAGTAAAATTGAAAATGTCATCCAACCCTTTTCTGTGAGTTTAAGCACCAGCGCAAAGTGGCGCAGTTAGAAATGGCCGTTTGCGCCATTGCGGGGCTGAACACAGCCGACTTGATTCAAAGCGACTCTTTCCATTCCTTTAAAATCAGTGTAGGAGAGGTGAGCGTTCTGCGTGGCACAAGCTGAAGTTAGTCCAGGAGATCGGTGCGCGCAAAGTACGTTTATAAGGAACTGGGGGAAGACCACTTGTAATTTTTTTTTTTTTTAATCAGGTAGCACGTGTACCTAATGTTGATGCCAGTTGTGTGCGCCATGTGAGAAGATGCCACATTGTCTCCTAATTGCGATACGGTCCTCGTCGGCTTGCACTATTTATTCCCGGCTCATTGTGGCTTTACGGGAATGAATCATGACAAGTCCTTTGAGAACATCTTTGCCCTCGTTACCTTCCTTTCACGAGGCAGCAGCGAAAAGAAGCAACGGCCGCATCTTTCTTTCACTCCGCGCTCGAGTGTCTTGAGGCACGGGAGCAATGCTGGATTATTTAACTTTGCCGTCAAAGACACGCACGAGTACGCACAAAAGGATCCATCCTTCAGGGAAGAGCTTGCATTCAGCCGTATAGCATGGATCTTCTAAACCATGTTTTATTTCACATGAGCTGTTCTTGGGATAACAAAGAGGAAAAAAGTAATCTACAGGACAAACAAAGACATTCAAACAACCTTGGACAATGTGCGAGTAAAGCTGATGAAAGCTCTTAGTGATGAGATCACTAACGACAGAAGTAAATGGAGACTCATAGCAAATTTAATTATGTACCTTCAAAATGCATCATGTCACACACTCACTCACTATCGCTCTCCTTGGCTTCGACACGCTGATGGAAATGAGCTTTTCGCTGCGAGAAGCTCTGAATTATCCCTCACACAAGTTTATGACTTCATTCTTGTAATAAATAATTAATTTGGAATAGTATGAAAAATATAAGTGACACAAAAAGGAAAAAAGGAGTCATAAAAGTACGAGTCATATTATGAGAATAATCTAATTATATGAGGATAAAACTGTCCCAAAAAAAATCATGATTGGATGACAACAAATGGTAATGGCCCATGAAAAATTCATAATTACACGAGGAAAGTGTTGGCCTTAGTATAATCAAAGCAATGGAAAGAAGCCAAAATTGTTGTAATATGATAAATACTGGTAATTTACAGGAATAAAATCATAACAGCATAAGAAAAAAGTTGTAATGTTACAAACAAAAAAAATGTAACTCAGAAGAAAAAAGTCAGTTCCTCAAGTTTTTTAAATTAATGTCATGAAAAAAGAGGAAGAAAGAACTCATACTACTATGAGATATTCATTTCCGGTAATACAATAAAAAAAAAGATATATTACCAAAAAAATGTCTTTTATGAAAATAATTTATACATTACATTACATCACAGAAAGTTAGCTTGTAGGAATATGAAAATAAACTTTTTTTTTCTGAGAGAAAATAATATTACAAAGCAACTTTTTGAGGAAAGCAATAGATTCATAGTAAAGTCATTTTTAATGAGAGTTCAAACTGTAAGGAAAAATTTGCATTAAGAGAGAAAAAAAAGAATAATCTCAAATTACTAGAAACTTCATTCTCATAACCATTAAAGTGGAACAAACAACAATACTAGAAAATAAAAATAGAACAACAACAAGAAATCAAGTGAATAAATTATTAGTATTTTTTTAATTCTGAGAATAAAAGTGTAATATTACAAGAACAAAGTCAATCGTATGAAGAAAAAAACTGTACTTTTATGACAATGAAAATGTTCGACAAGGATAAACCTACATGATGACTGAAGTTTGATAAGCAACGAAAATCAATAAACACCATCATCATCATTCATCACTAGTACTGAATGTGCTAAATATGTAAACACTGCACTTTAATCTATCATACTAAGATAAATCATATTTGCAAATATTGAATTTGTGATCCGGCTTGTGTGTTATTCTGCCTGACGTCCTAATCGTGTACTAGTATACAGTCCAGTTTGTATTTTTTGGTATACAAGAGCGAAAGAAGATGTAGCACACGACACACATGCGCACACTAGCGTGCAGTGCAGAGCTGAACAACACGACTAGGGTTGCTTTCCACAGAGGTCCCATGTGGCCTTGCCTCTCAGGTACAATGGAGAATGGCTGCTTAGCAACATCCCATCTTTTCGTTTTGCCAAATCAACAGGGTCAACATCCCTTTAGGCTTCTTCCACTACACTGCCAGGCTGGTATTGCCAAATGTAACATGGGCCAGAGGGGCGTCAAGTTAATAAATTCACCTGTTGTGTTTGGGTCACGTTCTCTGTGATCATAACTCCCACTGAAATGCGCAGTATAGACTTTAATTTTCTTGATATTCAAATTAGATTGAGCTTGGCTCTGCTTCACAATGTTTTCTTTTTTCCTCATGGCACTGAAGTGCGTACAGGGCACAAAGAAAGTCATCAGACTCTTAAATGTGATGTGTGACTATACAACACAAGCATGCGATGCAATTAAAGCCATAAAATCGGCTTTAAATGCGGCTCACACAGCACTGACTTCATCCTTAATGTGCTTTTATAAAAGCATCCGGAGCTGCCATTAAATGCTTGTACAACGACCATTTTATTGAGTGTCGTATACTATTTTTTTTGGCGGGGTAAAATGACATGCAGCAGACGGGAAAGTAATGTCTCATTTACATTTTTGTTTCTTTATCAAATGAACACTCGAGACTTGTTCCTCCTCACTATGAATCTGTTAAATTCCGCACCAGCGCCACCACCTCCTCCATCCCAATGCTTCCACGACACCCACTACTTCATCCCGGCCAACTGCTTCCTGAGGCCCACATGCCGCAAATTGAATCAGGCGCCAGATACCGACCGACTGACTGAGTGAGTGACGAGTGTGCAAATGGACTTATTCCCGTGATGAAATAAGTGACAGGATATGAGAAAGTATGGCGGTTATTATCATCACTTTTCAACCATGTTAGATTGGCGTAAAAAAAAAAAAAAAGATTGAAGGAGTGTGAACAATTGATTTTTGATTTAGCAACACAGCTCTCTGCATGACACTGCATTTGTATGCCACTGTAAACCACAAATGCTTTGGTAATTGCTCTCTGACAGAGTCAATCAAAAGTGAACATTACTGAGAAAGTCTAAAGTTTCTTTTTGAAACTGTACCATGTAACAAGTGTTTGGAAATCCATCCATTTAATGTCTGGAGGGCATGTCCAAAGTGGGGTTATGGGTCAGCTGATTTTGGGCAGCGCACACCTTGGACTGGACACGAGCCAATTGCAGTGCACATATTTACAAACAACCATCAACACACATTCAAACCAAGGTTTTCAGAATTAATGAAAAAAAAAACGAATTAAAACTAAAATGGAAAAAACTTTTTCGTTAACTAAATTAAATCAAAATGAGAATGCAATCACAACAAAAATGTCCTTCGTCTTTGTCAATTAATTTCATACATAACATTTCGGGGTTTATTTTTATTATATTCATTACAGAAGAAAGACGTTCAAAGAGTTGTTTGGGAATTGTAGTTTACTTTATTATTATTTTTTTTTTAATTGTGCATTCCACAAATAAGATGTATAAAAAAAACTAAAACTAAGACTAAGGCTAAATGAGACAAAAACAATAAAACTAACTGAATTAAAAAAATTAAAGTCACAATGACATAAAACTAATGAGCTGTATAATGAGAAATCAGATTCACACCTATGGAAAATGATTTGTTTGGACGCAGCAGTACCTGGAGAAAATGAACGCAAGCAAAAGGATGACATTCAAACTCCACACAGAAAAGCCAAGGTTCGAACCCAGACCCTAAGAACCGCTAGTACGAGGCATACTGTATATAAAATGGATGACTGGCACACAAACTCAGAAGGGTAATAAACATGTCGCAAATTGGTTCCGAGTTCACAAGTACGATTTTGCTTTGCACTTATGATGGATGTCAGCATTCAACGCTGATTGCTGAGGCGTATTCACAAAGTTGTTTGGTAAATAAAGATCCTCACTCAATTCAATTCCTCCATTTCTCTTCCGTGACATCAGTCTGATTATCTCGAGAGATGAAGCCGGAGGAAGTATGCTCCTCATTTCAATCAACGGCGACAAAGTGGAAAAAAAGACTCGAATAGTTGTTAAAGGATAGTTGTATCTGCGCCACAGCAAATGACGGCGCAGCTATTTGACGTGTGTCATGCAAGTCGACGTCCTTGTGATTCGTCCCGAAACGCACAAAGTAGTTTTCTGCCGGGGAGTGAAATAATAAATGATCTGATTTGCATCTTGCTCCAAAAAAAAAACGGCTGAATAATGCATGCTGTGCTTGGCGGAGTAAATATTTCACTACGTGGATTTGTCATGACAGTGATGTGAAATAATTGCATTGGGGTAAAACTGCACTGCATCACACTGATTTGTTTCTACTCAAATACAGGTTGTACAATTGACAATTAAATCCAAAAGTTGGGTTAGATGTTCCTTTATTTTTTTAAATAACGTTTAGCCTGTTATTGAAAAAAAAATGAAATGCATGGAGCCAATCCAAGCTGCCTTTGGGTGAAACTACACACTGACACTGACAAAGCAAATAAAGAGACAGACAACTTTTCACACCACCACCACTAGGAAATGTACATTATGTTTACAGTGGTTAAGTTATTCTTTTGTCTGTTTTTTTTTTTTTTTTACACTTTTTAACTTTTAAACTAAAAAAATAATAGGGATGTAAGAAACATGCTTGAAATTTTTGGTGGTTAAATTACATTTCTATACATTTGTATGACAGGTAAAATGAAACTGAATTAAATTGGGACCTGTACAGTTAATACAGATTTGTTGGAAACAGTTTGAAAGATTCCCATTATTCCCAAATGTAAAAAGTGAAAGTCAACTGCCTGAAATGGATCGTAGGTGTTGTATAAGTCGTATCCGCTTTGACTATAGTTTTCTTTTACACTTTTACGACTACTAAGAATGAGCATTGGTTTGATACAAAATATTCAGGTTTAGGCTTTTATGTGGCTTGAAGTGCCACGTTCTTTGCGGGCAGTACAATGATGGAGTGGCTTGCACGGCCGCATCAGAGCAGAGAGGTCCCGGGCTCAAATGACTTCCGTGTTGAGAGGTTTTGTCTGACTGGACTGCAAGAGCCCTGCTCCCCGTCCTTGAAAACAGTTTTGAAATCCAGACCAACTAGAGGTCGACCAGCATCCTGAACAAGATTGGCTGACCTCATTTAGCTACATGAGAGATACAAAGTGTTAGAAAGCATTCTCAGTACGAATCAACATAGTTCTACGCCACTTCAAACATATTCATCAACATATTGCTAAATAATTTGCGGGCATGCACTCTTTGCTGCTAAAGCAGATGCTGTGTAAGGGAGGGTGATGCGAGTTGGCAGGAATGGTATCGACCCGAACAGGTTTGTGGTGTGCTCTTTAAATAGCAGCAAGTGCAGTGCAGTGCAGCGCTGAGGCTCCATGTATTTATGATGAAGCTACTGACGTGGCCTACTTCTGGGTGATTGCTCAGGTCCAGGGCAGCTAAAGCACCTCCTCATCCTCCTCCTCTGTCTATTGTTCACTTTTGCTCCATTTTTTTTTTTTTAAGCACATTTCCAGAAAAGTCTCATTTGACTGATTACATAAATAAACTGTTTGCGATAAGAAGAGTCTTTCTACTAAATGAATGGTTACATTGTACAACCGTAATGTTATGTTTCATGTTGACACACACAAAAAAAAAAAAGTCATAACACGCACACTTTGATAACAGCATAATCTCATTCGGTTATCAGATCAAATACAAAATGTTGCTGTCCAGGCATGTACGCATTACGCGAGATTTTATTTTTAAAGGAAACGTGTGGAAAAGTTGCTTTTTCACCAGATAGCTGTTTCTCTGAGTGCATGCCCATCTATCAAGACTGAAACTAAACAGCCAATAAAATCCTTTTTTCCCCGGAAATGTGTCAGTAAACAAGCCATTCTGCACTCCAGCCTGACTATGATGTAACAGAGGGGGCAGTATGTAGTTAAATTATCCTATTTTTCTCTTTTCTATGAGTCTCAGGGTCTCCAAAAGTCTATCGCGAAATATAGTGACACAAGTACGACAGTAAGTTGGCAGCACTAAGTCGCCTTACTCCGTCTTATGTCCTAGCTCTGCCCCAGGCATGATAAGAGTAACCTGCGTTCACCAGAGAATAACAGAGACCTTTTATTAATACACCTTGGAACTTGTAAGAAAATGATATTGCACAATATGTCTTTTTTAATAAAAAGTATGTTTGTGTTGGAAAATTTGGAGATACCGTCCATGCTTTTTGGTGTACAGCAGCAAAACGCAGCTTTTAAATAAAAATACAAAATTATTGCTGTTTTACCCACGTGAAATATACAGAGAGAGAGAGAGAGAGAAAGAGAGATGCATTTCAATAAATTAGATTACTGTATAATAAAAACAAATAATTTATTTTAGCCGCTCTATTAAAAAATGAAACTATTATACAGATTTAAGGGCCAATCCCTATTTAATTTCTATATTAAAAATAAATTTGATAGTTTCTTATAAGATATTGTAATTTCTTGAGACGATGAATTTGGATTTTGTTCGCTGTAAGCTATAATCATGAAATCTATCTAAAAAGAACCATGTTTTATATCTCTCTGTGAGTTCTAAATCTGTATAATAAATTAGTGTCACTTTTGGAATTGAATGACTAAAGAAAAAAAATCCACTATATTCTAATGTATTGAGTTAAATCCATACATAGCGTACACTGGGCATTATTCTTATCTTTGGATCAGATTTTAATGTGCAGGAGTAGTTTATGGTTTGACCTGCCATGAGCAATTGACTTCAACGATCATTTAATTGCGTGTACTGACAAACAGGTGCAATTAAACATTAAACTTAATGCATCTTAACAGCTTTGAACACCACACAAGGGGAAACATTTTTTCATTTAAACACAGAAGGAGGCGCTGCTGCTCACTTTACAAAAGCAGAAACTCCTCAGCGCTTTTTTTCCATGCATGAAAATACTGTGCTGCTTTCTGGAGCCATTTTCTCCCATTATTTCGCTATAATGAGGATAGTAGTAAAGGGGGAAAAAAGCTTCTTCTTTTTTTGCATAGTGGCTTATTCTACAGTGGTAGTGACACACACACGCACACCCACAGACACACACGCGCGCACACACAGCCGAGAAGGAACTGAAGACGCCAACCTGCTCTGTGCAAGAGGGGCGGTGGGAGTGGAGATAGAGATGGGATGGGGGGCTGGTTCAGAACCGTGGACAGCTCTCTGGTCGAAGCACGCTGGCTTGCATTCCTCTCCTACACGGAACTGTGATTAGTATTTATTTTGTGAAAAAGACATTTTTCTTAAATGAGGCGGTGCAGTGATGCAATTGAGATATTAATTTGTTTTGCCTCCTCTTCATCCTCATCCAGAGCGAGTGAGCAGTACCTTTTGGACTCCTATCTGGACCTTAAGTTATATGAGGAGTTTCCATGTATGCTTCTGGACCGGTTTCTTACTACGGACATTTATTTATTTATTTACTTATTTATCTTATGCAACTGGATTCCTTTTTTATGTTCTGTTTGGGATGGCGCCCACAGAACCAGTTAACATGCTCTGTATAAGGCATATATAAGTGTTAGATTTTGGGGGGTTTTCAATTCAACTATGGATCGATGATAGGAGCATTCGCATGGAACTTTTGCCACACGTGTCATTTCCTTCACAACATTAGAATAGTGTAATATAAAACTGAGCGACGTTCTCGGGGCTTTTTCCAACACAATGGCGCTGAGCGGAAACTGCAGGACTAACCCCAAAGAGCAGGCGTCGGTCCAGAACAGTCTCCCCGACGTCCTGGAGCTCAATGTGGGCGGCCAGGTTTACTACACGCGCTACTGCACGCTGGTGAGCAGCCCGAGTTCTCTCCTCGCTAAGTTGTTCTCCAAAAAGGAAGCCTCCAACGACTTAGCCCGAGACCCGAAAGGTCGCTACTTCATCGACCGCGACGGTTTCCTTTTCCGCTACGTGTTGGACTATCTGCGGGACAAGCAGGTCGTCCTCCCGGACCACTTTCCGGAGAAAGGTCGGCTCCGGAAGGAAGCGGAGTACTTCCAGCTGCCCGACTTGGTGAAGCTTCTCAGCCCAGACGAGGTGAAGCAAAGCCCGGATGACTTGTTCCACAGCGACTACGAGGACGGCTCCCAGGGGAGCGAGCCGCGCCACTGCCCGCCGCCCTCGCTCGTCCCCGCGGACAGGAAGAGCGGCTTCGTCACGGTGGGCTACCGGGGGTCGTGCACCGTGGCCCGCGAAGCACAGAGCGACGCCAAGTTCCGCCGGGTGCCCCGCATCCTCATCTGCGGCCGAGTGGCCCTGGCCAAAGAGGTCTTCGGGGAGACACTGAACGAGAGCCGGGACCCAAACCGGACCCCGGATCGCTACACGTCCCGTTTCTATCTCAAGTTCCGGCACCTGGAGAGGGCCTTTGACATGCTGTCTGAGTGCGGCTTCCACATGGTGGCGTGCAACTCGTCAGTCACAGCCTCGTTTGTCAGCCAGCACACGGAGGACAAGATCTGGTCCAGCTACACAGAATACGTCTTCTACCGTAAGTCATCGACAAGAGGCGCGGGTGGTGGGTTGAGGCTGGTACTGTATAGTCCAACTGGTTGAACCTTGTGCTATTGTGGTCATTTGGGGTTGGAAGTGGTTCTGGTTCTGTATACCCATACTCAACTTTGTTACTTTTATATTGTACCTGATTATATGGTCTAACTCACAGGTGTCAAACTCAAGGCCCGCGGGCCCGATCTGACACGCCACATCATTTCATGTAGCCCGTAAAGGCAAATCATGTCGATTTCGTGTTTCTTGCAAATATTTACCTTTAACACCTTTAACAATATTGATATGACATATTGCTAGCATTTTTTGTTACCAATCCCTGTTTAAAATAAAAATGAACAATAGATGAACAACAATTATTTACCAGCTTCTGATTTCAAAACCGGGTTCTGTATAGTACAAGTTTGGTGCCTAATGCAAGTATTTCACTTCTAGCTTGGACCCAACTTGATCGTCTGATTGACCCTTTTGAGTGGATCTGGTTCTGTTGATTACAAGTATGGTTCTTTTGGCTTGACCCAATTGAGTTTCTGTTCATTCAAGTCACGTTATTTTGAGTTGGAGCTTTCTATATATCGTAACACAAGTTTTGTCCTGGTCCTGTACAATAGTTATTTGGAGTTGGATGTGGTGTGTATAGCCTGACAAACGTTTGGTTCTGTACTGCTAAGCACAATTTTAGTCCTTTCTGGTCGTACCTGGTTCTGCATAGGCAAAAATGTGTGCTCCTGTTTCTGTTTTAGCTCAGTAACAGTTCTTTTAGGTTGGACCTGGTTTATATTGTGGTCATTTGGAGTTGGAACTGGTCTGGACCACCATATGTTGGATGTGCTTCTATAGTCTAATTGACAGCCTTGGACGAGACCTTCCGTACAACAAAAGCTCGGTCCTGTTACCCATGAGCTGATTCTGCATTCCAGTTTTGGGTCTTTTGGTTGGACCTGGTTCTATATATATCTTTCCAGAACTTCAGGCTCTTTTAAGTTGGACGTGGTTCTGTATAGCCAAATCCAAGTATGGCCATTTTATGCTGAACCTGGTTTTATCCAACTTGTCGCTTTGGCTGGATTTGGTTCTTTATCGGCATCTTTAAAGTATAACCTGGAAACAAGTTCAGTCCTTTCGGGTTGGACACAGTTCAAGGGCAAAGAAATGTAAGACTTAAAATTTGTATTACATTTTTACATAGCCACTGCATTCTGTTAATGTGTTGGGGATGGGCTCCTTTTGGCTTTCTAGCAACTCCTCCTGGCTCCGGCTCTTCTGTTGGCATACTTCCACTTTTTGGCAGAGGACTAAGACAACTGACCGTGAAGAGAGCGCTGCAACCTTAACCGGCCCGTAAGACTTAATGGCGCGACACAATAATCCACATCCACTAACCCCCGCCCCCCGAGGAATAATTTATGACGCACTTAAATACTGGCTATCATGAACATGTCAGTGCAGTGATGCCTTTGTACAAGTCCTTAGTATCCTGTCAATTAATCACTGAAGGGGATTTATTAATCTGGGTAACAATGCCAACATTTTGTAGCAGACCGTTTTTTAAGTCATTAGTGAGTATTACACAAATTACAGTCAAATGAGTGTAGCTTAAAGGCACACTATTCGTGGGGTTTAGGGACTGAGCCCTAGTGCGACTTTCTCCAAAATGTTTATAATTGCCTAATTTGGTATTCCACAAACTATAATCCTAAAACACTTAACATTTTCAAACTCAAAAACAACACAAGCATTACCTTTAAAAAAGTCATAGTTTAAGGATAATTTGATTTGAAAAACACAAACATGAGGCGAAAAGGCTCCGTCACTTGGCTCCTCCCCAACATACGGATCTTAAACATTCTGATACATTGTATTACTTCATCATTTTCTTTAAACCAGTTCCTGTTAGCCATTTCTTTGGAGGCATCTTGTGTCATGTACGGAGGTTACAGAAAGAGCAAAAATGTTTACCGAGATGTTTTTAATAGGTAAAAGCAGGTATCCTTGATAGACGGGTGACACTCAATTGCAAATGTGTAATTTTTTGCCCACGCCATCTAATGTGGGCGGAAAATAGTGTCAATATTCTATGATTATATTGAACATTCGACAACAAATGGGGCACGGGGCCTTTTCATTACTGCTCGTAGCCTTAATTATCCTTTATGTTTGAGTAGCTGTTAGCAACAACCGCTGTGGCCCCAAACCTGACAACCCCATGCTAAAACACTTGGCAGTTTTCTGCAGCGGCTATGCAAATTTCCAATTCCTATTCCATCCTCGCTCCGCAAGTCATTTCAGATTGCACGGCAAGGGGATGTTTCTGCTACTTTTAGCAAATGTAATGAAGTGGTGCTGCTCTTTCATATTCATGGCGAAACCGTTTTGCAGATCAAAAAGGGAGGACATTATTTTGGTGCCTGGTTGTCCAGATGTCTGGCAAGTAAAATAGGTACGGGCAGAGACACAAACACGCTTATAAGGGCTACATAATGTTCCGACACAATAAGGTGCATTTGAATACCAATTGTTTTCTGGAACCATACATTAATGACTAGGGATGTAGGACAGGGGTTGTTGGTTCAAATCCCTTGAGCTTTCCTCTAGCTTTTACCATAGCGTGGCGCGCTCTTTTCATCTTACTCGCATGCATTCTCGTTTGGTTTCTGCCAGTCATACCTCCTAAAATCCACCTGCCCGATTCCCAAGCCACAACTCAGTATGGAGTGAGACAGCGCTGGTTTCTTTTAGACGCTTCGCTGCTCTCTTTTGCAACACGCCTGCTCTGTATTCATGTTTTTGTCTGCACGCTTGTACGTCTTCATCAATCTTTGTTCACCTTCATTTCTAAATCAGTCACATTTGAGCTAGTTTATCGAGCAGTTTGGCTCCTGAATGGCATGATGGGAATGGGGGTAGCGGCGGGGTGAGCGTCAGAGAATATGGCTTTTGAGCAAAAGGCCCTATGTTCGCCATCAAGTAAGACAACAATTCATTGTCTTCTTCTCTAAAATTTGCAACTCTGGACAATCACCTTCATGCAAACCAAAGTTTGCCGAAAGCGTTTTCAGCTCGAATTAAGCCTTTGAGCTGAACTTTTCTCCCTGGAACCCATATTTCCTAAAATACACCATGTATTGCCACTATGTAACATGTAATGTACAAAAACTATAGAATACAGAGGATAGGAGTCTTTTACAGCAGGAGCAAGAAAC
Source organism: Filicampus tigris (assembly GCF_054856515.1). Lineage (NCBI taxonomy): Eukaryota > Metazoa > Chordata > Actinopteri > Syngnathiformes > Syngnathidae > Filicampus > Filicampus tigris. The sequence continues at coordinate 10,272,997 of NC_141233.1, read as the reverse complement.
CTCTGCCGAGAAATGAGGTGCCTGCTTGATAGTCGATAGAATTGATTACAGCCATTTTACTCTGACAATTGATGACCCACTAAAAACCCTGATTCTAGACAGCAGAAAATGAATAAATCATAAATTCAATTAGCATCTTAACACTTGGATTGTTCGGATCTGTTGAGAAATTCCGATGCTGTACAAAAGCTACGATTATTTTTAAGACAAAGTTCTTATTCCTCAAAATCTTCCATTGTTTTCCAGGTATCTGAAGTAGATATGCTGAAGGAAACTTCAAGGAAGGCGTTGTGGAGAGACAGAGTCACGGTTGATCCTTAATCATTCCCACTTTTATACTTTTCAGCTTTATTCGGGATCTCCATTATCTTTGTCAATCACCTTGTGTTAGTTATCTGCTTCGCCTCTCACAATGTGTGTGACTGTTCAAAATGCTGCTCAACCCCTAGAGGGCAGACAGGCGTATTCATCAATGTGCTGCACGGCCGGTCTGACTTATAATTTATCATATCAGCTGACAGTCGGTTCAAGCATGTTCACCGCGGGGCCTGACAGGGTTGAACCAGTGGATACAACAACAAAGCATTCTTTTGCCCGTACCGAAACATTTTTTACTCTGCAAGTTGATATGTGAGCTGTATTCCAACTGCTAGACAACATGAATAATGACTTTCGTGCTGCCCGGAATGTTGAGGCACAATGTGGTTCTACACTGACCACCATTTAGTACGTCACTAAATTCTGAATTGCCTGTATTCTAAAAACCCTTTAAAAACAATCCCTTAAAAATCAGCGCTATGGTACCAACAATGAACACTTGAAATGGATTAATTAATTGTTCATTTCGCCCATTATTGATCAAGGAAATTCCTAGTCTCTTTATGTCGTTAAGCGACTAAACCCCATATTCGTGTGATCTCTCCCTGTCCCAAGGGGCTGACGACATTAGCAGTGGCTGTCCCACGCTGCAGGCCTGTAGCAAGTGATTAGCTGAGGAGCAGACAGGCCGTGACAGCTCCGAGGAGAGTCTTGATAGGTACAGCTGCTACCCTGGCCTCATCTCAGCAGGGGAGTTTAACGCTCCACACCGCAACTCTACATTATTCAGGCTATGAGGCAGAGCGGGGCTACATCGCTCTTCTCGCTAATGCTACTGTTGCGGTGGCTACAGGTTCTGCGGTGCTGCTTCAACAAGAGCAACCAATTATCCTCACAGCACCGCGACTACTTGTGTCATCAATCTAAGTTTTACTGCTGCAGAACCATGACTAGTACAACACTGTGATGCTTTATAGGGCAAGGGACTATATTTGGTAACCTGTTTGGCGCTTCAAAATAGATCTTACGAAGCGGTAGGACCGTGCAATTTCTACTATCCAATTAGAAATTCAATCTAACATGCTGTCTCTATTGTGTTAGGCCTGTGTTTGACAGGAAATCATTTTAGTGACCATCTCGGATAGGCCAGAGCTAACGCTCACGGTTGATTGTACAAGTGAAAGATAGAGGGATAATCGACAAGGCATCCTTCTATTGTTTGTGATTCTGTATACCTGTATGTATCAAGTTCCATTTATATTGTAAGGTCAAATAAACTGTCAAGTGTCTCTCGAATGACAGTGGATCTATGTGGAAGACAATTCATTAAAATTGCGGACAGCGATAACATTTCTGTCTCATGTCGAGATCTCAAGTCCAGCCATACGTGTATAAAATTTGAATGTGATCCATATAAAAACTGTGACCTGTGTTCTGAACATAAATATCTCGGACGGCCATTAAGCCAATGTATCCCCGGGGCTACTCCGGTTGGTACAATAATGACTATACAAGACGGATGGATCATAATAATGAGAATTGAAAAGAGTGAAATCACCCCCTTAGCTGAGGAAGAATTTGGTTGGGTCCTTGACAGACCTATGATGCCCGAATTTGAACACACAAGTCAAATTATGTCTATCAACATCATCCAAGGACACTGTGCATGGTTCCAATCTGGTTGCAATTAGAGAAAATCTCAATGGGAGAATTTGTCTTTGAAGGAGCCTAGGAAATGGACAAAATCACTTCAAAATGGCGTTAATGGGCTTTGGCCATAGATTAATATCGACAACGAAACAAAGCTATTACTAGGTTTTCACACCGCATGCTCCAGCCCCAATAACAGAAGAAGCTCGTGTAATGTTCTGTGATAATGGACTAGGGTTGTAATGTCCAAGTATCGTCTGGTAGGTTATAAATGAATAAAACGGAAAGGTTACGCAATTAAAGACAAGGCGAGAACTAGAAATGCAATAAGACTGAAGGAAAGAAAGGAGTTCAATAAATGGCGTTTATGGTTTTTTTCAGGTCGCTGCAATTAGCTTATATTACATATTGTCTAATATTAGCTTGCGATTGTATTGATGGTTTTCATTGATTTCCACATGCAAGGTCACTGTGAAGGTGCAGCTACAGGAAAGTCAGGCCCTGCAGCGATGGAACCAAAAAAAAAAAATGGTAGCCTACAAGCCAAGTAGGTCATAAGGAGGGAAGATTGTTTTTGTCTTGGCTCCTCTTGACCTTCTCCCCTGGAAGCTTAGTGTAGCTAGGTAGTGTAGATTCCCATAATCCCCGGACCCTGGAGGATACGTGCAGCCGCAGAGATCTGGAGGGGAGGGAGAGTCAACAACAAGTTTCCCCCTTAAGCCCTGGGTGACGCGCTCCTGTGCCCGCCATCCATCACCCCCTTTCCTTCTAATCTTTTGACTCTTGACTCTCTATTCTCTCTGAGGTGGTCGATGCGCTTCCCCTGTTGGGTCCCGAAGTGAGGCTGTTACGAGCGGGGTGTCCAAGTGTGGAGCGCTGCCGTAATGACTGCGTCTTGTGGAGAAGCAGCCACTTCTTCTTTCCAGCCAAATGCATCCGTGCTTTAGCCACTTTGCAATGTGCTCGACATTGAGTGTATGGCGCAAAACTTCAAAATGCAAATTTTGAATTGTGAACACATTCAAAGGAGATCAATAACTTTAATATCCGAGTTAAGCTTGGCAAAGGATTTTTAACACCTTTGCTCTTTTTTTTTTTTTTCTTTTTAAACGCGAGACCCCACACATGAGGATGGGAAAAAAAAAATCAGCGTAAATACAGAAAGGCAACAGAGTAAAACCTCCAAAGTTGAATGCCACAAAAGTGGTGTATTTTGGACTTTAGCTCAATAAGCATCTACATTTTAAAAATGTGTTTTATACCCGTCTATGAACCGACGTGTGTACATACATGTGTGTACATTGTTATAAAGTCAAAATTGTTATTTATGAACGATTGAACGTGGCAGTACCGTGGGGGCAGTATAACGGCTTGTTTTAATTGGATTCTATGGTCCGGATGGAAGCACAAAATTATATATGGTGCATACACTCGGCGGATTCGTTTATTTTGAGGCTATTTTTACCTCTCAGCAAAAGGCAATTGCTCTCAAGGCTTTCAAGTAGGTTTAGGAATCATGTTACTAAAACACGGTACACACGTCTCGATAATCAGGACGAATTTCATCCAGGTTCCCCCTTTTGGAACTGATTTAATCAAATGCCTATCGCTGAGATATTTCCCCCCCCAAAAAATCCTGAGTGATTATCTTTTGGGAACAGTCATAAATGTTAAACCTTAAAGCTTTACTTTGGCAAATCTTGATGCGTGCGGTCAACAAAGAGTTCGGCTTAGCCGCGGACTTCGTGACTGCGAGGTGAAACTGAACAATAGCCAATTAGGACGACCCAAAGCTGATGCTGTTGACACATATAGAGGAGCAACTGGTTGTGTTAATTGTTTGTACAACGTGTCTCCCAAATCTTCCTACATTGTAAAAATGACAAGAAGAGTTTGTTACCGTAATTTTGTTACCAGATATTTTTACAGTTAGCCTAGCTTCTTCTACTTCTTCTTCGGCTACTTTCTTTGTACTTTCAGTAGTCCGGATGCCCTGTAGCACCGCGCTGCCTCTCGCAAGTCAGTCTCGGTTCTACAACAGACTCGCCTTCCAAAGTGGAGATGTGGTTATACGTGTGGGGGCTTCTGTTGGTCATCTCGAGGTCACCACTCATAAGAACATTAACACCCTTGTCCATTTTTTTCCTCATACGATGTGAGATCTCTCACATTTGAAAAAGTTAAGATGCTAAATCTTGTTATTGGTGCACCAGGCTTTTATACAGTATCGGTACATGAAAACAGACTTTTTCTATCAATGGCCCTTCGGGCGCCATATCGAAATTTCTGACCGACAATTGAATAAATGCTTTTATGATATATTATGAGCATATATGGGTTCAATGTTTTAGGGGAATTTTGTAACAGTTCTTCCGAGGTTTTATTTGTTTTCAGAATTGCACATCGATTTGGCTCAAATGCTCTCGTGGGCCACCGTTGCATTAAAGGGGCCACAAATGAGCAAGCAAGGAGAAGGAGGAAGAAGCATGTGGTACAAGAACATAACCATCAAAATCCTTCCTTAGGTTGTCTGCTAAGTATCAAGCCATTGAGTAGAATCCGGTCCCACGGGTGTTTTTAGTGTGGCTCGAAACTTTTAAACAGCCAAACTTTTGCCTGATGAAACAGCTGGTCAGTCTTCAGTCCATTAGTACGCCAACTTGAAGATGGAAAGCCCCCGCCCCTCACCCGGTTTGATCACGTCTCAAAACACTGCCATTTCCTCATTAGAATCCCGCATTGTCACTCACGAGGCAGTATCCCACAGCTTGAACCGGCATATGGCCGCGTGTTCATTCCACAGTGGGTTATAGCTTCGCGGTGCATGAGCATATCAGCAGCGTTTCATTTGCAAGTCTTTATGTCCCTTAACAAACCGAGGGGCACTAATGTGGCAACTCCAGAGGAAATTAACTCCAGGGGAAATTATCTCCAAAGGAAATGGCTGGAACCAGTCATCTTGATGGCTCATGGAAATATAAAATGGCTTTTTCTTATTAGGAGTGCAAGCAATGGCTTTCAATGTATTTGTTTTCATCATGGCCACCCTTTATAGGACACTTAACATGCATTCAGAAATTCTGAAAACTTTCAATCCCAGACAACTATAGCGGAACATTTAAAGTGTTTTTTTTGTACTTAAATGACTTGGAACTTTTTTTTTTCTTCTCAGTTTTCTTAGATTGGTTGGGAGGAATCACGTTTCTGCTGTCTGAGAGAGAACAGTGCAGGAAAAGCCTCAGGGCAAAACTTTCTGGCGACTTATTTTGTGGTCGACTTTTTTTCCTAGTCCTTCTTCCGAGTCTTCAATGAACCTACCACGCGTGTTTGTAAGAGTTTCAAACCCACAGTCAAAAAATGTGAGGGAGACGAGCTAACCACTACTTTAACGTGCTGACCTAAATATTGAACATTGATATGCTAATATCTTTAAATTTACTATTTTTAAATCTCGGATTATTGCCCCTTTTGCACTTGCTGTAAAACAGACATAAATTAATGACGGAATAGGGTTATGACGTTTCAGATTTGCCACCTTTTACTTTTTGCTTCTAAGTCTAAAAGACACTCGCACCCCATGGCGAGCCCAAGTCGTCCAACAAATGTTCCGAATTTGGAAGAAAGGTTTCCTTACGTTCACTTAGAAATGGATGCAAAGCTGACATTTCATGTTGTACACTGTACACAAGGAAAGTTAGCATGTGATGTCAACCCTACTCTCACACACGCTCAATGAAGTCTAACTCATATTGACATCTTGCTGGTGACAAAATGACAAGCAAAATATGATTTGGATGGAGCAGATACGGGTTCAGCCTAAACTGATGGCGATGATACGCCAAAAGTCAATCCAACTTTATCTGAATTGTGATTCTGACTTGAGCAGCCTTTAGCGATCGAAGTGCATTTAAAGGGATGAATGAATCAGAGAGGGTTGGCCGTCTACCTCACTGGTGGGAAAGCTGGAACTTATCCAGGCAGGCTGTGGGTGAGAGACAGCGACAGGTATGCTCTGGACTGGTTGCCGGTTATCAAAAATATCAAATTAACCTATCAGGGATGTTTTGGTGGCCAGGGAAAGCCACGCAAGCACAGCACATACTACACGACATACAGTAATTACATTTTATAAAACTACTTTACTTCTGAGAGATGTCAACACAAACATATTTTTTTCAAGAATAAGTTCTATGCAGGCCCACTAGTTGAAACAAGGCATTCTGATTAGTAGCATTCACTACACTTCCCAAATTGCAACCTTTGCGATTTGGAAATTTACTGCATTGCGATTTCGATTTGAATTCGATTATTTGTTCAGCCCAACTTTTTGAGTCCCACCACTGATACTGAATTCAAGTGCAGAGCCAAGGCCCATAGCTCTTTGAGGAGCAAGATATGAGTACAAAGCGTAAAACCGAGTATGTCTGTAAGAGTTTTGAAACGAAACGGCGTCCTCCTGTCACATTTAATCATTTCAATTTATAGAATTTTGTGGCGGGGCGACTGTCTTCTGTCGCCTCGAGACGACGATTTGTCGCCGGCGCCGATAACTATCCGCTATCGTCCCGTCTCTGCGGCTGTTTGCTATTCGCCCGCCTAATGAATTATTGAGCGTGCGCTCGCCGAGGAGCGTGCGCATGGCTAACCTGACTTAGCGGAGGGCGTTGCTGCTTGTTTGCAAGCGTAATGGGCTGCTTACATGCACACATGCTTTGCTGTGTAACACAAGTGGAGGATGATTTACTGGGCTGAGATACACTTGCAACCCCACTGATGGGAGGTGTGTTGTCAAAACGGGAGCCAATGGCATATGCACACACACAAACACATTCAGATATGATCAGACAGTTGCGTATTGCCTCGGAGACACGTCGACATTAACCCCGCCAAAGCGGAGGGGATTTCTAAACTCCATGTGTCCAATGAACAGTTTTTGTGGATCCATTTTTGCATGCATGTGCCGGCTTGTTGTGTTGCCGGCAGGCAAATGGAGTATGATGATTATCAGCATCCATCAACTCAGGAAGCCATTTAGCCAATTAAAATGCATCCAGGCTGGCATTCGGACGCAGCGGTGCCCGTTAATTATCAAGGTTTTCTCTTTGGCGCGTTACGGTGGGATCAGCGTAATGATGGAGTTGTCTCATAATACAATGACCTTGAAGAGTATTTGCCATTCATTTTGATTAGAGCCTAGTGTGTGTATGTGTGGACTGTACATGTTTTGGAGCATGAGTGTGATGCATAGAAAGGACAAAAGCCATGTCCAGGTCACACGTCGTCGTTTCACTCAATAACAGCAGCTGTCCGTCTGAAGCTTTTCTACTTCCCACCTCTTCTGCACTTCCATTCACCCTGACAAACACGTGCTGGACAAACCATTAGGGACGCCCTCCACAATTCAATATAAGAGCTATTTGGTGAGATTATAATGCTCAGCTTTGAATGAACCTGTCAAACGTATTGATTTAGCTATGCTTTTACTGTTGCCGTAGCGCACAGGTGTCAAGCTCAAGGCCAAACTCAAGTGGCTCTTGAAGGTTTGTCGCCATTTTTCAAAACTAGACATGAAAATTAGGAGAACCCAATAGAAATGAAATCAACCAGAGATGGGAAGTACCAAAGTACCAATACTTCATTACTGTACTTGAGTAGTTTTTACAGGTACTTTGTAATTTATTAATTTTTTTTTAGAATACTTTTTACTTTTATCCGTTACATTTTAACACCGGTATCTGTACTTTTTACTCGATATATACAATTGAAAATTTCAAGGATTTCAATTCAAACCTTCACCATCATGTAATATGGAACCTCATTTTTCTGCTCATCCCGAATACCATCCAGATGTGGAGAATTATCGTTAATGGCAGTCCAATGATGCCAACGTCTCTTCAGCACACACACACGAGCCCGGCTGGAGTGTATTCATTAAGTATGCGCCACACTTCACGTAACACAATAAAATGGCATACTGTGATCTTTGAGAGGAGTTAACATTTAAAAGATGAGCTGGAAAGATGATGTGCGCAGAAGTGGAGCAGCAAAGGATGAACACGTATACACACACACACGCACGCACTCACACATTTTCAGAGAATTTTGGCTCTGTGACACCATGATAATGTGTTTTGGATAACAACCTACGAGTGGGAGTTTTTCTACAAAAATGTTATCTCTTGCTTGACTTTGTAGGTCTCACCTTCCTCTTCCATATTTCCTTCTGCCAGAGCATTTGAATTATTATTTTTTTTTCTTCTCGCCTTTCATGTTTCTTGCGGAGCGTTTGAAGCATGGAGGTGTTCTTCTGAGAGCTTCCTGTCTCTCCCATAAAGAATGGATCATTGGTTGCATGGCCGATTCTGAACATCTCATTTGCTGGGCGTGGGGCAGCCGCTGTCAGACAGATAGTTGCTGATTTATGAACACTTTAGGTTCAGACCAATCAGCCGTAAATCAGAGTCACTCCCGTCTTCACATATGTGAATTGCAATCTATCATAAACTCGCCTCCCTCCTTCAAATGCTGTCATGGGGGGAAAATAGTACATCATTGTGGCTTTAGTGGTACAATCCGGTATTGCTTTTGTGCAATTGATTTCAAGTGCTTGAAAACATCCTTGTACCGGTACATGATTGGCCTTGGAAAAGATGCGGCATCTGAAACAAACAAGTCCTTTCTCTATCATAATATAATATTATTTCAGTTCTTAGTTTTTGAGTTCATTAAAATACATTTAGTTTGGGGTATTCAAACACAAAATGCTTGTTATGTAATGAATATAAAATGTAAAGACAAATAAAAACGTACAGTTTTACAATTTTAGCCGTGTTAAATGGTTTCCATTTCTGTTCTATTGTCAGCGTGACCATTTTTATCCCATCATCCAATTCTATTCTATCATCGACATTACATTGTTATTCTATTTTCAGGGGTGCGCATAAGTGGTGCGCCGGTGCGCATGAGGTCTGGAAATTGAATATTGCACTCCAGTCTAAGTCTGTCACCGTCACCTCCCTTTTGCGCACTAAAAATAATGTCAGGCTGAGCCTCAATTCGAAGTCAAATCAGCCACCCAAAACCATTGCTTACCTTCATTACTTTTTTATCCTCTCATCCATTTCTACTCGGTCCTCGGCATTACCATTTTTGACTAGTAGCGTGATAGTCAAGGGAGAATTTCTTGTGTTGATTTGATCATCCTGTTTCGACGTGGATAACTTGGTCGACGTTGTGACCAAGTTTTCCTGGAAACTTGGGGGTCAAACTTTGTGTGCTTCAACCCCCAAACAGGGCCAACAAGATGAAGTCAAACTGTTACTGTAAGGTCGCCACTGACTACCGGTGTTGCTTTCTATCCTGCTGCTCTTACTACTGGTTGTCATATACCCATCAGCCTTGTCTCTTATGAACTGTCATCCAAGGCTCTCTCCACTTCCCTTTGTCTCCCTTTCAACAAAAGCTAGAGTGGACCGTGCTATTTCCACCGCTCCAGGCCTCCGTCTATTTCTGTCCATCCTTTCTCTATCTGCCCATTTGCCATTTTTTCCCCCCTCCTGCGGCAAGAGCCGCTGTGCTCCTGCCCTCTCTTATTATTATTTTCTTTCAATGTTCCGTCTTTGTCTTCTTGTTGTTTTTTCCAACCTCTCCTTTCCTGACGACCGGCTGAGAACTGTGTCTTTTTCTTACTGTACACTGTTTGCCGCGTTTGCCGTTTTTCCATTTTCCACAGGTCTGAGCAATGGGAGGACAGAGGGAAAATCCTCTTGGCTGTACTGCTGCTCTATCAAACGTACATAAGATAAATATGCGGCCTAACCGAGTGTACATATACGGCTCACCCAAAAGATTGTAAAATGGGGAGAAGGGGAAGGATGCGAACGAGAGAAAAATCATGTTGGTTAAGCCTCATAAAGAAATCCCATTATTTAGCTGTGAAAAGGGGAAATAATATGCCCTAAATGTCATCATATAGTTATTATTTCAATACAGCATAGAAACTTTAGTGTTAGCAAGAGGCTTCCATTTAGTGCAATTTCCTTCAAAACCGTTGTGGCATCGAATTGCAAATGCAGCATGGCACCCAGGAGAGTGCAAACAGTTGCCAAAGCACATTTGGATCAACTCCAATTGTACCTTCGTAGATCCAACCTCCCGCTGATGATGTCTGATTTTTTTTTTTTCCTCTGTAAGATTTATGAACGATTCCCTGAGAAATTACGAAATTAAAAACTGAATGTGCAACCAATCCCACCCAAGCACAGAATTTGTATTATTCTGCTGTTGAAGAAAGGAACTGCAAAATATACATTAGTCGATGTGTGGGTTGCCTGTACTGTAGACATACTTTCCATCCATCCATCCATCCATCCATCCATCCATCCATCCATTCTTAGTTATCTTCATGCTACCCAGTGGCAATTAAGGGGTATATAGTATATACAATTAAATTATTGTTTGTCTGTCATCATTTCCATCTTCATCTCCTTGCTTGTTTCCAGCCGATGGCCTCTCTTGTTCTTCATTATCTGAAAGTGGACTTGTTGCCCCCTAAAGGCAAATTACTCAGCGAAACCATCAAATCCTTTCTGAGTAGCCATTGTTCTGGAAGACACAAATCAGACAGCATTGTCGAGTTCATCATAACAAGCCCCCCGCGTGACCCGCGAACTTGCCACGGTCATTTTGCCGTTGACACGGCAGAAGCAGTGCATGCTGGGACGATTCTCTCTCACGCACATTTATACATAATTCTCGTTGCGTGAAGTGAGATAGAAGCAAATTATGCATCCGGAGACCCTTCTCCACTCCCGTGGCCTCGGAAACTTCCCGGGGGGTGATCATGGAACATTTTCTAGGATGGGATTTGTAATTCCTTCTGGATGCTCCTGGGCGGGCCCTGGGGTTTTAAATCAGTTTATGTGCCCAGAATATCTTAAGAGCGGACGTCCAACTGGCATCCAAATCACATGATCCATGCTTTAAATTGCAATGTGATGTGGAGCTTTCCTCAAACATATGTTTACAATAGGGTTAAAAAAAATGCTTTTAGTGTTTTTTGAAACGTTTTATGTTCTCATTAGGTAACCTTTAGGTTGTTGAACATTTATGAATCTCTGAAAGTTCTAAACTCCTGTTTTAAAGATAGTGGTAAATTGTACCAGAGTGGAAGTGTACGTAAGTTTGTAGTTGTAGTACAGTCTTGACATTTCTGGGTTAAAAGGTAGAGGTGTCAAAATTGAACAATTAATCCTTTTGCTGGGACCAAATCTCATCTTTTTTAGAGTAAAATGTACTCTAGGAAATTTATTGTGTAATATATTATCAAATGAACTGACAACTATTTTAATAATCAAGTTGTCCAAAATTGTCAAAATCTGCTGATTTCAGCCTCTCAATAGTAACTAGTCTCCGATTTCTGTAGTCCTTCATGGAAGCAGATTATTTTTTGTGTTTGATCAAAATAAGACATTTTCAAACATTTTACTTTGGAATACAATGATCGAATCAGGCACTTAATCTGTTTCAAAAAGTTTGGAGACTACAACATCAATCACTCTCGCGTGATATTTCTTAATTGTTGTCTTAAAAAAATTCAAAATAAACAACAATAATAGGTTAATAAACGAATTGGGAAAAATTTTGTTTTGGAACACACTTTAACGCAAAGTGAAATTGTATCAGATTATTTGATTATATCAATGGAACAATCCATAGAATAATCGATTCTAAAAATATCCGTTAGTGACAGGCCTAGTCAAAGCTATTTGGTGCTAGTTATTTATAGAGGCACAACGGTTACAGGGCAACTAATCCTGTGGACCAAACTAGTAATCAAATCATAATTAATTTAAGTTATGTATATGTCCTGTTTTTGAATAAAAGGGATGAAAATGAATTAATCCGATTTAGCAACAAAATGAAAAGAATTGTTGGTTGCAGCCTCCGTTATTTATATTCAGCACATTGGGTTGTGGATTTGAACCAGTACTTTGGGTCCAGATATTGATCCAACAAGGGTTAAAAACGACTCATACTGATGAGTTAAAGCTTAATCTCTGATTGTTCCAAACTCCTGTTTCAAACAGCGCAACATATTAATAAAAAATAATGCTGCCCGTAGGAGTTATGAAAGTGTGTGGATTAACAGTACCTCAACTTCTCATAGCTGACATCATGTTTTTTATACAGCAAATTATTAAAGAATTGATTGCAACTGGACAGCGCTCTCCATTTTGCCTCCATTACTTCAAGAGATGATTAATCGATGACACATTCTGCACAAACAACAGCATTTTTAACAATCATGTAATCAAGTATTATTGCCATCCCTAATGGTAACGTACGGTAATTTCCCAGGTGAATGTAAAAAAAAAAAAAAGATCTTATTAAAAGATTGGTGACTGTCGGTGGCTTTTACGATCAAATCTCGCGTGTGAACATTGAGGCAACGACGCAAGAATTCCAGCCTCAAAGTTGTTGCGTCAGCATCTTTTAACTTGAAAGCATTTCAGCAGATTGCGCAGCAGCGACTCCATGTCACTCTTTATTTCAGTCCCCAAAACGTCACCGACCTTGACTGTTCATTTGCCTGTAAAATAGAAAGTTTGTCTTTTTTTTTTTTTCTAGCGGCAAACTAGCTGATAGAATTGCTGGCTCAGCAAAGAGCAAGGATGCGGCGCAAGGGCCATAAAGTGGACAATCGCCTCGACCTGACTGAGCTCTACTGCGAGGTCCATTAAACACTGAAAGTGTACAAGCTCGGTGGATGCTTTTCACCTCTTACAGCACCATTCTTTTCTTTTTTTAGGACAAAATGGGCAAAAAGTATTTCTCATCCTGTCATTGCAACAAGTTCTACTTTACATTGTTTTGCTCTTTTACTATTCTTTGTTTTTTAACGTTTTATAGGAAACACAGAGTGAAAACCTCAGCCCTAAATAAGTAAATATATGTAAATGTTATTGTTGTTTTTGATCCATTTGACTATGATGTTTTATTTGCGTGTTGTATAATTATGAATGGATCAAATGATATTCAAAACGGAATCGACGTAATCACCCCAAATTAACATTCACAGGTCCAAATGGATGTAGTACTTGCTGATCATTGGATGGCCACCAAGACCTTTCTTTGAGTATGAATGCCTGGAAATATCAATTAAAATGACAATTGGCTGCCATGTTATAAAAAGAAGAAACGTGCCTTCTGCAGTAAAATAATTCGCATGCAAGACGTCACACCATCCCATGCCGCAGAAAATACCATTGAAGCTTTAGCTACTACAGCTGTAAAAACTAATGGTGCGGTCACCATCAACCCCTGACTTCAACCCTATTGAGAACCTGTGGCACATCCTTAAAATGAAGGTGGAGGGCAGTATACGCTCAAAACGCAATTCTTACATCATTTAAATTGATGAGGGTTGAACATTGCATTTAAAGGCCATTCTAGAAACTCTTGCCTAGACCTTGAAACATGACCAAAATACATGCATATTTTTTTGTGGCTTGCTTTGAAGTCAGGGCTGTTAGGTCTGCAACGTGCCCAGTGTCTTTTGTGCGCGACCAAACCAGCTTTGATAGCCGCAGGAGCCGTCTGCTCCCGGATGGAATTCTTCATTGGATTCAATTTGTGCGTGCGCGTCGGCAAACTTTATAGCGCACCGTATAAAAGACGTAAGGTGATGTATGGGCTTCATCTCGAGCACGGGGACCCGAATTCAAATGCAGCAAAAGATAAGAAGATGTGTCACATTGCTGTTAGAGAGACTTGTTTATGTATTTCAATTATATCTTGTTGTTCTTGGTTGGGGCGAATCGTCTCTAAGGAGCAGTGAGGCTGTTATACCGTCATTTATCCAGGAAATTAATTCTAATGTTGCTCCTGTTTGGAGTCCTCCGGTCACCTCGAGGGACTTCTCCGGCACTGTCGCGTCAACCCAACCGCTTCATCGGCGTAATTATAGGCTGTTGTTTGCTCAAGGGCACGTGGAGTGCGCACGCAGCCCCGCTGCTCACCTTCAGGCTGCACCGCCAGCCCACACGCCATGAATGCAAACGCGGCGGCAAAATAACAAGCCGCTGCACACTATCATTGCAAATCCCATTAGCAACTTTGCTATGTTATTCGTTTGTTTTCCGCCAGTGTGTTGTTTTTCTGTGTTTGCGCAATTTGACTTCATTATCACAATCTTACCAATGGAATTTGCAAATGTAAGTGAAATGGGTTGGTCATTACTAGAAATGTCTTCTTTACTTATATGTGATGCTTTATAAGTGTCTCCTTCTTAGGTGCATTCATTAAAAATGAAAACACTTATGACCACATGCTCAACTTTATGGCCACCTGAATTCATCTAATCATAACAACATAAAAATCCTCAGTTTTGATTGTAGGCGATACCTTCCGGTTTGAATTTTCTATTGCAAAAATTTGCTGATAGGGAAGATATTAATTCAACCTGCCTTCATAATGTTTTTTTTAGCACTTTGAGATGTACTGAGGGGGAAACTATGTTCAAGTGTTTGCCTCTATACTCCACAAATAAGTAAAACACATTGCTGATGTTGTTCCTTGTGACAGTGTCAATTATAACTGAGAACGGCTGAATTTACAGCTCTCTTGTAATGGCTCTCAGTACATTTGTTCAGCTGTAGCTACTGTTGTGGGCAAGAGATCGTAAGCACACTTTCTTAATCACAGTTCGATAAAATTACTGGAGGTGAAGCGGTAATTACACTTTTGAACCAATCAGTAAGACTGATGTCCAACCTTTATACTTGGTTTTTAATTTTCTGAGTTACAGATTAGAATTCTAAAAGTGGCCGAGCAGAAGGGCATCTTGAAATCACTGTTTATTATTAAATTCCCTTTTTGGGGTGCCTCAACATGCTGGAAAAAACTTTTTTTTACAAGTCTGCAAAATAATTTCCCCAAATCTCACTCAGTTATACCACCTGGAAAATTCAATAAAATTACACCTCACCATCTGTTTAATTGATCAACCCCGAATTGGGTGGACATGTCAAAACAGGGCAACGCAGTGGCGTAGTAGCCATCGGGAATTTTGGGAGATTCCCGATAGGCTGGTCCATTCCCGACTGTAATTGCCGTGCATCAGGATCAGTCTACTCATAACAACCACCCGTCGACGAAAGTGTTACGTGCATGGCGGCCGCCCATTGAGGAATATTCCCGGGGCGAATTTTGCTCCCTGTACGTCCCTGGCAGGACGAATGAAAAAGTCTCACAGAACAATGCCTAATATCGGGCAGGAATGTTGATTTAAAACAGTGGTTCCCAACCCACATATATCAGGACAATCAATGCCGCTCCCATAGGCGATTCGTTTCCGAAATCCCCCCTCCCATCCCCCAACCGCAGATATCCAAGACGGATGAGCAACGCTAAATTATGAATCTTTTTTGCCTATGCCATATATGTAATATCATGACCATTTTGAGGATTCGCCATGAAAATGGGGATGTAAGAGCCCCTTTGCTGCTCATATTCAGTGAAATCAATTTGAAGTTGCACTCTGAGCTATAGAAGCTAGAAAGTTGTTGTCGAGCTGACCCGCGATTTACAAGTGCCCGGAGCCGCACGGGAATTGACAGGGGTGTACCTTATGCGTTCTCCACTCACAGCCCCTCTTGATGTTGTCAAGATGTGCACTAAATCAACCAGGATATGACAAAGGCATACGGCTAAGCTGTCTCCAACTGACGCAAGGTGACTTGGTGTAATTCCTCTTAAAGGACAAGCACATTTAGCCCCAAACTCAGGCACTTTGACATGACCGGTTTTGACGTTTAACTCGAAAGTTACCACCACTGGGTTTTGTGTGACAGTTATGACAGCCCCCGCCACAGTTTACAAGCTTCCCCAACCACTCGCACATCTCTGCTTCACCGGAGCTGAAATATAAAGAGCGTCTGTTTTATGCAAGGTTTACTGATACATTTTCTTTTTTTTTTAAACTGTTTTTCCACACTTCCATCCAAATTGTTTTCAGTTGACGTATCCACGTGAAAACACATTTGCAAGCTGTCAAATGCATTCAAAAGCTTGAGCCATCCCCCCCACCTGTTAAGTTATTTTGAGCATTTTGTAAGCGGGAAGAAAGACATTTCAACAACTGATGTATTTTGGGGAATATATAAAAAAGGCAAATGAATGGGAAAATATTTTTCTTTTCACAACCAGCAATATTCAAAGGCTACTTCCTTCAAAACGTTTTCCTGTAGGTCTTCCGGCAGGATCCCTTGACTCCCTCCAAAAGATGTAAAAATTAAGTACCCGTGGCCAGTTTGCTGGAGCAACATCAACTTTGGGGGTCTTGTCTACCATGAGGAGACCCACAAAATGTTTGTGATTTGGCTTTGAAGCAGTTATCTTAGAATTATTTTTAGCCATTTGTAAGGCTCTTCAAAAACGAAATACTCCTAGATTTTCGTCCTGAAGAGAGTCATTGATTGTAATGGATGACTCCGTGTGATTCCGTCCAGGTTGTGCGGGTCCAATTCCCACTCAGTGACAAAGTGAATGTGAAATGTTGTCAGTACCTCGTTGCGCCTTGTGATTAACTGGCAACCAGTCCGGGGTGAAATCTGCTTTTCGCCTGAAGTCAGCAGGGAAAGGCTCCAGCTCCCTGCAACCCTGAACACGATGAGCGCTACAGAAAATGGATAGATAGATATACAAGACAGCTGGGTGACATTAAATTACGAAAAATGTCATCAAATGCCATCAAATGCGTAATTATGACAACTCAGCTCCACAAGGTGAGATCTTGACCAAAGCGCTTGTATTTCATGAAGGTCCCACCCCGAAGAAATTCAAAGGCGCCTCCTGTTGCCAGAAATATAAAGTATACAGTTGGCGCACTCTCAGATTGTCTTCAAACTGGGTATTCTGGCATGTAGCCCTTCACGCGGCACATTTCCCATGTTTCGCACGTCCCCAAAAGGCTTGGGGGAGTGAAGGTTTTCTTTGTATTTGTTTGTTTACACCCGCTCCACCATGTCCCGTGATGCTGCGCTTCAGCTCAAGAGTGCTAGATCAGTGTCAGTCCTGTACAATGCGCTTTGTGATAAGTCCCAACAATGTTTCATTTTGAATGGCACATTCTTTCTAATATTGATAACAATGAACGTTTTACTCCACAACAAGCATCTTATCTACTTTTATACACAAGCATTACAAATAGGCAAACCTCATTAATATAATCCCCAATAATCTCCCCCAGCAGCAGCAGCAGCATTTTCGTCTCAGACTCGCACAGAAGCACACTCATTTCTTACCGTTTCCAGAAGAGTAACTGCACAAGACTCTAAAAAATCATTCTGATCCAGTAAAAATTCTGAAACTGAAGGTTCATCAGTGTAATAGGAATGAAGGTATCAGACCAGATACAAAAGTGCACACAGTCACAAATGACAAAAATACTCAAATTCCCACACACATTTGAGATTTTGGCATGCTCTGAGTCCTCCCGTGTGGGCCGACCAAAACAGATCTGTGCTCCGGTGTCAGATGCTGAGTATGTAGCCCAGATGACTTCAGGGCCAAGGTGTAATTCGTGCACATTCAATAGCAATCTGATCAGAGCTTCAAATTGCTTTTTCCGCTCAGCCTCTTAACGCTTTCGCGGTTGCTCTCGTCCCGCAGCAGCCTATCTTTACTCCTTTCACTGCCACGTTCTCCATCTGCCTCGCTGGCTTTTCGAGCTTTATAATTACGCTCCGGCTTTCCGTTCCTACGACTTTTTCTTCCCCATTCCACATGCTACCACAACAATATATGACAATTCACTTCGTTCTTTCCCCCTTTTAACATTCTGTTTTTGACTCTTTCCACTCTTGTCTCTATTCCATTCTATTAGGGTTGAGTTAATTCTCCATGTCCTTTACCACACTCACGCTGTCACACTATGATGCAATGCAGTGAAATGTGGATTATTACGGACATCGTAGATGGATGCAGCAAAGGAGAACACTATAATGCCGTGTTGACGGGAGACGTCTCAGCAGGATGTCACACGTACTTGCGGGTCGCAAAAGCCTGCACGTTCTCCGATGGCACCACTAATGCACAAGCGATTGAGGAAAACACGGGTAAACGGCTTGAATGATGAGTAGTTTGAATGTGTGAAGTGAAAAAGGGGTTATTTGAGGTAACTGGCTAATCAAACGGAACGTTGACCATAAATTAAATTTCTACAGGTAAATTGATTGAGAAACAGACATGGTCAAAATCCAGACATAGTTAACATCGAGAGACCGGCTAATTAATTGACTTTCCTGCCGCTCGGGTTAATGGCAAAGTCATATTCTTTTGACGATTGAGATGGATAGCGTGCTGTAGCGCTGATGTTAGCTAGCACGAAAGCCAATAGGATGTGATGACTATTTAGGTCCTCCAGTCTAGCTCCAGACAATTCAATAGAACATGTCACTAATGTTTAAGCAAGTTATTTACACTGGCCTGCCTAGGGTTAGTGATTGCTAACTAGAAAATGAGATTTCTTTGGGAATATAGTGAGTAAGCTTCTTGGAAAAGCATTCCTCTTGGGGTCAGGTTGATAGAGAGCTCCGATCCCAGACAGTAGAGGCTGTGATCACCTGCATCCCTCATCGTGCTGCCTCTCCCAATCATCTCCGACATGTTTCACCATCACTCCTCTAGCATAAAAACACAATCAGCCCACCCCATCTCCTTTTATTCCCGTCCATCCTTGTTGCTCATCGAAGCAGCCCTCGGCTCGCCTGAAGCCCGACGGCGTTCTGGCCTTTTACCAGCTTGGTGAAGTGATGGATTTACTTTCAACACACCTCGTGACCTCGCCTCTGGCTATGCATTGCAACGCCGTCCAGCCAGCGCATGGCATTTAGCAACTAGCACCCAACCGACCCAACCACATTTCTGCAAAGCTCGTAGATGACCTTTCAACTCCCGGTCTTCAGCAGCTTAGTTAACTCTGCTGAGGCAACACACAACAAGGTAGGATGGGGCGGGTTAAAATTAAAATATGAGATCAACTTTAATAGCAGGCGCAATTTCACGCCGTGGCTATTCGTCACTGTTAGCACATTGTTTGAATAATGATGATACAAAGACAACAGCATTAAGTACAAGGGCGGCAAGCGGGATGCATCAGAAATGCCTCCAGGTAATGATCTTGTATGTTGACTTTTAATGTAAGCTAGAAACCTTTGAGTAAAATGGTTGAATAAGCTTATTTGCATGTGTTTCAAATGCCATGAGCAAAATGGATTGTGTAAATTATTCTGCCACTCAAATCTGGTGCAATAGAAAACTGGTCTCTGAAGGAACAAATCACATTCTTTTTTTTTTGTGGAGGTGGGGGGGTTGTTTTGTATTCTATGCAAACAGAGTTTACCCAAGACCAACTAGACCCAAACTTGAGGGGTTTAAGTCGGACAGATTTGTTTTGATCCACAGTGTTGTTGGTTGCACACAGATTAGTGCTAGTTAACCGAGTTATCGGCATCATCATCTTCAGATAACCTGCACACTATAAAGTCACTAGCTGGAGGTGAACAGTGGCTCACTTGCATTAGGTGAGACATCCCTCCAAAAGAATCTGATCAAAACAGGGTTGTTAAGACACGGTGACTAGTGTAATTCTTGATCATTGGAATTTTCCGATTCAAGCAAGTCACAAATTATGATGACCCCTGGAACTGTAGTAATTTGTGGGGGGAAATCATTGCCTGTCCTTTAATATGCTTTATAGTGTTCGAAGAGCAGTGGTTTGTACACATTGTTTTCAATACATGAGGAGAATTCATTTCATTAGAAAGTTGCATCCTAAGCAACTTTAGAGAGCAATTGTTTAGCTGTATTGATTGTTTGAAGTTATTCAAGTTGTCCTCTTATTTGTTCATCCGGTGGGCTCAGGACCAAACAACAACCCCAGCATCACCTTGGAGAGCCAGATCAAAAACAAATCAGGTGCACCGATGCCCATTAAACGCCCGCGGAATAAAATACAACAGAGATTGCAAACAGGACCCTCCTGACTAACATCAGCGACCGTACGAATGCTGGATGAATGGACAACGGTTGCAATGGATATGCTCGAAAATCCCGACAGAAAGTCTTGAATCATTATAGAACATCTTCAAATTCAAGTCACTCATCAATTATTATACCTGTACTGACAGAGAGAGTTATTCTGCCTGCCTCTTTGGCAATGACTAGTGTCCCCATGTCCTTTATTGTTCTAAACAAGTGAGGGTCCTCCCCAAGATGCTCCGAGACAAATGCTGTAAGTGATGTGCCTCTTCAATTTCACTCTCGTCCCTTCTCCTCATCCAGCGAAACCCCAGTTCCACAAATGTCAGATACGCTCAGCACTCTTTCTCTCTTTCTCCGGGTGTTTTGGTCGATATCTTCACAGTCACACATTTGCTTCTTTTCTCCTAGCGCCCCGTCCCTCCACCAGCACCTCCTGCTGTCCTTGTTTCTGACGTGCCCCGCATGCTTTGGAGGCCATCGATAAGGAGGTTTGTCCTTCATGTGTGGTCCGAAAGTGTTTCTCTGCGCAAGTCGGAGGTAACGGCTTTGACAGCGGAGATGGTGGCAAGCGACTGCGTGACGACTATTATGGAGACACTAGCTTCTTTAAAGGGGATAAGAAGGGTTGGGCTGTATCATACATTCAATATGGGGCACATCATTTTAATCAGGCAAAATCGATGACACAAAATGACTCAAAAGCCAAAACGTGTCAAATGAGCAGGATTGTGTGCACTTTAGTTGTTTTCTAAAAACAGCAGTGTGTTGTTGTTCGGTTGATTTGTGAGCCAACAAGATTATGCAAAAACAACAACAGGCGATTTGCCCAAAATGCGAAGAAATGATATGTTGGTGCAATCCGTGCGGTCAATGGAAGATCACCGGACCAGAATACAGGGGGTAGGTATCCTGTTTGAAGAGGAATCAGCTTTCAGAAGACAGCATAGTACCCCCCTCATCCCTCTTCCAAGGTGGATGCGGTGCCAGCTGTTGGACCGCAGGTGTGCCGCATCAGAGATGTGAGAATTCAGGCCGGGACTGTGGAGAGAGCACAAAGCAGAAGAAAAGATGACTCAGGGGAGACAAGATCATAGTGGCATGTTTACTCAGTCTTATGAAGCCGGTTGATTGGTCCTCACCAAGTCATCTATCATACTGAGTGACACACGCGCACACACACACACAAACCAGCACACACCAAGCGCTTCACAAGAATCAATGGCCAGTGAAGAAATTACTCATTCTCTTTTTCAAATGTCCTCATAATTGATCCAGACTCCGAATTCAGATAAAAGGCTTAGGCATGGAGGCTACTGTTAATGTTGCTTTGTGTTTGTCTATAAATGTATATGTAATTCTGCAAAGGTTTCATTGAATTCTTTCATTATTATATTATCAGAATAGTTTATTAGATTATTTGTTTTGCATTTATTCTTGTGGGCATGTTCTCGCGTTGTTTCGTAGCGCGCGCGCTTTCTTTTCCGGTGTGTACTTCCGGGTTGGGGCTGACGTGAAGGACACTGGGCAGCTGGTTTGACCTTGCAGTCACTTGATTTTCCATTGTTTAAGAAGGTAGAAATTGTTCTAGAAGAGACAAGGAGGACTGATGTTCAACTTGCAAGTTTCTTTAATTCCCTCCTAACGAGGTATTTTTCATTTTGATATCGTTTTCACTGTGTGTAGTTTTTAGCTACTCGCGTAGCCATGTTTTTTCTATCATTGTTATTATTTAAATGGTCTTGTTATTTCTGTTTAGTTTTCACGGTTCGATGGAGAATCGACTCCTTTATTAAACCTGTTTCAAGAATACAACTTGTGTTTGCTGTGCCTGCGGGGGTAGTTACATTGTCTGTGGGCAAAACTCGCTTTTCACCCTCTCTCTGTCACAAACGAGTACAGAAACGCTTGATAGTCAACACACAGATTGGTTGTGTGGAGAAGGTTTCAAAAACGTAAACATATCTAATCAGATTGTCTCCAGTTTTTAATTATGATTGACCCGTAGGAGAACGTAGGGATCAGAGTTACAGTTTTAATTGGAAAACCCTTTTAAACAAAAGCAAGGAAATGATAATTTAAGAGATTTATTTATGTTTGAAACATGTAAAGTATAGAGACCAACATAAAATACAGATGTGTTTCAGTTTTGGGGGTGAAATTGTGGAATGGACGTGATGATGCGTTGAAGCTGTGTAGGTCTTTGTTGAGGTTTAAAAAAAAATTAAATGTAAAATATTTTGTGCTTATAAGGCCATTGATAACATTAAAATAAAATTACAGATTAAAAGGTGAGTGTATAGTATTTATTTCTTTTGTTCTATTGAAATTCTAGATGACTCATGGGACAGTAGAGGATGGGCAATAATAAGCCTGGTACTTCAGCCTATTCTTTTTTTTCAGTTGTTAATTGGTGTTTGAAATGATTTGTGTATTTCCTTTTCGATACAACCGAAAATAAACTACTCATTCATCTTCATCTAAATCTCTTTTTTTTTTATAATCGTTTTGTCCATGTGTCAGCTACTGTATTGTAATGCAGACACTGAATTCCATCAAATGACGGGTGACGTTACTAGTTACTTTCTCTGTATTTTAGTCAGTAGGGACACACTTGGCACACACAATGGCACACAATTGCCAAGGGGTTTGTTTTCATCTGCAATGAATGCTGATTATCAGGAAGAGGAAAGAGAGTGAGATAACCGAGGAAAGTATCATCCAAGGTCGATCCTTTCCTCCACGCTGAGCCACGTGTGCTTTACAGTCTTGGTAGCATCGTCCCGCTCAGCATCCTCACAGCTTTTTTTGTGCGGACGCCTGTTCGCTAGCTGGACTTGAAGACTCTCAATGACTTGGATTAATATCATCATTGCCCGCACAAGGTCGCAACTTCAAGGGCAGGAAGACAAATGTGAGGAGACTTCAGCATAATTGCGCAGAATGTTCATCATCATCACACACACACACACACACACAAATAGATCGGCTTCATCTCGACCAGTGTTGTTGGGTTGATCAACGGTAGTAGTTGGTTCTGCCCAATTGGTTGTAAATGAAGGTGACTTGACAGATTGATGATTTCAATAACCTTAAACGGAAAGTCAACCCAAACCTTTTTTTTCAAGAATATAATCTATGCAAGCCCACTAGTTGAAACAAGGCATTCTGATTAAAATTGCATAGGTGGAATATGAGTTAAGCAGCAAAATCCATCCCTTTTTAGCCATCTCGGGGGGCGGCCATTTTGTCACTTCTGTTGACTGAAAATTACATCACACACTCAGGGCTCAGATCACCCGTTTTGTGTAGCCGAGCAACTGTGATGTCATTTTTAGTCGACAGATGTGACAAAATGGCCGCCCACTGAGATAGCTAAAAACAGGTGGATTTTGCTGCTTAACTCATATTTCACAAACGCAATATCAATCAGAATGCCGTATTTCAACTAGTGGGCATGCATAGAGCATATTCTTGGAAAAAAAAATGTTTGGGTTGATTCCCACTTTAACTTCAACACTGTGGAGGATGTTTATGTGAGAATTTAACAAGGTTTTGTACAAAAAGTCATGCATGATGAATAGTTTTAAAAATATATAATAATGAGAAAGGGGTTCAACATTCTTTTTTCAGATTTTGATTGTAAAATTAATTAAAATGAGGAGTTTCATACACACTTCCAAAAATGACAAATTTGCTCAAATTACCTTATGTTACAATTATGTTAATATGGATAATTAATGATATTCATCTATATGAAGACACCGATCATGTCAACGATTTCTCCCAAAAATGAGGAAACAGAAAGCAAAGCTTCATTTCAATAAATGTCTTCCACTGTTTACATTTCCAAATGATCACTTCAACAACATTCTTAGAAAATCACAATGCCCCATCACTGGTGAGCTAATTTTAGAAAAGGCTACTCATGGGGTCCCTTCATACGTGTAGCATTAACCTCCTCCATCTGTAATACATCAAGCCCTACAGTAGCGTGACTCCATTAACATTTTTACAATGATTACTGCTGAAATATTTTACATATGACATATTTTCATTTTTAATTGATTCTCAAGTAAAAAAAAAAAAAAGATTCAGCTCCAGTGAAAGAATTGTCCCAATGCCATCTATTTCTATCTCCCATGCATAATTTAAGCAGGAGGCTATTTTGGGGGTTCTCATTGAAGCTAGCAGCAGTGTAAGCCAAGTGAATTAGATAAAAGACTAATAATAATGATGATGGCTGTCGTGTGTATGCGGCCATGCTCTCGTCTGTCTTGTAAAAGACACTCCCTGCTTCATACGTCTCCCTGTCTATCCCTGTATATTCTCCACATCCATTTCGGTGTCTGCAGACAGGTGACGAGCGAGGCCTCAAAGCTGCAGCTCTTCCCACAGGCTATCTGTTGTCACGGAGACGCCGCCATCGCCATGACTGAAAAAAAAACAAAAAAAAAAACACTGAGCATGACAACACTCAGATGTGGCTGTGCCGTCACGGGGATCGTTGATTGACGTCTTTGCTATGCTAATTTCCAAGTTTTCTCTTTTGGCATAAACATTTCCTAGACATCAAGTTTTGGGGAAGTTTTGACTAAGCCAGCAACCTGATTCTTTGTTATTTTTTATTCTTTTATGAAGTACGTAAACCTGAAGACGATTGAAGAAAAAATCTGCTTGCCCAAAATGATCTTTTTCTAATTTCGGCCAGCATCTTGCAACCAAGCCCTATTTATTTATACCATTTGACATATAACATTATTCTACTTATAGAATATAAAGCTTTTGGAAACCAAGTTTTGGAAAAGTGCTTGTGCTCTTTCCTGTGATTAAAAGCAACTAAAAATAATCATAATAATAAATAAGTAAAACTTTTTATGGGGTTCTAAATCCCAGATCTCTTGACTTATGTCCAGCCTGCAATTACATTTTTATCTAATGTAATTAGATAACCGCGGAGGATGTCATGAAATTTTTTCGAGCCGTAGGTAGGCTAATGGCGGACGCCGTCGATCACCGGGAGCTCTGATTAAAGTAAGTAACGGCAGTGATATATAGACGACGTGCACAACCAGTGGAACCAGTCGAACGTGATATGATATGGTTTGTAGACAATTACAATATTGACGTCTTCGTAACAGAATAAAGGATGGTAATTACCACTCAATTTTATTTTCCTTCAAATAGTGCTTCTCTTGCACTGACAGGTTATTTTTACATCTTCCATTGAAACGGTAAATAATAATAAATTCTGCCTGTGTGAAAGCCACATGTCTAAGCTCTTTAATTCTTTTGGAATTATGTTTCTGTCTGCTACTGTGGCTAAGATATTACTCATTTTGTAAGTGTTGAATTTCTGGGAGAACTTCAGGTTTTCAAGGGTAATTCCAAAGGCGACCTTAGGTTTTTGGGGAGCTGTTGAGAAAGGCGCTTTAGGCCTTAATGGGTTAAGTCACAATTCATTTGAATTATATTACCTTGTTTCAACTAGTGGACCTGCATAGAACATATTCTTGAAAAAAATATGTTTGGGATGACTTCCCCTTTAAAGCAAAAGTGCTTTTAAAAATGCAACATTTTACACTGTTCAACATCCCACCAGATCTGTTCACTTATTGCCTTCTTTTAATATTACATGCGCACTGTATAGCCGCCCGTGCTTTTTTTTCATTCCAATGCTGGGGGAACCATAAAACTTTCATGTTTGTCCTTATGCTTCTCCACATTTAGGTTTTCTCCCTCCTGGAGGGAGGACGTCAGCTCCACACGGAGTGTAAAAAGCCCACTTGTCGCCGCGTTCCCGAGGGAACACAAGCGTAAATTATTCGCACTCCTTCGGCGGCTAACGTAAGCAGGCCAGTTTTGATGTGATTTATTAAGTTTAGTAGGAAGAGGTAGATGATGCATAGGCTTATGGGAGTAATTGGAAATAATATAGGCGGAGGAGGAGGTGGAAAGGGAGCATGAAGGTTGCGAGGTGGTTTGTTCACTTTTTTAAAAGCGAAGGTCAGCACGCAAGTGGAATTTTGCACTTTTGGTCTCGCCTCGGCGCACAAAATATCTTAAGCACGTAAGGGTTTCAGTTGCACACATATATTATTAATATTAATATATAACAAATTGCCTCCATTGAAAACCGCAGCGGTTTGGGCATCAATTATTTAGTTTGAGTGTTTTTGTAAATCATACTTGCAAAATGAGGAGGCCTGCGAGCATTTAGCGGGTTCAAAGGTAACTCGGCTGGTTGAGACCGTATTTGTTGATCCGCAGTCATAATGAGTGCACGAAAATGTAAGTCGCCGCACAAAACCTCAAGTGTCACTAAAAGGATGTCTAATTGAGCCATTTAGTGCTGACATAACGGCCGGTAGTTGAACCAGGTTGCATTTTAGAGCGCGTGATCATTTTAGGTTAAGTGTTGTTTCTTTGTTTGTGTCATTTTAGCTTTTGGGGGAGGGTGTTTATGCACTAGACACTTTATTAGGTGCAACTACCCAATGTTATCATCCTGAAATGTATTGGGCTTCTGTCACGTGGCCAAATAATATGCTTTTATGTTCTTTGTTATTAGATTGGTAATTGCAAAGGCAGAACTGCTCACACTTGGAACATGATCACTTTCCTTTCTTTCTTGGATACGTTTAGTAACTGTGGGACAAAGTGGTGGGTTGTTGAGTAATCATGTCATGAAGTAAAAGAGTCAAAACGGAGTGCACTACTTGGCTGTGACCAGCGGAGGCACTTTTTTAGTCAGTTTCAACTACTTTGCTGTCTCAAGAAGCTTAAAGCGACACTTGGATGAGCTTAACATTGGCTTTGTCAGTTCTGTTGTCTAAAACCATGACCGATCACCACCAAAATGCAAATGCACGTTACTACTCTTTGTCCACTTCAACCTGTGCAAGTATAAAAGTGTTCTGCACAATAGTTTGGATTTATTGCCATAAAACGTGAGCTCATCATGATCACCTCCACAAAATCAAAAATACCTCGGCGATCGCTTCTCCACTTACACAGGCTGAAGCGGACAAGAGAATAGTTTATATTTCGGACATTTAGCTATGCCAAACCCGTGTCAACTCTCGGGAGGCAGACGGCGACTGGCAGTGGGCAAGCAATCAGGCAAGCATGGATCTTTATCAAGAGGCGTTATTCATGGAGTCATTTATTTCCCAATTTATTGATAAAATCCAAAATAACAACTCTTTCCATTTTCCTGACCAAAAAATATATCAAACGAACTCGTTAGTGAAAACATGGCCACCGTCCCTTTGCTATGGGAAGTGAGCTACATCCACGCAGACCTCCTGGGCAATCCTTCCTCATGGCAGGATTCCTCCTCTCAATATGACACTAGCTAGGAAACAGGAGTTCCGAAGATGTTAAGAGTTCATGTCCGGATAAATAATTTAATATAATATTGAATATTAAAATAGTAAATACAATTTAACAATATTATAGAGAGATAATATTTAGTCAAATGCCCATTCCTAGCGGAAATGAGTGAAAAGAACAAAGGACATCATCATGTGCTTTTAGTAATGTACTTTTTCTTTTTTAAATTATATTCGTTGCTAGGCACAAAGAGAAGTTTGGTAAGAATTTGACAGTATGCCCTTGGAGGTATTGTGTTTTTGTTTAATTAATAAATGCATGAGGAAAGCACATTTTGAATGCAGCGACTTTACCCAGAGGGGAGTCAGTGAATTATAACGCCATGAAACTTTTGACAAAAATAGTCAAATGGACAGGAATGTGTATTAACTCTATGTAAGCATCGTCTGGTGACAGGCAGAATAATTAAATGGCCCTCCATTAGAAGGTGGGAGTCACAGTTAACCTGTGTATCAAGTGTATTAGGAGACAACATATCGATTATCAAATTAATCACTATTTTAATAATCGAGTCATCCGAGAACCGTTGTTTAACTTAAAATTGTCCAAATCCTGACTGTACATATATATATTTTTTAATCAAAATAAGACATCTGCTTTTACTTTGAAAAACAATGAGCGAACCAGCAACTGAATCCGTTTAAAAAAGCTTGGTAAGTACAATATCAATCCCACTTGTGTTGTTTAGTTGTTTTTTAATCACTAAACAATACCAAATAAAAAAAGAGTAATTGGTTAACTTAATAAACACTACTCAAGGGGAAAAATACACTTAAATGCAAAATAAAATTGTATCCAAATCTTCAATGTATCAATTAAATAATGGATGGAATGATTATGAAGATATTCAATAGTGACAGCTCTAGTATCCATGTCTTTACCATACAAGAGGAAAAAGAAAATCATCATCAATTCATTAACCAAGCGAACTGACTTAGTACATTTGTGAGTAAGTTATTTCACAATTGAGATTTTTTTGTAATGTCAAATACTGGAGGTGCCTTGGATCAGTATTGTTTGGAAAACACTGTGGTCTGATTAAATAAACCCAAATCTATCCTGATGGATGGACTGGAGCACGTTGGCATCTCAATAATCTGTCCTCGGCGGAAGCGGCATTCTCCTCCCACCAGATCTTCAGCAAAGCACACGAGTGGAGTGCAGAGTGCGTTGGAGGGTCCTTGTGATTGTTTAGCTTTGAATGAGCCACACGCATACGCACTCACTCCATATCTGTTTTGGTTTGCTGGAATTAAGCAGCCCGCGAATACGTCTCGGCGCCGTTCGTTCGATTGCGTCGCATTTTTCCCAGCGAGCCGAAGAGTTTTGAAGCCAGCGAGGGAGGGAGACCAGTGGCAGGTTAATGGCTTGTCGAAGAGCTGCGGGTCAGGCCACAGGAAGTCAGAGAGCAGGCCGTGCTTCACAGTGGTGACAAAACTCCATTCAACCACAGGTCACACTCTTGGCTGATGTTTGTTTTTGGGCTAAACGGTGATTTTCTAACAGTGCTCAACTGCAAAAAAACGCACGTCAATAAGAAATGGACGCTTTGAAATGAAGAGCCAAGATCAGTGTTTGCACTAAACGTACTTCTTATTGGCGTTACTTACATTGCCATAACGTTGTATCTACTGTATGAGATATGTTGCTTATCTTTTTGTACTTACTCAACCACTTGCTTTGTGTGGTTGTACATATGATGATTTGTTTACGTCATGCCACCGAATCAGCTGTAAGTATGCAGATAGACGGTAGCCTGCATTTATGGCCACACACACACACACACAAGCCTTTACATGTTTGGAAAATTGTCTTTTTAATAGCTTGTAATCACATCGTTGGTTCTCTGGAGTGCCTGCCCACCAATCAAGTGTGAAATTAAACAACCAAGTAAATCTTTTGTTATCTGCTTATTTTTAAAAAATGGTTCTGTGAGAGAGCCGCTCTTCACTCCCGTCTCACTACTACAGGCGTGTCAGAAAAGTTTCGCAACTGATGTCACAAAAGATAGATTTCAAACCGAGAGTCCTCAAAACACATCCCTTTGATGGAACCCTTGTGCTTAGTAAAAAGGAGGAGCCAGAATAGTGACGTTGCTCCAGCACGGTGATGCCAGGAACTGTCAGATGCTCAGGGAGTTTTGAGCAGGATCCAGCCACAACTTTCAACTCTTTGCTACAGGATCTCTTAATAGATGTGGTGGTTGATCACGTGACCGCTAGTTAAGGGGAAAACTTGTAATTTGGTCTTGAAATATTGCTTTGGAAGGTTGAATATAGTGACATTAGCCAGTGAACGTATGCCTTGTATTTATAGTCTGGACACGGCGGTATAAACCGTGCCTCTGGAAGGAAACTCTAAGTCTCCATTAAGACCACAAACAAGCATTCAAGTGTAAAAATGTATTACTTTTGGAATATTACATTTTCTATTCACCAGATTTGTTGCTTACTTTAAAAATAGTTGCTAGAGGGGTCAGAAAAGAATGCCTTTGCTGTGCCCTGGGCGTCATGGTAACGAATGTATATTGTGATTCTTTATCCTTATTTTGACCGAAATATGTCAGTAGACTTTTATTATGTTTATATTTAGAAAAAAAACAACTGTAATTATTCTATTAGCACCTTACTGTGAATAGTGGTAGATCTGCACAATCTATGGGAAGGGAATAAATAAGTGTGTAGCTTTCATTGCCATTGTAAAGATCCTGCACAGTTCATGGGTACCAGAAATAATTAGACATAGATGTCAAATTCTCAGAAACAGTTGGTCATACCATTAATTATTAGAAAAAGGAAAACAATTGTGAAACAAATGCAGATGCTGTTGTTTTATTTGAACAACCTGGCAATGACAATTAACAATTCCCTTTCCGCCACTTTATGCTGCATACGAATAAATATATTTGAGACATTTTCTGCATGTTTTGAGTTGAAACGGAATACGCTATGTCTTCCCAAAGCATAAAAAAGCTCACAGGTTAAAGGCAAAACAAGGTTCTGGGATGTTCAAAAATTCTACAGTCCATAAACAACAAGGATCAAATGAAACAAAGCAAACACTGGGACTTCACTTGGACAACACACCATTGACAAATGACAACGAACCAACCGGGACTGAAAGAAAGCGGGAAACTAAATACAGACAAGCTGACGAGACAACGAGGAACACCTGGACAAGACACAGAGAGTAGGAGGGAGCTGATTGGCTAACACCATGGACAGGGATGACAAGCACAGCTGGACTCAATAACCTAACGAGAGACCGACAACGGAACACAAGCAAAAACATGAAACTAAAGTCAAAAATCAAACCCAAAAGACGGACTATGACGGCTGTTATTCTGAACAGTATCATATTTACCACAAAAGGAACTGCACTAATAAGGGTTGTCATGAACTGCAAAGTACAGAGATGTGCTCCTAATAGTTTGGCGAGCTCATTTTGGCGACGTGAGAGGAGAAACGTGAGTGTGCATTCATTATTCATGACAGTCATGAATTATGAATTTGGACATTCATGTCTGCCAAGAGTGTTGTGGTAAAAAAAAAAAAAAAAAAAGGCAGGGATTGATAATTAGGCAGAATAGTGAAGGCAGACAATGGCGTTAATGCACACTGCGGTTGAGCTGCTTTGGCCTCAAAAGACGTTTGGAGTTATAGTCGTGTACTTCAACGGGGAGTCGAAACAGACTCCAAATATCAACTACAGAATTGATTGTTGGTGAGTCACTCCGGCTGCTGTAGTGAATGTGGCCCGAAATCGTACTTGGCAAATTACTATAATAACATAATTATATATGAGGCTTTCATGTTTTTATTTGGAACGCCCCATCGGCTTCAGGTAATTTTGAGTCGGAGCCTTTCACGCAATTATACAGCAGATACTGCAGTGACATCTCAGCCTCAGAATCCAAAACAACATGTTCTAAAAGAGGAACATGAGAAGGGCAAAATGTGCGTGAGTGGGCTCGCATTCAAATTCCTTCCATTTTCAAATGTGCTTGTCCTCATTCGGGTTGAGGGATGCGTTGGAGCCTGCTGTTGTCGTTTATCTCCGTCAAGTGGAATTCAACGTCTTACTGCCACTGACGTACATATTCGTCAAGTGCTGTCTGTTTTCCAACGTATACCCAGCGTATCTGTGAAATTCAGGTTTGTAAAGCATTATATTAATTGACAGATCCCTGTAGATGGCGGCGTTGCATCGTTTTGGAGTTGAGATCAGCACAGCTTTTCAGTAGAGGATGACGATTAGGGGGTGAATCTCGGCTTTGAGACAAGACAAAACACAATGTGTACTGCATCCCACTTGCTTAAAATCCCGAAATGTGTATTCAGTGGGCTGTAATTTGCAACACGTTGCGCAATTGCAATCCAAATTTTGAATCGCGGCAAAACAAGTTCTCAAAGCCAGATTTTTTTTCAAATTACACATTTCATCAAACGCTTTTTCTATTGATATTGATCATGTGATACATAAAGCGATACATATTCATATAGACTTATCGTCCAACCCTAATCTGTGTGTGTCACGATCATAAAAAAAAAAAAAAAAAAGGCATTGACGTTCAACTTGCTGAGTCAAAAGTGCTTTCTCAGTCATGTGTTTGTTGTATAATTAAATGTGTCAGGCAAGCAAAAATTATTAATGTCAAATTTGCTGTTCTGCTTGACATTTTCAGAACAAACTAATTTTCTCCACCTTTTGGTCAGAAAGCTGTTGCTGAAATCAACCCATGTTCTAGCGCTGATTACTAAAGAACAGAAAGAGGTAGAAACAAACTTTTTTCTACTCTTTCCTTTGATCGGTTTGGCGCTTATACTCTCACGGGGCACATTCTGTGGTTCGTGAAAGATCACTGAAAATACTCTAAAACGGCTGGCAATATTGGGAATTGTGCTTTGAAAACTATTAATGGTTTTAGACGGTGACAGTTTGAATCTAAAATTGATTTTTATTTCACTTGATATACAAAGGTATAAAGTCCAAATATACTTTTGTGAATCAGGTTTATTTAACACGTCTCCGTTATCTGTTTATCTTTGGAATGACCAGAGGGGTCTGCGTGTACTCGGGATCCGCTCGGTGCAAGCAAACAAGGACACAGAGTGCAGCATCAGCGGCGTCGGAGGGAGAAGATAAAAAAAAAAAAAAAATTAAAAAGAAACTGAGCAGAGAAGTGAGTTGGAATCCAAAATGAGTGAGACCACAGACGAGTGGAAGAAGTGGGATATGACCACGTGAGGCAAACGAGATCGAGCCGAGACAAAAAGGATGAGTCAGAGCTGAGAGAGTGAGAAAGATGGAGGTGTGTGTGTGCGCGTGAGTGGGAGGAAAGATTAGTGAGGCAATATCAGAGTGTCCATCAATGTCACAGGACTTGTGTCCTCTGCAGGCCATTTTATCCATCCGCGCAGGAAAAAACCTCGCCTGTATGTGCACACCAATTGTCATCTGTTTACCGATTCTATGTCGTGGCATGTTAATTCCTCGCTTTCATACTTTCTGCTGATAAAAGCTCCCCTGCGCTCATGCTATATCCGATTCTATTACTGGGGGGGAAAAAAAAAAGAAAAAAGGTATAATCTCGATACTCTATGTTTGTCCTTATACACGAAGGCGTAACGTGATCCGATACTACACACATGCATACCTTTTCACCTGCCTGACATACAGTACTTTACACTATATTTTGTAGTTATCACACAGAGGTCACATGGCATTTTCGGAATAATTGGGCTTAATTTAAACACATCTTCAGTCAGCAAAGGCCCTATCGTCGGATTGCTCTAAAATATCATCCTGGATGATTATTCTATGGGGAGCGTTAAGAGCGTTTTCTTTTTCCTTCCCAATCTGGCTGACAATTGTAATTAAACGTTCAGTATTTAAGATATTGGAGTTAACACCGGGCGGCACGGTGGTCGACTGGTTAGCACGTCCGCCTCACAGTTCAGAGGTCGTGGGTTCGATCCCGGCTCCGGCCTCCCTGTGTGGAGTTTGCATGTTCTCCCCGTGCCTGCGTGGGTTTTCTCCGGGCACTCCGGTTTCCTCCCACATTCCAAAAACATGCACGGTAAGTTGATTGGATACTCTAAATTGCCCCTAGGTGTGATTGTGAGTGCGGTTGTTTGTCTCTGTGTGCCCTGCGATTGGCTGGCAACCAGTTCAGGGTGTCCCCCGCCTACTGCCCAAAGACAGCTGGGATAGGCTCCAGCACGCCCCGCGACCCTTGTGAGGAGAAGCGGTACAGATAATGGATGGATGGATGGAGTTAACACCGAGTTGGGCTTAGCCACAAACTCTGTGATTATGCTATGAAACGGAATGGATGCCAATTCGGAAGTGACTTGAAGCCCGAATAGAGGAGAAACTGGTAGAGTGTAGATGTGTAACAATCAATTGGAAATTAATTCATTATTAAATGAATCAATAATTATTTTGATAAGCAATTAATCATTGAGACATTGGTTAAAATAGCCCAAATCCTTACAATTTGAGTCTTGACAATAAATATTTTGGGATATTCGCTGTCCTCCATCTGCGTTTACTTTGGTAAACAATGACCAATATTTGTTGTTTATTTTCTGATACTGGAACAAACCGGCAACTGAATCTTGGTGAATTTATGTGAATTTGAAATAATGTCCTCTTTTTGAATATCGGGATATAAATCAAAACTCATTTTTATCCGATTCACACAAAATAAAGCGAACATTTCTTCTATATCTTCTTCTTCTACTACTCCTTTTATTGTATTTTCAGGTAGTGTGGCACCATTCTGCCTCTCACAGGTCAGTGTAAGTACTACAACAGTGTTTGTTCAGGCAGGAAAAAAAGGATCTATTGTTTTGTGTGTGGTGTGCTATATTGCTCATTTTGATAACCGCGCACACTGTAAAATCAGCGAGCACATGTCTGGCTATTTTTCCTTGTCATATGTAGGGTGTTTCACGTTTTAAAAAATCGGTCAAGATTTAAAGAAACACTTTTGAAGAGTTGGCCTCCCTTGATGTAATGCAAAAAAGCTCCACTTTCACTCACTTTTCCTCATTGCCTTGTTATATTTCTAACCTTTTACGTGAGACTTTTAGCTTTTTCATGCGCAGCCATTATGTAATCAACTCATTCTACACTGACACTGACAGATCTGAAAACATAAAAACATTATGTAAAGTTTATAAATGTTCGTAATTTATCATCTCCTCCATGTGCGTGATTTTCATTTTGATGCCATGCGAGAGGGCATCCATCATTTTATTTTGCTGCCTACTGCTATTTGCCAGAGCGCGACGACGCTTTATGAAGTTCTCGCCCGTGCTCCAAATCACTGATTGTTGCCATTTTTTCCCGACTCCGTTTATGGAAAATAATCTGCCACTCACTGCGGGCATCAAATGGGATTTTCAAACCCTGCACTTAATTCACCACGGCAAGTCTTGTCATTTTCTGCTTTTTTGTCACATGCACATTTTCCAGAGGTGGCCCCAGAGGAGGCTACTTTATTTTCCACATACAAGGACCATTTTATTCAAAAGGCATGTTTCAAAATAGGTGTTGCTTGCATGTTCCATGTACAACGACGCATCCAAAATGGAAATGAGCGCTACTGATTTGGAAGCAAGTTACCATTGATTACCTTTAAACTGACGGATCGTGGAGGACATATTCTCCCTCCATGGAAAGAGCACCTGGGAAATACTCAAGACAATTAAAACATTGTTTATTTCACCACGCCAGTGCGATTTGAACGCCGTTACCTTGGATACGGTGGATTTAAAATAGAAGTACTGGGTAATAGAGAGAGAAACCGTGGGGCGCACAGTTTATCATTGTGCTTATTATTGATTCCAACCAATGGTCGCTGAGGTAATGGCATACACTAGCTCGCGAATAGAAGATTAGTGACCAGGTCTATCGCACTCCGGCAGCTGCATGCATTGTGCGTGGAGCAGAATTGTGTTTGGGATTAAGGCCCATACGGACCTGAAACATTGGGAACGTGAAAAACAACATATGGTTAATAATTAGAGGAAAAAAAGACAAGGGAGGATTGAGGGAAATTTCTGAGTCGTGTGTCCTGGAGGGAGCTGGCATCTGGCATGTGAAATCCTTCAGGCACACACTGCAAACAATCGGCTTGTTTTACTCTCTAACATGACGGTAAGACTGCAAACCGTACCAACATGCCGTCCACACGATGCACATAGATGCATCGTCAAAAATTGACCGCATTATGGCACGATTTGAGAAACTATCATGGATATGAGGTCGAAAGTAAAAAAAAAAAAAAGGCTAAAAATAATTGTAGTTTATGTGTAATTGATATACCTTCAAATATAGATTTTTGTCAAATAATTTGTTTGCTTCGTCCCAAGTCAAATGTCATCACGACTGGCATTACATGTCCCAAAGATGTGCTTTTCGTTTGGCTACATTTTCCTCTTTATCAACCAAGAAGGCAACATGGAAGCGTGTTTTAGTGACACACAAGGCCATCAGTTTTGAATAATCAGCTGTTAGAAAAGTATAGTTTGCTTTCAAACTTAGCTTGCCAGGCAATCCGCGAGAACTGCTGTAAGAAATGACACACTTACTTTCTTAAGTTATATAAAAAAAAAAAACAGCATGCACATGGATAAAGACTTAACTCATTCACTGCCAGACATTTTCAGAACCTCTTTGTGAAAAGACAAATAAATACATCAATGGCAATGAATGAGTTAAGATGAGACACACCGAGCCATAAGAACTGTTGAAACTAAACACGGTGATTACTTAGCCATTCAACACTCGCTCCTGTTACCTTCTCTGGGCCCCTTTTCCAAAACGTGAAACCAAAAAACAAACAAACAAAAATTCATTCATCTGTTGATATTCCGAAGACGACGTGATGTGGACATGACACCACATCTTACCCAAACTATGTTTTAAACAATCTTGTAATATTCTAGAAATATTCCGTAAAAAGGGTCATCATAAGGTTGCTGCTGTCCATGTAATCTTTCGGCATTAAAAGATGGATTTGCATGTGGACGTCCTCCATGTTACAGCTGCCAGGTGTATTCGGCAAACACGCTTCATCCTGCTGGCCTCTCACGGCTGATTACAGAACATTTCAGCGAGTCTCTCGAACTAACCGGATGTTGGGATTTGTGAACGCATTTACATGCGTATCTTTTTTTGGGGCCTGATTTAATGTTGATGATTGGAGGCTTCTTGAGGCCCGTAACAATCTTTTAGAGCCGAAACATCTCCCCGTCGCACACATGGCCTTACAATTATTTTCTCCCCCACACTCGCAGTACCTTATGCATTTATATTACATTTTGTTAAGGCAGCCACACAATGGTAGGAAAATGGCAACATTTTGTTGTCTCACTCCATCATTCCTAAGTAGCTGCTCCTCTATGATAAAAATGTAGATGTGCGAAAGGTGGCCTGTAATCAAATAAGCATACATCACAATATGGAATGGGTGTTTGAGGTAGGGAAATGGGAGGTGCCATATGGCGCTTTCGTAATTTTGCCCCCCCCCCCAAAAAAAAACCCAAAACAAGGAAAAATGATTTATGGTGTCATAGCACCAGCTTGCATGTAAATACATAAAAGTTTCCTCCCAAGATGTATGAAAAGACTTGATGATACAGTCTGCAACCGATGAGATGCTTGAAAGTCAAAAACAAACAGAAGATGGTACGATGAATGACCCGACCTCAAAGACCAAAACAGGAAACAAACTAACTAAACTGACAAGGTGGCAGTCACACCAAGCACATATTAGCCCCTACTCTTATTTTGTGTTCAGATGATGGAACCTCTAAAATCCAACACTGGAAAGCAAAAGTAGGGATTAAAAAGCCAAAGGGGGGAAAAAAGTAAGAAAACGAGTGATATATTACTTAAGGAAATCTGCCAATAGAACAGGAAGATTTGACTTGGCAGGATTTCGCAGAAACGTCTTAAAACTAGTGTTTTTACAGTCAACGTGTCACTACTTGGTATTCAAAAACGTGTTGTTGTGAAGGCAAAAGGTCGACCCAAGCATAGGGAAAAAAGGGATTTATTTAGAAAAAGGGAAAACATGGAAAACTCAAACTACTCGATTGACAAAGTGGGATGGAATAAATAACACAAAAGGAAACTTAACATAACATTAACAATAAACTGACAAAGACTGAATAAATGCCGCAAACTACATCCAAGCGAAGTGACGAGTCAACGAGGCACCCCGGGACAAGACCCGAGTGGCTGGAGGGAGCCGATTGGTAGACACAAGGGGACAGAGCTGGCGAGAACAGGCGAAAACAAAAACCTAATCAGTAGACACGATATGGACACAGGGAAAACGTGACACAACAAAACTAATCGAAAGAAAGTCAACAAAAACAAAACATCCCTCATCACAATTCTATTAGTGCTAATCATGTTCTTAGGCACTTTCACAGCATGTATGGAAACAGGTGGAAAGTCAAACGTATGTATTGTATCCAAGCGTGTGTCTGAGTGATTGCGTTGCGTGTAGCTGTGGCCCATTTCCGTTATCCAGCCTATCATGCAAAGTCCTTAATGAGGCCCACGGGAAGCCGCACGGAGCTTCTCCACATCTTCCACGGTTTGGGCCAGGAAAGCTGTTGCCTTCAAGGCTGCGCCACCTTTGAACTGCCAGATGTCCGCTCTCCTTGCCTTCTTCATAGACGCGACGACAGCCGACGTGAACTCTCCCCGGAGTTCTCCTGAATTTCTGGATGTTTTCATTGCAATGCTCCTCCCCATTTTAACAGCTTTACAGATGAGATTGCTTTAAACGGGCAGTGTGACTGCATAAAAAGTTGCAAGATTAACAATATTGAAACGTCTACCATCATTTGGAAAATCAACAAACTGATGTGGGTGGTGGCGGCTGACGTCTACTAGATGGAAGATATGCATTTTGGGAATAATAACTTTTTTTTTTTCCACATTAATCCTCCACTAAAAGATGCACTAAATGCTGTAATGTCAGCCGCACGTCATACAAAGTGATGCAAAAGGAAAATGTTTCATGAACGCCCATATTGAGATGATCCTTGCTGGCAGCCGACCAAACCTCCCAATGAACCTACTGCTTTTTTCCCGCCATAGTGAAATAAAAATTGAGCCACCCACAGAGACGACACAGATATTGAGTAAAAAGACAGCATGATTGAATGAGTGATAAAGAAGGCCATGTCAGGGCAGGAGTAAATTTAACAGCGATATAAGGCTGCATTGATCGGACACCTTTCAACACCAACATCATCTGATGCCTCCGCTTGTCAAGAAATCATTTCATCAGCGCATCCCCACCCACGCTCATGTTTGTTTCCCGAAGAGCGTCTGATAGAGTCGAACCTGATTAGACACGGCAGTCCTCCTCTTCGAAGAGCTGCATCCACTTTCTGGTGACGGTGAAGTCATGCATCAGGTACATTCCGCTGGGGAAATCACGAGCAATACCCAGAATTGTACTTGTAACATCCATGAGGCTGCCTTGGACCCCTTCATGAAGTCTAGGTGCAATGTATCTGCCAACATGATGCATAACCTTGTGAACACGCAGTATACATATATATATATATATATATATATATGCATATATATATATATATATATATATATATATATATATATATATATATATATATATATATATATATATATATATATATATTATATATATATATACACACACACACACACACATTATTTTCACATATACCCATGGTGTATATACCCACTTAGGTATAGTTTGTTCACACATAGTACAAATTAAGAAACCTGTTTACATAAGGCGCTACTAATGAGTAGGAACAAGTACCAAAAATGAAAAACTATTAACCATAAAATTGCAATTGCTCCCACCTACACATCTCTTTCTTTAAAACCAATGAGTGAATGGCTGAAACAGTCATAAATTGTAGCCGGTGTTGTCGGTTTCATATCGGATTTGGACTGGATGTGTCTCAGTTTGACTAGATCGGCTTTGATTGTCCGTGATGTCACTCTACGCGATGCAAGACCCAAAATGCGCCAGACCAGAGAGCGCCACTCGAAGTGCGGTTGTTGTTGTTGTCGCAATTATATGACGTCAAACACTACTCATGCTGGATGATGCCTCCATACAATGTGGTCGCTAAAGCAACCTGTCAGATGGATCAATAATGTGGCCCAGTCTGAACAGGGCCAGATCCCATTTGGACACTTACTAAAACAGTGTGGATAGGAAAGGTTTGCGGATCACTGGCATCATTCATGATCAAGTTACGTCAACGTAATGTTCCATTTCATTGATGGCCCTTAAGCAGCCATTCAAAATTGTTTATCAAGATCAATTTTCTCAGTTTTTCTTCAGGCTTGATCAAAAAAGCGTATCCGCTCATCAAGCAAGTGACCACTTTATTATGCCTCTTTGTCCTGACAGTCCGCTCCGTCATGAAGTAATCGGAGTTTCGTTTAAAGTACATTTAATGGCAAGAGATTGCCGTCTTAATGAACTGAAGAAGGTACTTCCGTCCACTTGCAAACCGCCAAGCTTCTTTAGGGATGTACCTCAAGTAGCTTTTAAGATCTGATGGATTCAGTCAAGAAGAAAAGATGAGGTTGCATGAGAAGCGTGGCATTTTGAAAAATAAAAATCATCGTAATTTGTAGATAATTAACACTAAAACATTTGTAGTAAAGATCAATAAGTAAATATGAAGCCAAAGAACCTTACATAGCGAAAAGTAAAAGTATAACGTTTTCATGGTTCCTGATATTGGTGGAAAATATGAGATGATATGGCCTACAGTACTGTCGTATGGGCTGAACAGACCACTCGACTAGTCCACATCGACAAGTCAACCTAACCATATTTTTTTTTCCCAGAATATGTTCTATGCAGGCCCACTAGTCCAAACACGGCATTCTGATTAATATTGTGTTTGTGGAATATGAGAAATCCACCTGTTTTTAGCTAGCTCAGGGGGCGCCATTTTGTCACTTCTGTCGACTGAAGATGACATCACAATTGCTCAGGGCTCAGATAAGGACCAATCATGGCTCAGCTTCATAAAACAAGTGAGCCGTGATTTGTCATTATCTGAGCCATGAGCAACTTCATGTCATCTTCAGTCGACAGAAGTGACAAAATGGCCGCACCCTGAGATGGCTAAAAGCGGGTGCATTTTGTTGCTTAACTTAGATTCCACAAACACAATATTAATCAGAATGCCGTATTTCAACTAGTGGGCCTGCATAGAACATATTCTGGAAACAATGTTTGGGTTGACTTCCTCTTTAAAACTCAAATTGGTTAATCCCTATTCATTTGTTTAGGACATCTCATTATTTTCAGACGACTTTCCCTCTTCTGCCCTCTCCAGACAATAAATGTCCATCCAACAAGACTACGTATCCTTCGTATGTCTGTGCCGATATGAGAGTCAAAAAACAATAACATTGGTTTCGGGTGTTTATCGAGGTCAGCCTCGAGTAGCTGGCCTTGTCTCGCCCGATCGCCGCTAGTCTTAATAGATTCCTTAACCCAAACCCTAACCTTAACCCTAACCCGTGGGACTGGGCTGAGGCATTAAAAAAACCGACAGAAATCAGATTATTTAGGAAAGTTGACTCACTGAAAGAATGCCATTGTCAGCACACCATCGCGATCACAGCGGTCATCAGGACACCTTCACTATCCTTTAAGCTTAATTCCAATCTGGCGGTGGTGATGTGCGCGAGAAGCGAATAACGAGTGGATGAGTGTGACAGAAAAGGCAGAGATAGCGGTCGGCGAGCACTCTGCAGGGGAGTGATAATGGCTGTGTGTTTGTTTGCCCATTACTCGGTGTTTGTTTGCGCTCATTGCAGATAAGTCATCAGTCGCCACTGTGCATTGAGCCACCTTTGTGCTCGTCTGTGACTATGCAGCGTGTGCTGACGACTGATGAATCAGCATGCACAAGGCGTTGGTCATCGGACGGCGATGAATCAGCTTGTACTGTAGACTCAAGCATCATTTTGATCTAATTATCTCCTCCAAGGCATTATCTATTCATCAGGGCAGTTGTGAGTTAGTCTGCGGAATTGTGTAAAAACCGGATCATGGAAAAACTGCATTTTAAAGCCGATCCAGATCAAAGTGTGACCGAATCCGAGGTTTGTTTTTAACTGTTGTTCAAGCAGACATTCTTTCTTTTTTTTTTTTTATTTTCACAATTTAAAACCGTTCCCAGGTGTCTTCGTAAATGGTCTCTGGCATTCTTCAGTCCAAATAGTCTCCCTTGATGGTCGGGGCTCTATTGAGTGCAATTCTACTAATGATATTTGACCGACTGAAGGATGAGATCCGAGCATTTTTTTGCCACATAAACAGAACGCATAACAGTTGAGCTGTCTCAGCAAGAAAGATGATGAATTAGAGTGGTAACTCAAAAAAAAAAAACCCACATGTACAAAGAAGCTTGATTAACAATCAGCGGCATTAAACGTGAAAAGATTTTAAGTGCCTTCATCAACATCTGCAGAGATTGAAGACATTGTTCAGACGCCACATTCACTTCTACTGTATATGTGAAGGCAGGAATGCAGTGGGTTCATACTTAATTGGACATTTTCATTCATCTCAAAACTATTCAGAACTCTGGCATGCTTGAGAAGCTCTTTTAATATGAGCTATTTTATATTTATTTCCCATCGTCATCCCCCCCCTCTTAGTCTAACCGCCCCCAGAAACTCCTCTATGAGTACTCCCATTTTCTTATCCTTCTTACAAACATGAAAGGGGAAATGCAGTAGTTTCACATTTGCATTTACTGTGTACCCCAGTCTCCGAGGATAAGCCCTGGCAGCATCCTCCTATATAAGCACGCCGACATTGGTTAGCTGCCTGCTGCTTCAAACAAAACACAGGCTTGCAGTGCAAACTTAAGCGTAGAAGGAGAAAGGAAGTCAATGAAATGGACGGATAAGGGGATAAGGACAGAAAATGGAAATTCTAACTGTCGTCCAACCCAAATTCTAAGTGAAATGTTTAGGGGTGGGGTGGGGGGGGAGCACGGTGGTTGACTGGTTAGCACGTCCGCCTCACAGTTCAGAGGTTGTGGGTTCGATCTCGGCTCCGCCTCCCTGTGTGGGGTTTGCATGTTCTCCCCGTCCCTGCGTGGGTTTTCTCCGGGAACTCCGGTTTCCTCCCACATTCCAAAAACATGCATGGTAAGTTGATTGGGCACTCTAAATTGCCCCTAGGTGTGATTGTGAGTGCGGATAAACCTCACCCAAGGTTAACCAAAAACTAGTTACTTGCAGACCCACACACCTGAAAAGCTACTTGGCGGAGGTAGCAGATGACCGCAAAAACACTCTAATGCTGCATAGAATCCTTGAGTACTGGGCCGACGTATTAAATGTGGCAGCTTTTAGCCTCTCAACTGTTAAACATCATTTCACGCTGTCTCGGTATGGCGTAATTATGCGGTCGCTAGAGGAATAAGAGCTGGGAGGGGCAGATAAACGCCTCATTCTTAATATCAATTATACCACCCTTGCATAGATATCTCCAAACCATCAATCACGCCGACCGCGTTTCGAATTTTTTATCGGACAGCTGACATCTTTGTCCAGAACTCATTTCCTGGGCCGGGGAGCGCCAAATCGATATCTGACCATCGACAGCTCGGAGACGAGACAAAGGCGGCGCGTCTGTTGTGCTTTGGCGCCCTTGGCCAACAAGCCCAATCACTGCCAACTTTCATTTTTGTTCCGTTAACCTCTCTTAAACGAGTGGTCTGTGGCCTTGTAAGGATAAACACATTAGCGCTTTGTCAATGCATTTAACCTGCGATGGCATGCGCTTGTGTTCCTGCGCCTTAAACAACGAGAGGGACTGATGTGTGTTTCAAAGCCAGTTCACCATAGACAACTTGTCCGGATAGCTCCCCAATTAAAAATTGCAGTAAGAGTACACAATAGAATATATTATGCACCAAAAAATCTGAATGGGACTCCTTCCTTGTTTTCACACCATCCAAAGTGAAACAGCATTTTGACCGCTGACACGAGACTCAATTTTCACCTTTTTCATGCTCCCCAGTGAAAATGTTCCACTCGTCTGCTTGCAACAC
Organism: Filicampus tigris; assembly: GCF_054856515.1. Lineage (NCBI taxonomy): Eukaryota > Metazoa > Chordata > Actinopteri > Syngnathiformes > Syngnathidae > Filicampus > Filicampus tigris. The sequence goes on along the minus strand of NC_141233.1, from coordinate 10,229,465 downwards.
ACAGATGACAGTGTGAATGATCCCGGGTTTATGTGGTGTTGACAATGAGGCTTATGCAGACAGCTTGTGGCTTACATTCTCTATCCATTGAGGAATTAAGTTTGTAAGTTACAGCCCCCCGATTTAAGCGCCGTCCTCTAAACCAGGCTGTGCACAAAGACATGCAAACTGATAATACGGACTTTGTTTTGGGATGGTGTGGTAAAACAAGACAGGTAGCTAAAACACATTCAGGGTAGATGGTTTGAAAAGGACAAATGACACACATTTGACACATTTCATGAAAGTCAATCCGACCTTAAGTCATTTTGCCATAGTGGTGGTCTGTGGAAATGTCGCTTAATCAAGAGCAATGGATAAAAATGTTATACAGTGAACAGACCCTTTTATGTGTTTACAGTAAACAGATACCTTTTTTTCCCCCAAGGTAAAACACTTGTCACCCTACAATATACAGTACATCAATAAACATGCCCAAAGATATACATTATAAAATGAACCTATAGATGTACAGCCATTGCTTGCTGTAGGCACAAAGGGCAGGATTATAGAGGATTTCACATTCAACTAGAGAATGCATTTCCTGGACAAATTGCGTGTGAAGGCGAAGACGCTGAATAAAAGCTGCAGAGTGCGTTGGAATGATACTGAATTAAGTTGAATGACTGCCTCCAAGGTGGGAATGTGAGTTGAATGAGCTGAATGTTGTGAGTGTGCCATTGGGAATGAATTTTGTAATGGGTTTAAGGTTCAATCATTTGGATTTTTGTTGTAATGATACTGAATGAAGTTGAATGACCTCGAATGATATAGAAAATTGCTGAAGGGAAACAAGAAAAGAGGAAGCAAGGAAACAATGACAGAAGGAAGTCAGGAAAAAAAGGTTAAACAAGGAAGGAATGGGCAGGGATCAATCCCACAACCTCCTGGTTGGGAAACGACCACTCACAGCCGTGAGATGTGGAATCGTGAGTTGAATGAGCTGGATGTTGTGAATGTGCCATTGGGAATTTTTTTGATGCGTTTAAAGGTTGAATAATTTGAATTTTGGGGAAGTAGGAATTGTGGGTCATGTGGAATGTGAGTTGAATGAGCTGAATGAAGTTGAATGACCTCTATGACAATTTGTGGCATGAGCGGGAATTGATTCAGCGCAGCAGATGGGGAAGTGTTGAATGTCCCATTGGAAATGAATAGAGTTTTTTGGGGGTGAAAAACGGGATATTTTGGGGGAACTGTAAATGTTAGGGGCGAAAAAAATGGACCCCTGGAAGCCGTGAAGTTTTGGAATCCATTAAAGTCGGAATGGCGAGAATCGGATGAAAACTGTGGAAGTAGAAGCACGCCAAAAAAGTGTGAGGAATAAAATAGAATAATAATAATAAAGGTGAATGGTGTAGAATAACATATGTGTGAAGTCCTTGGCCTTCACACAATAATGTTCAGCAAAAACTATTGTTTCCTGTTTTCATGCTTCTTTCAAATTTACACAGTGTCAAACATAATAATGCGCCCCATTAGCGGCCGCCTGGAATTACACTCAAAATATACGGGCAACAGGACAAAATTAAGTTGTATATACGTACTGTACAATAAAATGTGAAAAATAGTACGGTAAACATCACAAATGAAAATCAAAACACTGATTGTGAACGCCCTGCCATTGTTTGTCTTAACTTCAAATACAACCTGTGAAGGATACAACCTATGAAATAGGACACAGCTGTGACTGCTGCAGATAGTGAGGATTCATGTCTGGCAAGAACGAAAAAACCCTGAAAACAACTTTGCTCTGCTTCACTTTTGTGCATACAACCAAAATGAGGCTAACGAGCCTAAAAAGGAGCATAAACTTGATCCGGAACACCACGCCGATAAATCCTGCCAAAAGATCCAGGGAGACAATGCGAAGAGTGACGAGCAGAGTGATGAGAGGCGAGCAAGACGCCGAAGAAAATGGATGCTCAAAGGGGTGATAGATGGGCAGAGGATTTATTTGCTTTCGGTGTTGCGGCATCATTTATCTCCAGTGAACAGAGCCAGGCTGCATGACAGAAATCAATCAAGAAGCCAATCGTCCATATGCTTCCACTGATGCACCCGGCTAATCGATACTAGCCTGAGAGCAGAAAGCCGGAATAAGGATACGTGTGCGGTAGTATATTTGCATGACTCTCATAAATAAACACCATTAACATAATGGAAGATGTTTTACTTTCCCGCCTGCTTATTCGAGACCATTTACAACCTCTTGAGTTGTGTGAGTAAAACTGATAAATGGATGATTGATTCCTTTCGCGATTTAAATAAAAATGGTTGATGATGTGCAGATTGTATTTTATTGTGGCAGTTGTGGAAAAGACGCAGCGCACATGGCGGATTTTACAGCTGAGATCAATACATCAGTGACGTTGTCAGGAAGCATCTGAGTTTTTGTGGGTGTGCGGGGGGTGGGTGCGTGCGTGTAAGTGTATGTGTGCGTGTAACATTTGACAGTCATTAGACTTCAATCGGGCCCCTTGCCCACCACACTGAGAGGGAAGCAACATGGGATCATATGAATCAGATGCTGCACATACAGCACCACGCACACACACTAAGAAAGATGGCGGCCAGAGGGGAGGCCAACAGTCTGACACCTCTGACGACATAAGCGGGAAGTCTAACTGACACCAGCCTCCTTCTCTCGGCTCAGAGGCATACAGATAATAGCCGGGCGCCCAATGTCACATGCACACGCAGGGGTGGCCACAGGCACACACACGCACACACACACTTCAGTAGGTATGCCTACTCTCGGGCTGGAGGATTTTGAAAAGTAATATAATTGTGATTTTTTTTTTTTTTTTTTTTTGCCCCTCAAAATTGCGTTTACGACTTGATATGTGATTTTTGCTTTTTTCGAGGCCCTCTTCCAATGATTTTTCAATTGTCGACAATTAATCGATGATCAAATTAAATAGCTAATTATTCTTGATAATCAATTACCGTAATCGATTGGACAGCTTTTTAGATTTAAAATTGTCCAACTCGTAAAATTATCAGCTTCTTATCTGTAAATATTCTCCAATTTCTGTAGTCCTCCATGAAAGCAGACTGATTATCTTTGTGTTGAATCAAAAATCAAAATAAAACATTTGCTTTTATTTTGGAAAACAATAACCAACATTTCGGCCTCTTTCTTGACATCTTACAGACAAAACCAGTAACGGAACCATAATTAATTTGTGCTTGTGCATTTTCTGCAATGTCAATTTGAAATAATGCCCCCTCTTTTAGTAAACGGATGGACATTAAAATATTTTCTATTTTTAGCCGATTATCGATTAATTTACAAAATAATTGACGGATTAATCATTTATTAAAATAATTGGTAGTTGCAACCCTACACTAAACTAAAGGCAAATGAAGGACAATTTATTTATCGACATTTGTTAGAATTTTTTAAGTTACTAAACTGACTTCTTCTTTTAAGCGTTCACTATGACAACTTTACAAAATTTTACCAAACAAACGTGGCATGAACATTAGTCACTAAGTAATAAGTCAAATTACAAAAATATTGTAATCTAGACACTCTATAAATAAATGATTACCATTACCATTGCACCTCTCGTAACTACCGAAGTAACACTGAACGCATAATATTTTGGAGGTAACTCTCCCAAAACGATGAGAATATACAACGTCATGAAAGTGTGGTTGTTTTGCATTTCAGCAGACAATCAAGGGATGGTTTCATTGGATGTAACCGTCACTTACCTTATAAATGTTATGCACTTAATTTATTTTATTTATTTGAGTACCTGTAATTAGTGTTGAGATGTTCTCAAGCCATATATGTCTTTTCTACAAGTGTAACTGGTCTTCATTTCGCTCAGACGCTGAACAAATGGAGCTAAAATAGAGCGAATATGTGGACAGAAGCGAAACTTGACCAAAGTAATTTAAAGGTTTATCAATGTAGTTGATAAATTGCGGGCGCAATGGAAAACCCAGAAAGCAAAAGTTTGATCATTAAAGCAAACACAGTAACCTAATTTGCACTTCAATTATCCAGACATTATGAATGTACAGTGTAAATAGCGATGAGAAAGCCTGCACACATTCACTTCAATTAGCTGTGTAAATCGTTTTTACCACTGACGTGATGTGCTATGATGATGTATGAACACTGCATACTGATCTTTTTCCACAGCCTAATTACACCACTGCAGTGAGTGCATTCACTCACTCATTTTTTTTTTTTTTTTTTTTTTAACATATCGAAGTTAGAGCTGATTGGATTTAATGCCCCCACAAATGTCTTCCATTGAATTTATTTCCAGTCAATTTATCAGGACTCCACTAAAGCTTTGATGAAAAATCCAAAACGTAAATGAGCGGATCCCCACGAGTCGTACGTCCATTTACGATTCGAGCGGCGTTGCGCGGCCGGGACTCGCGATGTGAAAAGTTAAAGTGAGGTGAGCGTAATTACGCGACGCAAAGGCTTAATCAGAGTGCTGTTCGTCAAGTTTGTTAGCGAGGCTTGGCAGATCCCATCCTGTTAATTTGGTCCGGACAAGTAAATTGGCTCCTGGCAGTTTTAACAATTCACAGGAGTCCGGGGCCATTTTTCAAAACCCCAATTACGAGGCTGTAGCGCATCGTGCACAGGGCCTCTTTTTCACCCGACGCTGACATAATGAACTCATGTTAGCTTCAACAAAGTAATCATACTTTGCAATATGTATGATGAATGCATTGTTTACCTATGAACTGATGTGTTTTTAATTGTGCGTGTCTCAAACACTGTGTACACAGAAATGTACACACAAGTGCTTCCTGGTCATTTGTAAGTGTCAGTAGTAATTAAAGCAAGTCAGGTCAGTGCTGCTGGCTTAGCTCACAATGGATGTAGCACCGATTGGTGTTGTTTAATTAACATGGAAAGTAGTGCTTATAAAGAAGGATAACAAAACTATTCGGTGAATAGGGAAAAAAAATTGTAGCCTCCAGTCTTCTGGGAAGAGTTTCTACAAGATTTTGAAGTGTGCGAGGACGATTGTGTCCATTCATCCAGAAGAGGGCTCTTCTCCACCATTCAAGCATGCCTTTTATGGACCTTGCACATTGGGGCAGTCATGCTGGAACACAAAAGGGCCTTCTCCAAACTGTGGCCACAGAGTTGGAAAAGCACAATTGTCCAAATGGATTCACACGACATGGTTCAAGTGACAATTCATACATGGCTCATGGCAGGGTAAAGGGGGGAAAATGGATGGAATTGGATATCCTCAGATCGAAATCAGGCCTCTTTCACTATGAATGGGATGTCTTCTGCGTAAATGTACAGATCAGATATACACAGTCAACGTGAGCCTGACATAATCGAAAAACACTGATGGATGATAGAGATACAGTAAATGCATAAATCTAAATTACAGCAATTGCACAGGCCATCAACTCTTTGATGTGAAACGTCATCAACGGGAATCCAGACGAGGAACGCCGTTGTTGTCATTTATCGTCAACTATGTTTTTGGGAGGAAAAAAGTCTCGGCTAACTCTGATTTCATCATTAAGCTGGCAAAGTAAAAAAACAAAACAAAACAAAAAAAAACCACCAGCAAATGGCTGCATTAGATCTCTTTTGGATGAGGTCACTGTCTGGAAATTTTATCGTTACAAGCAACTTGTGATAGATCAAATGTTTGTCACGTTAAAGATACAGCAAAGAGTGCCATGAAAGAGAGAAGAGATCATTTACATTTATAAGTAGAGGCGATGACATAAATTACGCACACAAACATACACTCACACACTACTAAATACTCCTACTACTAAATAGCGTATAAATAGTTTGTAAAGTTTGTCAAATGAACTGTTAAACTGGTGATATTTGTGAATACATTATTTTGCCATCAAAAGCACATTTTCATTCTTGTCGCTGGTATTTTTCAAAGAAAAGGATTGTTCAGATGTTTGAAGCGTCACTAAAGCAAAAATTATTAGCATAAAAGTCGTTTATAAGACATATTTTTTTACAAAAATCTTGTTTTCTGCATTTTTTGCTCCAAAATAGATTTGGATGAAACCAACCCATATAAAAATAGAATAAATGAAAAAAAAAAAGGCACGTCCACCTTCATGCCGTACTTGCTGTTTTTCATTCGATTGTTTTATATTTATGCCTAAATGGCATAATGGCATAGATTAGTGTTAGACTACCGCTGCCATAGGAACGGAACTACGCCGTAAATCGAGAACTCCCTACAACTGATTAAGATCTCAGCCGTATTCCTCATACAGTGCATTTGCTCCTTTCTATTGTGTGAGTGATATGAATTATGTCTTTGGAGCTTCAAGCGGGATCTTGGTGGTTAGGTGCGTGCGGTGTGTTTATTTTAAAACAAGTTTATTTATAGCGTCACTTTGACTGAAGCAAATGCTCCTAAGCACATGAAAAGGACCAACGGCGTCATTGAACATTTATGAGTAGTGGACGCATGAAAAGCGCGTACAGATGGTATTGTCGCGGGTGGTGGGAGGACTCTTGGGTTTTGATCCGGTTCCTCACTAAACAGACTAGTCCATCAGCAACAGATACCCATTTAATTATGCAGGAGGTTGGTATGAAAAATAAATGTCTGTTTCCCGGAGTTAGGTGTGCCTCATTTCTTCTTTTGCTCACAAAGAGATCACGCTGAGCCATTTTACTGGTTTCATCTCACAAACCGCTGATTTGGATGATAGCCCACGTGACATTTCACCCACACGAGCATTACATACGGCTTTATCGGCATCACATCTTCACAATGTTAAAGCAGCAGTAAGGGGATCTTTCCCCAGTCTGGGGCTTCCAAATTCATTTTCATGTTGCCTTTGCTGCTGTATCTACTGTACTCCAGCCTCGTGATAGAAAAAATGCTTAGGTCGATGGCAGAAAGTGCGGAAAGACAGATTTGACAGGGAATGCCTACATTTAAGGACCAATCCACCCAGAGTGTGTATCTAGCAAGAGAGAGAGTAAATGACCAACGTAAGTGGACGGGAGAATTGAGATCCTTTCATTAATAATTCAATTCCTCCCGAAATTAATGTGACAAATACATGTTCCTAAGCTAAAGGAGCCATGCTAGTGCATTTACTTCCAAAACACTAACACATCTTTGAGTTATATAGCAATATGTGTTGAGTTAATAGAAGATTAGTTTCAATGCTGCCAAGTTTGCAAAAGCACTGCCACGAGAAAACGCCCCGGCTGGCTCGCCAGTATGTTAAAGTCGGCAATCTGGTGTTATAATAGCAATGACACAAGCCATAATGTCAAAGCTGGTATTTTAAGGTGAATTACTTTCAGACTGTAGCATTAAAATCGCTGCACTTGTACTATACAAACACAGCTCCACGATGCACGGTAGCCTCTGGTTCTTCCAGTGCATTTGCAGCCCATCCGTTGTGTGTTTGTCGTCCATTTCCATTGGCAACGTGGATACATGATTGCAATTTTCTCAACAATACAAGCTAGTCAGCCAGCTCCAATCCATAATTAAACTGGAAGAAAGCCAGTTGTCTTCAATGTTGGATCACTTTGCTTGAAAACAGCCACTGGCTGACTTTTCATTGCGTGATTTTGGGGATGGACACTTCCTTTGGGTTTGTCCTACTGACTACTTTTCATTTTATAATGGATTTGAATTTCCGACACCACAACAATCTGGGGGCGGAGCGAGATTTTGGTGAAAAATGACACAAAGTTCAGCACGTCTGCACGTCTGTCTCGAAAGTGTGTTTTCCCTCTTCTGTTGGCTTTTTCACACTTTCTTGAAGGACAAGATTAGTAAATTCCCCTCATGCCAGTGTGTAAGTACCTTTGACCAGAGTGTCATAACAAAATGGCACAAATAGCATACTGTATGTTTCATGGTCAGAAGTCATCAAGTGACAAATGAACATCAGATTGTCAATAGATAAAGGGGAGAATAAGAAAGAGAGAGGTAAACATGTTGCTGCTTTAAATGGATGCGATATGCAATATGGATGTTGACTAAAGCGATTTTGATAATACTGTGATATTTAACATGTACCTAAGGAAATAACATTTTTATGATCTAATGATAGAAATAATGCCTGTAAGAGGCGGACCCTGGTGGGGCGGAATGTGAAGTCTGCGTGCAAGTGCCTGGAAGTGAGCTGTTGCTGACAGCAGCTTCTGCGTCAGTGTCGTCATTGTGTTTGCTGTAAAACCCCCTAAAATAACGATTGCTCTGTATATGACGTTTCTAGAGGGGCAATGAACAACACACAACGGTATGATGGCCGAACACCAGGGTTATAATTGTTTGGGATTTTGGTTTTCCTGAACGTGTTTAGCGTCTCCATTCATTGTTTTGTTTTTGGATTTCTTGAACGTGTTTAACGTCTCCATTCATTGTCGTATGTTTTTGGCAGGTGGCACATCACGTTGGTCGTCGCCTCCCTGCGATTGCTGCTGCAAGAACCACAAGGGCGAGGGCGATGGCGAGAGCGGCACCTCCTTTAACGAGCTCTCCACCTCCAGCTCAGAGAGCCAGTCCGAGGCCGGCTCTCCGCAGGGGACGGTCATCTGCGGGCCGGTCAGCCGCCAGCCGCACGCCCACACTAACGTCCAAACTCTGGACAGGCCTCTAAAAAAGGGCCCGGTCGCCAGGCTCCAGCAGTCGGAACAACGGCGGAAAAGCGACCTGCTTCGTACCCTCACCTCCGGCTCCCGCGATTCTAACACGTGCAAGAAGAGGCCGCCCAAAGAGAAGCTGACGGTGGAGGAAGAGCTAGATAGGTGCATTCAGGACTTTCGCAAGATCAAGATTCCCGAGAGGTTTCCTGAGCGGAAGTATATGTGGCAGGCGGACTTGTTGAGAAAGTACCGCCTCTGAGCACACAGCAAACCCAACGCTGAGGCCAAGGATCTGTTTACATGTTTTGTCCAGCGAGATTTTTGCAACTAGGACAATTAAACTCAATCATTCACCATTATGCCAGTTGGTTGAACAGCGACACAGTGAAGCTCAAAAGAAGCAGACAAAACCAGACTGTTCTCTTATTGACGTAACGTATGTAGTATGTGTGTGCATTTAGTTCCCCGCCCACTCAAGGTACAGTGTGTGCTGTTTTCTCACTCAATGATTCACAGCTTTGAATAATCTAAGAGAGGACCAAAGCGAGCAGGAAGACAGATCTACCAAGAGAAGGATCAGGATGGGAACTGAAAAACAAGAACTCATCATTTCCCTGAACATGACAAAAACACAATTTTACCTTGAAACTTTTGAAAATGTTCATGTGAAAAGGCTTTTGGATGCAGTCAAGAGCATGCCAAAGAAACAGGTGTCAGATCATTTTAGCGAATCAGAAATCTAAAGAAAGTCATTTTTTGGAAAAGGCATTTCATTTAACCAATTAAAGTCTGAAGCCCCTTGTCAGACATCTCTCTAAAACCTACGGTCGTCTTTGGAGTCATCCTTGAAAACCCGACATTAGCCACCTACAAAATAATTAATATCTCAGACCCTGTAGCAGATAGAAACATAATTCCAAAAGAATTTGAGGGCTTAGACATGTGGCTTTCACGCAGGCCCAAGTTTATTCTTCTTTACTGTTTCAATCGAAGATGCAAGTGAAGCACCATTTTTAATTTTAAAAAATCGAGTGGTAATTACCATGGTGTGTTGTCTTACAAAGACGTTGAAATCGTCATTGTCTACGAACATATATCCAAACCATACATCACGTTTGAATGGTTTCACGGCTTTAAATTCCGCAAGCGTGTCGTCTATATCACTGCCGTGACTTATATCAGAGCTCCCGCGATCAACTGTGTCTCCATTACTCATCAAAAAAATTCCGGATATCCTCCGACAACTCAACTTGGGCTTTTGAACAGATTTGCTGCTCTTAATATTGTGACATGACGACGCCGATATATTGGCGATATCACGATATTGTGACATCCCTACTTGCCAGTGATTTGATGCACTAAAAGTGGCCGCATATAATCACATGCAACGAAGACTCTACATATCTTCCATCAATAACCAAGGCTAAACTTGGCTACTCTCTGACATACAGTATATAAAGACACAATATACTTCCTTGACACCAATTACTACTTTACTATTTGTCTGGGATGTTACGCTATCTTAGGGCAGGTGAATTTGTGAATAGCGAACGGCGAATAGATGGGTGTTTATTTATGTTTTTCTTTCTTTAGTTTTACGTGAAGTAGTGTCAATTTCAATCACAAGGTGGTGGGCCCACACAGGAAAAATACAAAACATGGCTACATCAAGACATGTACAGTATGTGGGGTCCTCGGTTTACATGCTGATGTCAGCAATCAGAAATCAATAATCTATGCTAGCTCAATAGCACAGTCATAATTACAATAAATATTCATATAAAACACTTTTAAGCCATGAATCACATTAAATATGGTGATATTTGAATGTGCCTTCTTGTGCCGTGTGACCACGTATTCTTATGCTAACTAGATCAAAGGGTGCCGTTCGTATCTTCACAACGTTGTTTCGTTGTTAACCGAGGACCCCTGTATGTGTAATCACACTTAGTCAGACCCCGAGGTCACTGCTATCTACATCAGGGGCTGATAAACTCTCTTGATAGTGCTTTCAGTCTAGTAGTGCTGCTCGGATGCACACAAACTGTTTTTTTTTTTTGTTTTTTTTTTTGCGCACTTCAGAGACGGGAAATATTATGATTTCATCAGCAGCCCAAATTAATTTTCCTGTTCTAATATGAGTTCCATTGCGAAGGCACACCCTCGAGTGAATCGCGGCGCGGCGAATTGCTTTGGCTCCTGCAGAGCAATTTCCGAGATGGGCAATAAAGCGAAGGTTTTGATGGTCAAATCATAGAGAAATACACGGGCGCAATAAAAGTCCTGATGGAGCGCACATCCACCCACGCAAGTGTTTCCTTCTGTATTACTTGTGTTTATCACTAGTTACCTTCTATTCCAAAAAATGTCAAACAAACACTGAATATTGATGGGGTTATCTAAGCACATGCAGGTGTACTTGTTCAACAAGCACCTAGCAAGGAGAGGACATTTACTAATTTGCCCTGATGGTTATACAGTTCTTTCCTGACTGTTGACAAGCTGATCAATAGTTATTGACGAAGGGCTCTGGTGACAGCGCTGATTCTACTTGTTTACGGTTATTAATGAATCCTGACAAAAACACTATCGACAGAACAAGTATTCCACGTGTTTTCCAATAAGTTCACCAAATTAAATCGTTCTTTTTTCTTGGTGCCCCCGCCGGACTAAGCAGCTGTGCTAACATTGAATAATGAAAATAAAAGCGCCTGATAAGTTTGCTTTTAGAGCTGAGCGGCAAAATGGCTAACACACATAGAACGATTGTTACCATTTATTTGCTTGGATGGCAATCCAAACATTTGACTGAGCTAATTTCTTCGAGTATGCCTTTAAAAAAGCAATTTTGAGGATTTATTCATAGAAGCAGATAACAGTCATATTTTACTTTTGTGTTCAGAGCTTAATGCAAACACAATGAAAAGTGAACTTATACAATCAAAGCTTGTTGTAAATTGCAAGTTTACACTTAAACAAGTTGTGTTTTAAAGCACAAAAATAAGACTAATTATTTTAGCGCTAAAAAGAAAAAAATGCTATGTTAATAGTAATTTAAATCATTTAGAATATATATTTTTTCTACTTAAAGGCCTTTAGAGTAATAATACCCATTATGTTGTTCATTTCCCCATTTGTTTTGGGCTTAGATTTATTAAATCATACAGTGGCAAAAACACAAATTCAACAATGATTTTTTTTTTTAAGTTTTAAGTCAAGAAATAATTGTATCATATGTAAATAATTACCACAAATCTACACATATTAAGTATTATACTCATTGTACATAAGCAAATCTATTGGGTTTCTTTGTAGCTATTAATGTGGTACTGCCATTTAAGTTTTATGTTGCTCGATCAAGAATGGAAGGAAAATATCAAATACACATCTATAACCCATCACTTATATATTTTATTTCCAACATGATGAGTTTTGAATCAATTCTAATACCGCCACTGTCAGACTGGAAACAATGACACAAATGCTGAATAGATAAAAATTAACGTTCTTGTCTACTGATTTATGAAAAAGGATTTGACAGTATTGCAGTGCACACCGTCTAGTAGAGTGGATGCATCATATCATATTTTTTCCTTTTATTGGCATTTATGGTATTCCTGCAACACAAACTGATCAATCATTCATGAAGCTGTCCCCAAATAACATATTTTCATGGCCAGAGGCCTTCAGGTCCCAAATGGAAATCAGATGGCATCAATAGAGGGGCGGTGGGGGGTTGTGGTAAGAAGGAGAAAAGTGAGACAAAAATGTTGCACATAATCGTTAAAAGCATGCTGAAGTTGTAGCTAGTGATGGACATGATAATAAAATTAGATGATTTATGAACAAGCGTCATGGACCTATGTAACCTATTTCCCTTATCAGGGCAGGGCACAGACGTTGTAGGGAGTGCATACGGGCACATGAAGGCCACTTAAACTTTTTGAATTTTGAGTGGTATACAGTTTGTTTATTCTCGGAAAAGTAATCACAGAATTTTTCATTGGTCAGACCAATGGTGTAAAAAGCCTAAAATTCTATTCCTGAACTATTTTAGAGGCCAGACCTCCCTAAATGTTAACAGCACCTATTTGAATCTTTTAATCGAAATTAGATAGAGCGACAAAAGGCCAGTGACTTCACTTCCACGTTGCCTTCAGTGCACCACATTAAACAAATGCGGGACTCATTTCATTTAGATTTTATGTTTTTGGAAGCACAGTTTGAATAATAACATACAGACTTACAGTATTCTGTGGAAGCGAGTACAAATAAAAAGTCATTTTACAGGTATTAGGTTCTGTGATGGAGGTTTATTTATTTATGACTCCAGGGAGAAGCTGCGCAATCTATGACGAATGGCTTCCAATGACACCAAGGAACCATCCAGTGTGGGCGTAAACAACAAATTGCAGTGTGTGGCGTTTGGAACCTGCGACTCATCTTATTGACTCAGGGCCCTTTAGTGCAATTTAATTGAGTTTAAGGCTGACCGAAGAATCCCAATTCGTCACCTCAAAACCAAGAGTCACTAAGAAATTAAGAAAAATGTAATGGATCCGGAATGAGTCTGTGCCCCTATAACCTTAAAGTTGAGAGAAAGCCAATTTTTTTTAACAGCATATATACTGTATATATATATATATATAAACATACATAAAAACACAGTAATGATCTGACAAGTCTGAAATACATTTTTAAAGTTTGAAATACAGCAGAGTGACACCCGGAGGCCTTGTAGACACAACTACAGATCTTTTTGCACAATATATGGAGTCCTCTAAAAAGAACATCATATTTCACTAAAAGGACATCATTGTCATAATCATTTTGCATAGAGCCATCAGTGATACATGTCTTCCATGTGACCATCACACTCTCTGGTGAGGGGTTGTCTTGACTCGAACCTGCTCTGGATATCTTAAGGGACCAGAACCTGCAACATTCTCGTATGAAGTCAAGTGTGATGTATGAAAATGTGTATGTGAGTCAATTCTTTGTAAAGTTTTGCCAGCCTGCAAATGGGGCCGCGGTTGTGGAGAAAAAAAATCACATCCTCAGCACATACTGTTTGGAACTGAAGGACGTGATGTTGTGTCATAATGATTGTTCTGATACACACAAAAACGCACAGAAAAAATGGTTCTGAAATGTTGTGAGCATGTCGGTATTCAAAACTCTATGACAGATTAGTCTTGTTGTGAAGATTTTTTTTGGTCAAAACTGCTATTAACATTACAAAAAAAAAAAAAAAAAAAAGGAAGAAAAGCACAAATATGTTGATCGTGTCTAATGTTCCTCTACAGATGTATACAATTATCCAATAAAATTCCAACTCTGGAATGGATTGATTGCTATGTTCTTTCATCACAAGTTAAAATTGAACTGAACTACACTATTGTACTGAATTGGTAAAAATGGAACAATGTGATTAAAAAAAAAATGTATTTGTTTTGATCCATAAATGTACCTCAAGATTTGAAAGTGAATGTTGGTGATGTGCCCATCTGCCTTTAAAGACACTGCAGAGTATATATTAGTCACTTCAAAGTAAATCTAATAAACAAAGACAACCTGTTCAGAGATCAAGGACTTTTGATTTATTCCAAATGACTACTGGAACACATGAAGATGTTCCTTCTTGCCATTTCTGAATTTAGTTGGATTACATTCCAAAATTATTCAGATAGAATCAAACAATTTCTACAGTTAGTGGATGATTAAAACAGGATTTGATGGCTTAATTTATTGGTTCATTGATTCAAATCACAAGCAAATGCTGACCCAGGACCACAAAAAAAATAAAATTAACTACGATTGTGAAATCGTATGAAATCTGACACTATGAATGTCACATTATGAACGGGCTAAAATTGCACTACCAATTTTTGGGCGGGTTCCATGTGCAGAATAGCAGATGAACAAAAGGGCTGAAACGAAAAGACAGGAGGCAAAAAAGGGTAGACACCGTAAGTAATTCCTGCAATTGAAGACAAAAGTCGCACCAACTACCAGTAGTGTGTCGAGCGTGTTGTTTGAATTAGATGTTCTAAAATGATTTATTCATAACATAGAGTGGACCAAGCAACTCTTGCCCGAACACTTGTAGCTGTCTGTCAAGTATTTTATACAATGGAACCTTGGAAGTTTTCCAAACTTATTTCTTGTTTCAAGGCTCTGTTCGCGAACCAAATCAAGTTTTCCCCTTAAAATGAATGGAAATAGAATTAATTTGTTACAGCCATACAACCAAGTCAGTCGTGCAGCGAGACCTGTGCCAAATAAGCCTGTCCAGGACTTCATAATAATGTTTACGCTGTGCGAGAGAAAACACAACTGAGCGTTCCACATTGATATTTGACCAACAATTTGGTGCGCAAACCAATTTCTTTGTGAACTGGAGCGTTTGCGAGCCGAGGTTCTACTGTATGTCAAACCAGCCGCTGGCTCTGATGCCACTGATGTAAAAATGCAGAATCTTCCGTTATGGTTCATGACTACACTGTGAAAGACACAGCAGAGCACTTTAACGATGCTACGTGTTGTGAATGCCACCTTTGTGGAAGACATCGTGATTTAAGGCTTAATTGATTCCGGCAAAAATAACAACGCTGCCACCTTCACAAAGACAAATGATTCATCTAGTTAGTGGCAGGCATATGGAAGGAAAGCTGCCGCTTGTTCGCGGACGATACACTCAATTACACCCGTTTCAAAGTCCCAATGAGTGAACGTGAAGGAAGAATAAATGTTTCATGTCACAGTGTGGGTGGGTGGCACACTTACTGTGCGAGAAAGAAAGGAAAGGGAGCGACGTAAAAATAGCTTCTGAGGTATTAGCCATCATCAAACATGAGGCGACTCAGACTGTTTTGCGAGCTCCGCTGCAGAGTAACATGGGAAGGGAGCGTTTGGACGGACGGGAGTGTGAAGGAGAGGTGCGAGTATTGAAGGAGGGTGGGAGGTGAGAAAATGGAAGGATGGAATAAGTGAAGGAATGTTTGAAGGTAAGTCATGAATGACAAACAAGTGCAGGGAGAGAAGACGTCTGCTCACCATTTAAAATTACAATTAGAAGGGGATTCAGAGCACGGCCAATACAATAAATCATACATTTGTACCAAAAATAGTGAAAGAGCATGTGGTTGGAATAGATAATTAACCCCCCCAAAAGGTTATTAGAAAAACAAATATATGCATATATTTTTTGTAAATGATTTTATTATTTGGTCAAAATCATTTACAGTGGGTAATTTTACGCGGCACACCGGAAAATCTCTCATGGCACACTAGTTGAGAATCACGGTTTAAGAAACAAAAACACAAAATGCTCACTGAAATAACTTCATGAGTCTGTTCTGGGGCTGCTCAGCTACACCCAGCACAGGTTGTCTTGAATCTGTGCAGGGTCCATAGAAATCTCAATATGTGTTGTGCTAGTCAAACTTACTCACCAACCAATCAGGAGATGGAAAAATCTTGATGTCAACGATTTTGAAATGGGATCGGTTAAACAAATTGTCCCACTAATTCTGTAGGCCCTGGTCAGTTTTGGTTGACATGGCAACACAAAGAAATTGAAATCTCACATCCATATAAAAGAGACGCTTCAAACCGTTTATTGCCTTGAAGATCATAATAAAACAAAGAGAATTTCACCTTTCAGTGCGTAGTGATAGCGCTGGCTAGCATCAATGTTGCGGTACTATACGCAACTGATTGAACAGCACTCTAGTCGAATTTAGAATTCCAAATTGAATTTGTTCTCACGCACGGGGCGCAAGCAACAGAACGCATAGCTTGTGTCACCTGTGTCACCAGACACATCCATCTCCAAATAAGATAAGCGCTGTAGCTAGCATGATCTATCGGCCAGGATCACAAACATGAACGAGAGCGCTCCTGCACAGCAATCGCACGGACCACGTGCATCGCCATTGTCGCCGCTGGCTGGCTGGCGACCCGATGCCGAATGATGCTGAATGCCAGGCATTGTGCAGAGCAAACACACAACGCACAATGGGCGGATGATCCAAAAGCCTCTGCAGTTGTCCAGGAGCCACTATTGCATTCACACGATTAGAAGAACATTTAATGCTTTATCTCGCTGCGAAGTGAGCCAAACGTTACTTGCTGCGTGATGGCAACCGCACAATAGACACACAGCCAGCGTGCCAACTAACTGCGTGGGCAAGTCACAGAAGGGCCCCCTAGCAATTATGATGAAGAAGGCTATTGGACGTATTTACGCCTCTCTTGAAGTGCAACGTGTCAAAAACATTTTGAACTCTTTCATGCAATGTGACGCGTCCTTTGTTGGTTTATTTTGGGAGGTATTATTACCATTCTTTGAGAAAGGTCTCAATTGACTGTCACAGTTAAAGCAGCACATCAGCCTAGATAATCTATTTATAAAAGTATTCGCCAGTGTGCATGTTAGAAAGGCAATAGGGAGTCGATTTTTTTTTTTCATAATTTGTTCGAAAAACTGTGGAACCTCCAAGGTCAAACATTACAAGTTATAACTTGAAATAAAAAAAAAGACAAAATCCTAAACTATAGAAATATTGAGTTCCAAAGTAAACCATTATTTGTGACATTTTAAGTAATGTTTCAAGTTATTGCTTGACATTGCAAATTGATGGCTCATTATAGCTACTGTACATATGACGGTTTAGTCAATATATTTTGCTGAAGCGGTGACTAGAGGTGTGATAGAACAATACTCTCGCTCTCCAAAAAAGTAGGCCATCTATTTTTGCCTCTCCTTAGTTGCAGACATTTGGTTGGCAGCATAGTGTCTCTTTCACTGCGAAGGCAGAAAAACAACAATAATCAACTCAACTCAGGGGCGGGAAATGTCATTAATGCTTTTCGATGACCTTGTATCGCATAATTATTCTTGTGTGTGGGCTCCAAAAAAGCTATTAAGTGATTATACTGGATCATGTTCATATTGGCTGCCATAGGCCTTAATTGCTGTAGATACATTTTAAACACTTACATTGCAACACAGTATGAGATATTAAACTGTACCATTTTGGGAGCAATGGTGCACAAACATCATTAAAACTAAAGTCAGTGAGGTGTGATCATGTAATACTTTTGTTTCTTCTTATTGGCACTATTTGTTTAACATGTTCAACACATTTCCTCTAAAACGTGTCAGCTTGGCAAGGATGGGAGTATTTACGTAATATTTTGGCAGGTTAATGGAGGTTACTTCTCATTACAAATATGATAATTAATTTAGTATGCACTGGGTGACACTGACTCCGAAATAAACATTGCACTAGGTGGTTTTAACTTGTTTTCCAAGGTAACTCGTGATCTGTGGAGGGATTATAGAGGACAAACATACGTTGGAATTTGCAATTTAATCAATTATTTAATCAATCAGGGAACCTCACTTAATTCTCCGTTTTACATATAGACGTGCTATGCTTTCAATTTTAGGGAAACTGAAAAAAACAACAACATCAGATTGAATGCATCAGTCCAAACAAAGATTACTAGGAATCACTTCATTCTTCCATCAGCAGTGAATGATAAAAGTTTGAGTGAGAGCTGCGCAGTTTGTCACTCACAAGAATCAAAGCAGACATCTCGGGCAAGGGAAAAGGCTTTGACCTTGAAACGACTGTTGGGGAGTCACTGTCCCGAGGTTTAGCTACAAGCATCAGCTCAGATAACGCCGGCTTGTTAGCGGCTAGCGCAAAATGTCAGATGTTCAGAAAATGGGAACAAAAACAGAACGTAGAAAAGTGGCGTCCACGTACAACTGCTGATCATCGGATTGATCATTTTGCCTCAGAGTACCAGGGTATTATTTTTTTATTATTCTGACTGAAATGGGGTCTAGTGAGGTGCGCTGAAGGCTCACATGATATGCTGACAGACATAATGACTAACTTTTCCGAACTTTAAGGTGCCCACCCTTGTTCTTCCCCCCCCCCCGCCCAAGCCCCTTCCTGAAGAGTGCTACAGTGCTGTTGTGTAAATATAAATTGGCGCTCCTCACAAAATGAGGTTCCAGATTGCCCAATTATGTTCTAGCCATTCTGTGATTACACAAAAGAAAACAAGGAAACAAGAGGGAACACACATTCGGCTCTGGCAAAACGACCCTAGGCGCCTATAATGTGTAATACTCACCGGCCGCCACTGGGTGACAAATTGGACATTATAGCTTGCTACTTTCCGCATACTGTTTGAGCGCTCTTTGATTTAATCCATCCAATTAAATCGCCACATTCGAAATGGGAATGAGCCGAGAGGTTAAGCGCATCTGCTCAAAATCACAATTTATCTATTCAACGGTTAGATGCATAGCCTAAATAGATGGGATAGGATATCTCCCTTTTGACAGTTTTTTTTTTTTTTTTTTTACCAGTTGAAATATTCTAACAAGAGCCAACCAAGCGACCTCAGTGTGAACGTTTGGGAAACCGATGTGCCATCATTGTCACGGTTCTGACTCCATTGGGAGTCATTACAGAGGAAGTCCCTCATCGTTCTGCCCCGGCAAATCCACTCTTTTCAACTATTGATAGAGACTAATGCACCATGCCACTCTGAGGGTGGCCTGCTCTCATCCAACGCCATATAAAAATAGCCTCATACTTACTCTATTCAAAATGTCACAGATTTAGTTGAGATAAGATGGCGCTTACGAGCGCCTCAGTGATGCCAAAAGCAGAGAGTGACGCCAACAGTTTTCCACGCGCTAAGGTTCTGTACGGCCATATTTTCACTCTTAGAGGCAGCACTTCATTATCAATCCTTGGGATTATGTTTGTCAGTCTTGTAACACTTTGGTGTTGGGGCAAGTAGCCTTCTGTCAATGGCTCTTTCCTTATACTCATTAGTCACTTTTTTGGACTACCCTATTTCCTATCTGAGAGGTAAATTGGGGAGCCCTACATTAGATTCTACGGACTGAAGAAGGCTGGACAAGATGTCCAGTTGACTTGGGGACAGTTGAGTAGGGGTTGTTGTGTAAAACTGATATTTTGGCCTAACGATATTGTGTTGTGGAAGACTCTTTTTTTTTACACAGTACGTTGGAAAGCCATAGCTAAGTTTCAAAACCCTGAACCCAAGAACTGTGAGCCAGTTGTAGTAACCACCAGTCTACCACAATCATAATTTAGCATTATATACAGTAACATATATCAGACCTGTCAGGGAGAGGGTGTTCAGTCAGCATGTTTGTAAAGGGCAGGTTTTCGATAAAGCTTTAGTTTTGGATCTCATTAGGCTGTCCACTAAGTCCACATGCTTACCAATACAAAAAATAATTAAACAGGGCTTAAAGTGTAATAAAATTGAATATAATGAAAGTAGATTTTGTTGCACTCATCCTTGTATCACATATTGAATTGAGGCCTTTCTGCTTGGATGCACCTCATTTTTTTGCTACATCATTTCAAACATTCCGACATGTTCTCGCTCGAATACTAATGAACGAAAACACAGCGCCAATCATTTAAGCGATAACATATCTGCAACGTTCTTCAATGTATTTCCGTAGCGAAAGTAGGCCGCGCATTTGCTGCGTCGGGCCAGAAAGAAAATAGAAGCGAAAAAGACGAATGGCGGCACGTATGACATTTGGCAGCGGGTGACAAATACATTATTGCTTGGTGCGCCTGCAAACTTGCTCGGGAGAGTGAGCTGTCTCAGAGCCCTGCACCCCAGACAGTGTCACACTATAAATATCAATAAAAGAGGGAAGGCGAGATGTCCTCGGGGAGAGCGCAGTCAGGTACATGAATTAGAAACATCACCAATACATTTCCAAGAGGGGCCGGAAAAAGGAGCACGGTTCATTCTTGCAACAAAATAAATGTTTACCTTGAGGGAGATGAGGTCCAATGATGGACTGTGGACTCCTGTCAGCTGTCACAAGGACAACTGGATAATCATCTATTTTCTTGCTGCCGTTCACATTCGCATCTATTAATTGTACCGGATCAGTTATCTGTTGACAAGCGGTTGTCAAGTTATAAGGCAGGGGTGTCAAGCTCATTTTTGTTTCGGGCCACATCGTAATTAGAGTTTGCTTCAGAGGGCTGTTAGGACTGTGAACCCAACTAAATGTACGATTGCCTCTTATTACATTTACACATGAAATCGATGAACTAGTTTTGCAATCACATGCCAGTAAAAGCTCAAAATGTCCTCCAGTCTGCGCAGTCTCATTGCCCAATGGTGTGAATATGTACATACATTAGATTTTTTTAATCTTTGGTATCATTAATCTTGTGTTCTCCTACTGTCCACTTTGCTTCCGTAAATTAACCAATATCCATTTCTATTTATGTTGCGATATTAGCGCAACACTGAAGGTAGGCATGCGCATTTCATAAAGTTGTGTGATGACAATTTATGTTAATTTGCGACAGCTTGACAAAGAGTCAGCGAGTTTTTTTCAGGGTTGAAAATTGCAAAGCAGCCATTATAAAACCAACAACAACAACCAACCATGCTGAGGAGTTTGAACTCTGGGGCCATATCAATTAGCTTTGTTATTTTCCTGGAGGACAAGTGTGAAGAGGTTGTACGAATCACACCTGGCGAAACAGATGTTGAGATGGGCTGGTGGTCGATGGGAGTTGAATCACCTCACACTGTTTCACTGTTACGACATATGGACATTTGTCATCACCGCCCAATCATCATGCCTTTAAGTCACGATACAAACTGGTTTTAGCACAGCACTCAACAGACCTCCACCAAGGCCACACAATTATAATAAACACATGCTATTGGTTGCTTTTCATGATCCTTTCAGCTTGCTAGTTCTCTTTAGTCAATTTGAATGCATGTGCATTGGCATAGTTACATATTATACTTTATAGTATGTTATGCTAAAAATAAAATAAAGGTATATTATTCTTTGTATATCATGTTAAAGTAACTCATAAGATAACTTTTATGTTACAGATGCAATAGAAGCATTTCTTTAAGCTTTAAAAAAATACTCATTTGTATGCACTTCACTCTTTTTATGCACTCATAGAAATACATTTTTGTTGTACATGTTTTCATACCTTTTTCATTAAAAATGTACTTGAATGAAATTAGTTTTGACAAGGGAAATTCTGTATGAAAAATGGTGTATTGTATTGTTTTCAGTGTGGGTTACATATAGCATGTTAAAAAAAACAATGTAACATAAAAGTCCCTTTTTTAAAGAAATTATGTTTTGGGCGCAATTCTTTTTGTTGTATATCATCAGCCACTTATGTGTTGCTGGAAAAAAAAACCTCACTGATTGTTAAAGTGCACAACTTTTTGGGCCATTTCCTAGTTAACGCTATTGAATTTGCATGCTTTCTGTTTGTTACATGAATCTCTGCTGGTAAACATAGCAAATGATATGCAGCGGAACATTTACAGCCATAAAAGTGGAAGAAATGAAAGCAAACTAGTCCTCCGGGTGAACGAAGCAGACACCTCCTGACCTCATTCTGCTCATTTTGCCTCGGCGTGCTCTGCCTCTGAAAAGGAACCTCAGATGAGTCCTAATGAAGATGGTGGGCACTGCTTGATGCCAATTAATTTGTCTGCTTACTTTCCGACAGGTCGGAAAGATTTGGAGAGGCCTTTCTGACCTGCTTTCTTATTTGGCCTTGTTGTGCACATGCATACAAAACGGTTTTTGGTGCCTCTTACCTGGATTTTCCTCGAATGTGCATATTTTTATTTAGAAAAATAGTCCATTTCGCATTATGGTACTGCGTGTCGAAGGATTAGCATAGATTTGCACTGATGTTTCTGTTCAGAGGTAAGGATGTTTTATCTGATGTAATCTGATGTAGGCTATATTTCTACATAAATTTAAGTTCATCTGAAGCCACTTTTCCACATGAGTGTTCCAGTTCAGTTTGGTTGGCCGCTGTGCGGTATGCTTCGGCACACTGCGCTTGTGCCATACATAATTATGAGCTACACTGCCCAAACAACAAGGAGTTCATCTGGGAAAGGAAGTGGAATGTTTTCAGCCAGTCTCCAGACTTAACCCCTCTATTGAATGCAATTTTGCAGCTAAAAGGGAGACTGAAGGGAGTAAGCCCCAAAACAAAACAAAGAGGCTCGCCTAAGAAAAATTGATGTAATGCCATCTTCTCAGGATCTGCATCAGGTGCAGATGTTTATGTCTGCAAATAAAAGCTGAAACATGGACTCGTACCAGTATTTCTTTTTTCTTGTCAATCCAAAATGGTTTCAGTCTACTATACAGGGACAAAAAAGCTTCACTGTTACAAAACCTTTGAAGGTGAGCTTGTAGTACTCTGGTCTGAACCAAAATAATTTGAAAATGCCTAAGATGGTTTGCAAAGTTTCTCAGGAAAGGTGTATGCAAGTCTGACTTAACTAAACGGCATTTGTGGCATATTTTACAAAATCGCACATTTTGTAAACAAAAATGTGAAACGCTGGTACTCACTAAAGTCACTAAACAAAAACCATGCATTATAGAGCATGTATAGTAAGAATAGAAAACACTGCATTTATTTTAGTAAGGTTGTGGTATTTTTTTTAATGTAACTTGTAATCTAACTTAATTACCTTTAAAAGCAAGTAATCAGGAAAGTAACTAAGTTGCTTTTTTAAGGTAACTGTGGTAACGCTGTTCCTTCTTACTTTATCCTCAGATGTTATGGAAATTTTCTGATTTTTTTTTTTCAAGCCACATTTCGTAACAGAAAAAAGCAGAAAGTTGCAGAAAGTTAGCGATTCCAACTTTTTCTCTGAAATATTTGTGATTTCACTTTGCATTTAGCTTTTTCTTCTCATGTTATTGCTGGTCTGTTTCTTCAGTCCATTCAGGATTCATGCTTCAAGATCAAGGGAACCAAATCCCATCAAAGTGGTCTTAGTCCGGCACCTGGCTTCTTTTGTTAGTGCTCACACTTTACCAAATTAACCACACCAAAAGCTAGAGTTTTAACTAAAGCAAAAAATGATCAGGCTTACAACACAGATGCAACCAAGACGAGCGCAGCCGTCCGCCTCAACTAGTTGGTTTGACAGAAAAAGAGAAGATAAAAAGACAATAGACAAAAAATAGGACATATTTCTTTTTACAAAAACAACTACTAGTAGACAGGAGTCAGGAGTATCTACAGCAGGGGAGAGAATAATTGGAAACAAAAACAGAGGAGGAAAACAAGATGCATCATGGGAAATCTTGCAGTCGAGGCCTATGGCAGTTTAAGTAAGGGAATTCAATACAAGCCTGAGCCACCCTTCACCACAAGCCTTATCAAAAAGGATGAGTTTAAGTATGCCCCTGAAACCGAATTTGGAACATATTGCCATAAAAGAGAAGCTTGAGTTCTACTTGCTGTCTATGACATTTTAGTTTAATAATCAGCCATATATTTGTTCTACTCACGAGTATCTCTGCCAAGTCCCACTGACTCAGTTAAAAGTGTGGAGCAGTCAATGTTTGGCAACAAGGTGGGGCGTAATTATCTATTTTTGCGGCCCCAGATCGGTGGATTAAGACAGCACCGGCAGCGGCCATCTGTTGGAGTAAATATTCAAGTGTCTACTGGCAAGAACGCAATCACGTTCGCACCGTCCACATTCAAACGCCCACAGTGAAAAAGCCAGACTATTTTTGCTTCACAGACTGTGCGGTCGTCACGGTAGCTTGAAGAACCGGCTCAGTGATTCGGCACTACAGTCCCACAATTTCGGCCTTTTCAAAGAAGATCTTGTTCCGTTTTGCCTGGCACACTGAAAGAGGTATTAATGTAGTTCTAGTATTGCAGTGCTCTAGCAAAAAAGTTGCCCCGACTTACAGACGTATGCATAGGTCATACATATTTTTGTGTCGAGACCGAGGGCTTCTTGCCGTTGTTATCTCTGCCAGGCAGGAGCCAGATGGGACCCAACCTCAGCTCACTTCCCACTGGGCATTCATTTTAGCGCTAATTAGCTGCTTTTAGAAGCTTGCTTGGCTAGTCGTCTTCCCTTCCGGACACAAATAACTGACACTCTCTAGCCACGCACTCTCACACTTGAAGAGCTCAGGCTGTGCCCGGGATGTGAAATCTGGATTATGCACTTGCTGGTTAACAGAATTGTAAATGCCTTAATAAACTACATGTGAAGTCATGATTAATTCACTTTTTTTTTTATTCGTGTAATCAAATCTTTCATCACGCAGACATTACTGTAAGATGAAAAAAGCTTCATTTGCAGATGCCCGTCCATTTTCTGGACTGACTTTCTCGAGGTGGAGCCTATTCCATCTGACTTTGGCCAAGAGGGTTCACCCTGAACTGGTCGGCCGAGAATCACTTCAGTAAACCGCACTACCCTAGTAGCAGACAAACATGTACATCTTTTTTATGCACTATAGGCAGAGCACCCTGGCATCTGAAAAAGTTTAAAGTGTAATCCTCACCCTGCAATGGGACTCAAAGCTGACATTGGGTATAAATTCTGAGGCTCATCCATAATGGATGTAATTCTGGGGGAAGCATGCTTCTATAAAATGTGGCAAGCTCAAGTTGTTCTGTAAAGTAATTCATGCCGAATAACAACACTTTCACTGCTCAATTCTCCAAGTGCCGTTTCTAGATTTTAAATGAGTTGATTGCCTGCAATGGAAAATCATTGTAAGACATTATGCAGACAAACTCTGAGGCACGACCGAGTCGGTCAATAGGAGATCACCAAATTTCTATGGTTGAGGGCAATGAGTTGTTTGGGGTCAGTCCCATTGCTACAAGTGGCCTTTTCAGTCTCAAGTACTTGGTCTCACTCACCTAAAGTCACAAACTGTTGAAGTCCACCTGTAATTGGGCCACAAGCCACTGGCCATGGGAGCATCGATTGGAATGTCCACAGTTGATGATGGATTATTGAGCCGATAGATTTTCGCCGGCGGAGAGGCAACACATGTGACGTGTTCCGTTGAAACAGAAAAATCCATTAGTGCCGACTGCTTTGTTCTCCCTCTCTAAGCTACTTGTTGTCCATCTTCATCCTTCAATCTTTATTACCTCTGCGAGGGAGGTAATGCTTTTGTTCGTGTGTGTTTGCTGAACAACACGAAAGACTCTTGAAATAGTTTACTTTCTTAGTCAGTGTTATTCTTGGGCCAAACAAATAAGTTCGTGGATGGGTCACTAATAAATGAATTGAAAATTTTCTGCAGTTCCAGGATCTCCTCGTTTTTAATTAACATTCTTACATTTTCATCGTCTCTTGCAAAAGGTGCGATGTCGTCAAACACTAAAGGCAAGCAATATGCCAAACGAATCAGGCAGCTTTCTTTGGATTCACTGCAGCTTTGCGTCACTCTCAAAGGGCACAACTGTCCAAATAGCAAAGGGAATTGAAGTGCTATACAAGCAAACAAGCAGCTGGGGACCGCTGTAAACCAACTAACCGGAGTCGTGTACCGAACACTGAAAAGTCGCACTGTGTGTGTTGATTTCAGCTCAATTTGGCTGTTGTGACGGCATGACCGAATCCCAGAGGTGGCTCCTGTTAATGACTCGGGTTCAAAGGCAAGCACGGCTTTCATGTCTCCTCTGATTTGTCGGTTTGTCCCCGAGCAAGAGAGCACTTTTGAAAGTATGGTTGTCAAATGTCCTCTTGCATCGTGTGAGTTGCAAAGATTGTTCAAAGTCAAACTTATTTAACCACAGAGCGGTGTTTCCCAAAGTTTGACCTATGGACAACTGGGCGGCCCAGTGAAACCTCAAGAGTACCCTCGTGGTTGAGTTATTCAGCATTTGGCATCCTTTCGGAAATAATTCTCCATAAAAAACTGCAGTGGATTCTAGATCTGTTTATAGCAGAAGGTTGAATTATTAACAGACGTGGAAAAAAACATGGGGTTACGTACATTTTTGATAGCCTTTGCCTTGAGTGACTGATGTCATGAAGTGAAACAAATGTCCAACTGCTTTTTCACGGGGGAGGGATCTCTTTCGCCTTGAGTCTTGCTTTTGGTATCACTTCTCAAATTGTTCTTGACACAACTTTGTGGTTCATAGTGAATGACATGGGATTAGATGAACGGGACTCCACCATTACATTCTGGGATTGGGGAATGATTCTACAATGACAAAAAGACAAACCACACACAGATCCACGGTTGAGGGTAGATGGCAGTCTCCAAGTGCCAACTTATCAGCGGACAACTGCTTTACATCACCCGCAAGTGGAGACCTTCCTGCCCACAGTGGCGCACAATGGCACAAACGCCCGTTTCTACCTGCGCCTGTCTGCCTGAATAAAATAAAGACAATTTCACCCATTTTCATTAAACTTGCGCTGGGCATGAAAATAGATCCCAAGAGTGCTTTTGTGGCTGATGTTCTGCTTCATGGAGAATGACGTACAGCTCGATTAATGTGCCTTTTCCTTTTGCATTCCGGAATGGGGAAGCAATCCTCGGAATGGATTCAAAAGTGACAAGAGGAAATAAATTCTTCTAACATGAGTGAAAATTGTCTGTCAGTGTAGTGGGCTGTTGTCTGGTTTATAAAACATTATGTACAGTCATAAGTGGAAGGTTGGGCCAGGGATCTAGTAATAATTCAAACGAGATAAAGAAATGTAACGAACAAAATCTTTAATGTCCCTCAAAAGAATGGTAGTAGCTTAACAAAAAAGTGTGATTCTCGGATCGGGGTTGCACTGCATTTTTCTCCTTTAGTGACCTTCTCAAGGTAACTGCAAGTCAGCAAACTAATGCAGACAGAAAGTCCATAATGTTGATAGTGTTTTCCCTTCATCCGTACACTTCAGAGTGGATGAGGTCCCGTTTCACATGCACTGCATCAACACCTTGCCACATGTGAGCTGAATTCTACTGCCACTTGGTGCTCCGTGCAACATTAGCCTCATCGTTAGCATAAGGCTAGACGTTCACTTAGGAGAAGATAAATACCTTCCCGCAAACCTGCAGCAAGTGAGACGAATGGATGCTTTTATGTGACAGAAAATAAAGTGGCAAAGAGGTGGAATAAATAGAGGGATCGAGGCTCGCTAGAAATGTTCATTCAGAGCTCATTTCCCTTAGCAACACTTTATAGATATTTGCACCGTGCGTAAAATACATATTATATGGCCTCAAAGAAGGTATGTAACATATACAGACCATACAGTTACAAAAGCCCCCATTTGGAAGGCCACATATCAGCGACATGCAGATTTGAATTTACATAATTTCCAAATGAGCAAGCTCATAAAAGGATTGTTCCACACAACGCCTTAAGTATTTGTGTTACGTTTTAGCCGAAAGGAAACCAATTGGGCACATTTCTGCTTGATCAAGTTAAATGCTGTCAGCTCCCCTTTTAGATTCATTTTGATATTGAAAATCTCTCCCCTACAAGTATTTAAGTATTTCATACAATCTAAATGTTCTACTAATTGGTATAAATCAGTTAGCCTGCTGATATGTGTGAAGAGCTAGCATGCGGCTATGTGGTAAATATCATGATATTTGGCATCGTTTTATCAATACATTGTCCGTGACTACCTGGTAATTTTTGGTAGAAATTAACAGACGTATTGCTATTATAATGATTTTTGGGGGCATATGATTTCAAAGTGATGGGGTACTAATTGATGTCATTATCTTTTCTATGGAAATCCACTAAAGTGTGGTGAGATTGGACTCGTTTCGTTGGCGCCATTGTTCACTTTGCCCTTGAATTATTTTCTGTTTCCGAGTTAAAACTTTGAAAGAGCAAAGGATTCATTTTTGCTTAGAGGTGTAACCTCATCAAAATTAAAAGAAACAGTCAGAAACTCCAAACAAAATCCCCTGAATTAATTGCTTCTCTGTTACTGTGTATTCATTAACTTTACCCACCTTCCTATTTGCCATGTCTCTTCAATTTTTGCACCCTTTCACCCCTTTTTGGAGATTGCACTCCATCAGTCTTCAAAGAATTGTTTTAATTTTGAGCATAGCACACCGCTGAATTACTTGTCATTTGAGTGCACATACAGTCAAGAACCATCATCACCAAAATGGCCATTTCCAAACTTTTTATGAAGCCGTATTCCCATTGTGCTGACGGAATGGAGATTGATGTGTCGTTAATGGTGGAGCAGGCGTGCTGAACATTAAGGCAGCACCGAGGGCAGACCTGCATCCATCAACGGGTCCCACTTTAAACTGGTCCTGTTTGAAAGAAACACCTGCCGCCGCACAGATCACTGATTGGCACTGATTGTGTCATCTTGATTGTCTCCAAATGGGCGTTTTCTTCATTTTTTTTTTTTTTTTCCTAAATCTTTTTGGCAGCTCAGGCTCGGACACATTTGGAAATAATGGCAAGTTATCACGGATAACGGGCACATTTGAGGATAGCCAGATGTCTTTGTCCAATACAAACTCTCAATCATGAGACTTAAGTATTTAATTATACATTTTATGATTTTCTTTTTGGGTAAAAAAATAAAATAAAATAAAAAATCTGTTTCGATATACAAAACCTAACCTTGGAATATCATGGTACGCACAAGCTGATAACTGGGCTGAAAAAGCTGCTCTTCCATTCTAAGTCAACAAAGTTCCGACTATCGTATGGCTTGAAAAGATTATCTTGACTGATTATCGTATGCTGTGGGGTATGTTCAATGACTTAACTATCAGTGACTATTCATGGCACGGGCTCTGATTCTAGCTAAGCTAACAAGGCAAGCTAATGTTTGTATATGCCCATTGCTTTTTATTTCTGCTTCAAAATGATTGTGATAGTAAATAGTGAGCTTTGAATTAGTGTTTCCCCAATTGTGAGGTGAGTGATTCACTTTTCCTTTATATGCATTAAATTCTATCTTTCTTTGTCTTGCATTAGTTCTCTGTGTCAGACAGATATCGTCCATGTGTGTCAACTCATAAAATGTTGATGCATTGAAGGCGAGGAGGGTATATTCTCTCAGGTTGAAATAGGTCAGGACAATGACAAAGGTGCCATCTTCCTACAATATCAAGCAGAACGTAACGGACGAGCGAGTGAAAGATGCGCCACTCAAACGTGAGATGAGGTCTTACGAAAATGTGTGAAATCATCAGTGCTTGCCGACCGTTTCTCGTCTTCTCAAAACACCACACAGGAATGACAGTATGTGCACATTTTGCGAATAGATCCTACTTAGAGATGAGGTTGAAATTCACAGTTTGGTCAATACTGGTTTCGTTTCAAGTCGGCACTTCTCACAATCCTTGTGATTTTCTTAAATATTTGTATGCATTTTGCTACTTTGACAATGTTTTCTTATTTGTGATCTTAAAAAGAAATTCCACACCCAGCATAATAGATAATAATTTGACATCTTCGGCTTCGTCCCTGACTGCAATTCAGTCCAGTGTACGCCATCCGGATAGACTTTGCGCGAACGCATGCTCTAGGAGTTTACTTTTTTCATTAACTATACAGTAGTAGCAGGTCTTCCGCTACGTGGTTTGTCAAGAACAGATCCTGCTTTGAGAAATTTGTGATGGGGAGTGTAAATCATACTACACATTAGAGCAACGGCCATAAAGCTTCTTAAACTGGGGTGTGAACTCCGTTTGGGGACAGAAAAACTTCTTGGCAGGTGGCAGTTTCGCAACACTGCTCCAATATCAAGCCACGAGGAAAGGCAAAACTGCAAAGCCCAAGCTGTCAAATGCTGATGACCTCACATCTGTCCATATGATACCTGAAAAGAAATATTAAAAAATAGAAGTAAATAGTGACTTTTGGGACAGCCTGTATTAATATTTTATTTCATGCAGACATTCATTTCTCAATATTCCTTATTCTGTTCATGGTTGTGAGGACCTGAAGGCAATCCCAGCTGACATCAAAAGAAAGGCTGACTACACCCTAGACGGTCCGCCAGTCGATCGCAGGCCTTTTCTTTTTTAAATCAATTAAAATAGGCTCCCGTTCACCCACAACCCTGTTGGTGAGCAGCAGTAAAAAAAAAAAACAAAAAAAAAAACAATGGATCTACATTGAATATTACTATTTATATGCCTTTTTTTTTTTTTTACAACTGCAAGCTTCTGGTAAATGTCTGGACCCTTGTATATTACCCCCACTGGATTTTGGATCTTTGTTTTTTTTTCCCGGCAAAAAGTTGCGTATTATTCACGGGGAAATTACAGTAAATCAAGTTTGTCATATCCATAATTTCATTAGTCTCTGATCGAATGAAATTAAACAGAACAAAAAAACACATAGAGCATTTAAGCATCCATATTATACTTAATTTATTACATAATATACACCCTAAAATAGGTCCATGAAAATTTTGAACGCATTGACTTTCAAAATGTGCCTGTCAGTCTTTTTGGTGGAAAGTGAGTGAGGTAATGTGTGGTGGAAATGACGTGACACGGTGACAAGAGACGAGGCTCCATCTTATTAACTTCTGCGGTCTCTGAAGCCGCTACGGGAGCGACCCGGTTCGCATTTGTGTGAGAGCAAAGTGTTGCACATGTGCATGGTCTCTTCTCTTTGGGAGCTATTGATTGTTGCTGGATTGACTCCCGGAGGAGAGTCAACAGTAGAGGCGCTTATTTATACACAGCGTACTTGTCTTTATTGACAAAGCAGGAAAGCAAATTGATTCTTCTTTGTCTCGTTAGAGGTCCAACGCTGTTGCAACGTCCCAAGGGCTACCTGTTCTCTTAGGGTTTTTTTAAAAAATTATTTTAAATTAAATAATGTTACATTTCACCCACTTGATGTGTGTGTATGGCAGTGGTTTCTTTTAATGCCTTTTTCCTGCCTCAAGCATTTCACTCTGTTCTGGAATAAAATCTATCATTAGTTTAACATTGCCATAGAACATTTTTCTTGAAGTTAATACGCGAGGGCCAATTTTGCATTCGGGATCGGAATGCAAGTCATGATTGAAATATAAAATGATTGTGTATACAGTGGATATTTAAAAAAAAGTTTACACACCCCTGTTTAAAAAAAATCATAAAAAAAGAGGCCATGACACATTTTTGGAAATGTGTTTGGTATATTTTGTTACCACTTCGACTTGGTTGTTAAAAACGTTGCTACTCGATGCCTGTGAGGTGTTAATGGCAAGGCAGTATTACACGTTAAAAATCATCATGCCATTCATTAGCTTTCCCTACCATAAGCAGTGGCCTTAAATATGTTTATTTTACTCGCCGTTAATTGGGCAGCCATTAAAGGCACGAACATGTAGCCTCTCTGTCGTTTGACAGCTAATTGGAATTGGCCTTATCGACGTTGCTTTTCTGATGCTTTGAATGTGGCGCTGATGGTCTATGGTCGATTCTTTTGGAGTCATTGGGCAATTTGATGTGTACGGCTGTTGTTTTGGAGAGAGAAAGCAATGTAAGCAAAGTTCTGCAATTAAGGAGAAAGATAACGAAATTAAAGGAAAATGACTTATGGCCCCACTGGGGCCCAGGCAGGCCGTTATCTTAAGAAGGCAAGGTGATAATCGTCTTGAGTGACCTCTTGTTAGCATCTGTTTTTACATGGCCTTTACCCTAACCCTTGACCTATAAAACCTTGCGCAATACAGACTTAACCTTGCGTTATAATTTAATGTAATTGTTTCAGAAAAGAAATCTGCTGAATTCATAAACATAACTAAATATGGTAATATATTATATTGTATTATTGTTATTTTCTTTATGTTATTATTATTGTTATTATTATTATTATTATTGTCATCATTATTATTATTATTAAATCCTAAAGTGGAAGAGAAAAAAGACAAGGGCAGATTCAGAATCAGATGAAAAAAAATGTATCTAGAAAAGTTTAATTGCATCTCTGATCTATGAATTAATTCAATAATCAGATACAATTCTATTTTGCATGAACGTGTATTATGAAACCATTTTTTCCCGATTACTGTTGATTAACCAATTATTGTTTTTTATGTGGTATTGTTTAGTGGTTAAAACAAAAGTAAACAAGGATTAAGCAATATCACACGAATGATTGATGTACTCACCAACCATTTTTTAAACTGATTCAGTTACAATCATTGTTTTTAAGGGAAAAACCGATGTTGGCAGTTGTCTTATTTTGCAAAGATAATCAGTTTGCTTTCATGAAGGACTAGAGAAATCAGAGAATACTTACTGTTGAGAGGCTGAAATTAGAGGGTTTGGACAATTTTTAAATCAAACAACACCTCTAAGAGATTACTCTACTATTAAAATACTGTAGTTGTTGATTAATTTGATCATTTGTTGTTGATTAATCAATTGATTTAGACATGCAAGTGCATACAGGCACACAGGGGCCATATGACCACATTTGGAGTTTGGAGCTACAGTACCTTATCCAGAGAAATAATCCCAGTCTTTACCAAATTTACACGTAATCTCTTTACATGGTTTTTTTTTCTGTAACTGTAGCAGAATGCAGCTACCGTTCTTTTGCATCCTAATTACGTAGCATCGTTATATGTAGTTCCAAAATCGTGATCCGACTCAAGATCATCATTGTACCAATTGTGTACAGTTACTTGGAAAACATCCTACAATAATAATCTTTGGCATTGAACCACACACTCCTTCACCAAGACAAATGCTTTATCTAACGTGTACAGTATATTTCCATGTAACATCCTGTCCTGTTAAATATCCATTGAGTATGTAGTAATTACACTCCGATTGTAATTGTCCACTTCAGGCAAGGTTTGCTTAGCCACGCTCTTTAGCATATTACCACCAAGGTCATAATGTTGTATATCTAGAGGCTGTGTATAACCAAAACAAGCATAAACACAACCACTGGGGTCAGTTTGACAGCTGCTAGCATGTTTATCATCAGACTGTCAAAATATTCCGACATAAGAGTGACGCGAGACGTACCAATGCTGCATGCACTCTGTTTTTGGAACGCCGCTGAATATTGGACTGTTTCATCAATAGTGATGCAACTCGTCCTCACAAAATGGAAAGTATGACTCCCATCACTTGCGCGCGTGTGTGCCGACTCATTGAGCCGTTCCCGTTTGGTCTGTGGGCTCATCAAAGGCCTCAAACTTGAGATGGTTTTAATGAGAACGTCTGGCAGCCAATTATTGGGAATGACCTAATTGCGTGAGATACTTCTGACATGCACACACACACACACACACACTCCTCCTGTCTACTGGTTTGTTGATTTGCTTGTCGACAAGCATCCGTCTGGCTGCCTCCTCTGGCCACGTTGTGATTTTTAATAGTGGCGTAGTTTTAATCTGGTTTTTATCTTCTCTTTGCAACAAGCGTCCATCCAGCGTGTTACTGGCATTGAAGTCAGCTCTCTCAAATCATCTCACATCATAGACATGTCCTGTACATCTGACAGAATGAATTGTACGCGTACAAGGTGTCTAGTCAGGTTCAAATTGCTTTTTCAGTTTGAACCCCATTAGTGAGATTTCTAAATCCGAAACACTGCTCAACGGCTAATTTTTATAAGAGATGGCTTTGTGTGTCTCCAAAGTTTTTTTGATGCAGATTTCAACAATATCTTTACTTTTTTCTAGCACATCAGGTTTTTGACCTATTTTCATTTTTAAGTTTGACCCAGAAATGAGCAATACAGATTTGACCATGAGTTGTAATTTATGGCTATGATGTTAAAAAAAAAATCCATGCCTACTATTGTACTTTGTAACTGTGAATAAAATACTATTAAACTCTATTAAGCTATTAAACTCCAGGGCTGAAAAATCAGGTTTCCCATAAAGCCCGTCTAACAGTTTAACACAAACATATAGCTTGACAAATCTTTCTAAATTATTATAAAAGGCCTTTGTAGAAATAAAAGCCTCCCCTTCGTAGATGCCTGCTCCATCCGCAGTTGAGTAAACACCCTCGGCTGCTATTTACAGAAATCCACTATACAGTTATCACGCTCACAGTGAGTTATCAAATACTGATCCTCATCCCACAGAATGCCAAACTTTGCGGCGCCCGAAAAACTTGCAGACACAAATATTATGTTGGCTCCCCAAATTATTCGCCCGCAGAGCAACATGTCATCGGCTGTCGCCAAATATAATTACTCCCATTGCTGCCCTTTTCGCCGGCGCCAGAGTGACGAATGCCCGGGACGCGCTCTTTCCCGTTGCTCATTCCGCGTCGTAGGCCTACTTCTTAAATCATGCGAGAGCGGCGCAGCTGTATTAACAAACATCTCGAAAACCGTCAGGGCGAGCGGCCGGGAGTGCGGCGGGATGAAACGACAGTGAATGCATCAAACGCACAGAGAAAGAGAGAGAAAAAGAGGTTATTATGCATGCATGTGTTTGGCAGAGGCTCGAGCCCGCCCGCGCTCTAATTTGCTGCATAAATACGCGTGACAGATATGTAAATGATGTCGGGATGTATGCAAAACTCAAGTCGAACAATTCGTTTTAAGTGCACGGTCTCCCCGACTGGAGCGCAAAGACAAAAGAACATGTGTATGTAACTTTCAGGTTTGTGTCAATACACTAAAAAAAACACTTTAATGCATAATTACATGAATTAAAAAAAAAAAAAAAGCATTTTGAAGAGTGCAGACCTCCACAAAAGGCACAATTAATTTTTATACAGCCTGATGGGATGTAAACATCGGACTATGACTCACTTTTCCCCATTGAAATGAATGCAAATGCCATTGGGTGCACTTTGGCCATGAGGGGGCAGTATAATACAGACATACGCAAAGAAGAGTATCACAGCTAAGTGACTCAGTAAGCTGCAGTAAAATTCAGCGCTTTTTTAAAGGATAAAAAACATATACCTGTGAGTAGTGCCTGTCTACGTGTTGCTGCAGCGTTTGTGTGCCATGCTAATTTCATTAGCCTCTGTCTATGATGTTTACAAACACATACAGAAGATATAAAAAGTCTAGCCGCGTTCAGAATGAAACAATCACATTCAAACTCATGTTAACACACGAGACCCACAACATAAACTGCAACATGAAGTGCATTATTATTTTCTTTAAAAAAAAATTAAAAAAAAGTTCAAACACTTGCCTAATGTTGTGGCGGGTGAATATATATGAAAACCAGCTTTCTCTGTTTCAAATGTTATTTAGAAGTTACAAATGTCTCCAGTAATTATGTCTCAGTACATTACAGCTTGTGGTCATTCTGCATGTAACCAGCAGTTGGCCAGGTCACGTCAACATCAGCAGAAAGCAGTAAACAAAAATATTATTTTGTTTATCAGCACATTTCAATATTTTCACCATCTGCCGCTTCAGCATCTGTCTTGGGCTCGTTCAGCCCTTTGCTGCCATGACTTTCCGCCAGACACTGCATCCACAAGGACAAAACATCAATGTAAATATATATGATTAAAAAATATATTTATTCACAAAAATCCATAATGGCAACTTTTGTAGCACTAAGTTACCCAACTCCTTAAGACATCTAAATCCAAAGCAACAAAGAAACAAAACAGTCCCTCCTACTTGTGCAAGAGACATAACATAACATGACAAAGAAAACATGACCTACCCTAATAACAATAAACAGACAAAGCCTGAAGCAAACCAGACAACAAAATAAACGAGGTGCACCTGGACAAGTGGCTGGAGGGAGCTGATTGGTCGGAACAAGGAACAGGGCTGACCAGAACAGGTGGAAATGACATCCTAACGAGCAAGACAAGAAGGAAAACAAGACGACCCGAAACAAGGCCAAATATAATGTAAACAACAAAAACACATGATAGACAATAACCCTAAATTTGGAGAAACATGCTTATCTGGACAAAGAAAACACGATTTTGATACATACATTTTTCAAAGCACCTTAATGATTTTTTAATTTTTTTTTTTGTACATACTGCTCAAAGCCTCTGAAAAGCCTATTTGTCTGCTCGACAGCGTCCCTCAGCATTCACATTTGCAATTTCTCGAACGTCAATTATACAATCAAACCATGTAATGTTTGGTCAGAGCGAGAATGCTTAAATGAGTTCATTAAACGCAGAAAGTTCATTAAACACTATGTTGATGATCACGATCTAAGGATGAGGGATTTAAGGAAAACATGTTTCTGAAAGCAGTCTTATTGACAGGTTTTTTCATGCAGCCAGGTTTGAGTTTTACAAACAGAGTACATACTGGATACAATTCGTAGATGGTACATACTGTCGGCAGGAAAAAAAAAACTTGTGACAGTTTGAGATAATAGTAATTAAGGATTTCTCTGCAAATACATTTTCTATGAATACTAAAAACCTGTAATTAATCAAAGGCTTACTAGGAATTAGTGGATTTCTGCCTAATTCACGATCCCGTCTAATCCACTGTGAACTAATGCACGTAGTAGTTCCGCCGTCCGAATTGCGCGTCTACTGCTAGGCATTTCTTTCCCTTAGCTTTGGGGTCTTTGTGTGCAGCCCCAAAATTAATTGCGGTTCCAATCATACCATCCGTTATTGGGCTCAAACGAGCGGCCGGCGCGACAGGCCCATTCGTTACGGTTCCCTTCAAATGAACTGCTTATTTCATGGCTTCTCCCCGACCCCCGCACACACATTTTCAAGTTATTAAATGAATTTCATTCACATGCTTCGGTATTACTTTAAAGGTTTAGCAGAAGAATTGCGTGCACTCCAAATGAGGTACTCGATGAATGAACAATATGTCGTGGGCGGCTGTGTCGGGAATGCTGAAGTTTTGAAGGATTAGAAACTGAAGGACTGAATTGGTCTGATACATGGGTAGTATGGCGATAAAAAGAAGGGCTTTGGATCTCTTTGGTCATATTTTTGGAGGGTGACAGAAGTTCACTCTGAAAGGGCTTTGCCAATGAGACCTCAGGGACAGGTTAAAGTCCTGCTATGGATCTAAAAAGGGAGAATACGTTCGGCCAGATTTCGGTGAAATTCTCCATTAATCCATCCATTTTCTTCAATGCTGATCCTGTTCAGAATCGTGGGGAACTGGAGGAGGATATCTCATCTGACATCAGCCGAAAAGCATCAGACACCCTGGATTGGTCACCAGTCAATCACAGAGATATAATACATCTATTTGTATAGGGACAAACAAGCTTCTGAAAATAGCAAAAATCTGACAAAAATCTGCATATCTGAGTCTGGAGGGGATGGCTACCACATGAAGAATTTTGAAAATCCAACAATTTAGTGGCAGAATATTTACGTTGTTTTTTTTTTTTGTGATGGAAAAGAATTGCCTTTTTTAGGGAATGTTTTGGTGTGGTATTGCCGATAGAAATTCTGGTCAAAAACCACCTCCAAATGAATTCATTATTCACTGCCAGACATTTGCAGATCCTCTTTTACCCTCACGTTTGAAAAAATTTGAAAAAATAAATATAAATAAGTTCCTGGGATTGAGTGGCTGGACTGTGAAAAGACAAGTAAATTCGTCAATCGCAGTGAATGAGAGTAAGTAAAACAGTATAACGTCATTATTTCCCAACGGCCCTTTTGTTTCGTCTTCTGCTCTGGGAATTCCCTTCTCCAATTGGCTGGCAAGTGTCAGTTAAATACATCCACCATTTGCTCGTTACAGACCAAAATTCCGAGACGTCAGCCGGTCAAATTGACGGTGATGTTTCAAACACTGACGCTTGCCCTAAAATTGCAACTTAACTGGAGCAAATCGTTTCATAAAGTGGTATGTCCAGAAAAAAATTCCACCTGTTGCTGAACAGAAAAGAACGCGCTTTCTTGGATTTAAATTTCGATTTAAATTTCGACCCTGTGACCAGTCCCACCTCTCGCCCAAAGTCAGCTGGGTGAGGTTGCGGTTCACCTGCGACCCTGAGTACATGAACAACAAGAAAATTGATGGATTTATAATTACCGTTAACAATTAATTCATCATTGGTGTTACTTTTACTGTATACGTCAGAGCAGGCCAGACATCTCCATAATTGCCCCAGTGACCGTTTCTCACTATTGTTACATCAACCTAGCAACACTTGAAGGAGATTTTAAAAATCGTTGATTTCTTTGTTTAATTTCGGCCCCTTTCTTCTTCGTTTTCTTCGTAACACTGACTAGATAAAAGCAAGGGAGAGGTGGGCTGATATACGATGATCCAAGAAATCTAGAGAGACAGCAAGAACGAAACTAAATGTGCTCCCAAGCTCGGCCCACACACTCTGCCTGGTCGAGCGGAACGTTCATCTCCTGACTCTTTCACACAAGCGCAAATGCAGACGCCGCACACACACGCTACACTTTTGACATCACCTACGTTGCTTCCAGTTTTTCCCATGATGGAAACCCATGTCGGCCTTTGTTCGCAGCCAAGGGAATTAAGGGCCCTCCAACCTTTCTCATTTAATCAGCCGATTGTCTATGATGTTTAAATGGTGCGGGAAGTGATCCACAAAGCGTACGTGTGCTCGATTGTATATTATATTATATTTTCCTGAGGGTTGCGATGAAACATTGGCACTGCCATTCTTTACCTTTAATTATATACAAAAGATAAACGGAGCACTTTAATGTACTGTGTGTGTATATAGATATATTAGGGGCATACATCTTTCCAATAATAGACATTTCGATAGGTATCTCGGTGCAATTAAATTCAAGGATGGTTCAATTTTAAAGTGGAACGATGCAATTCAGTCCAACTCAATGGGATTATGATTTGATTCAATATGGAACGGCTCATTTCGAGAGGCTATGAGTCAATATTTATTTTTTCAATTTATCTTTTCTTTTGATTGAAGATAATTCTATGTTTTGCTTTGAATGTTTTAAAGCACTTTGAGTTGCATTTTTATGTATGAAAAGTGCTATATAAATAAAATGTGATTGATTGATTGATTGATATGTATACATATGAATGAACTAGTCAGTACCATAAATGTGGCACTTTCTTTAAAAGCATACCTCTCCGATAAAACACGATTCGATATGTGCCTCGATTTATTGTGTTTTTAAGTGGAGCAATTCAGTACGGTTTTTGTTACACCCCTAATATACATATATATACATGCTTTGTGAAGTTGTTGGTCAAAGACAAAAGGGAAGTTTGAGGAACATGACTGAAGTCTGACTCGCCTTGGCTACAACAACTGAAGATTGAACGTAAACAAACAAACGCCGTTTTCTAACAGTCGTTAGTACATCGGTTGATATTTAACCTCACATTCCCCGTTAAAGGAGTGTTTACTCTATTAGGGTTATAAGGTTCACAAATCGGACCCTTGACAAAGCAAAGAAGGTTGAGCAAATCGTGATTCGCGCTATTTTCTTCTGAAACTGAATTACCTCTATTCATGGAAGCGTAATAAATAAAACATTTTCTCACTAAATAACTGTAGCTGTAATTTATATGCGAGCGTCTATGCATATAGAGAAAGTGCTACAAAAAAAAAAGATGTATTATTGTGATATGTAGTAGCACGGGTGGCCTCACCTCAGTCTTCTAAGTGACTGCCCAATGCACTTTTTAAATCTGAGCCAGAATGCATTTTTCCCAATGAGATCATTTTGGCGGAAATGAGTCCAAGCGCATTCATCACCTGTGGACAAATTATTCACTCTCTTTCCCCCAATGGAAGCAGCCAGCTGGAACAACAAGGAATTGAAGGTTGGCCTTTCCATTTAGTTACATGACTACAATTTTCAACAAAAGCGACCAAACATCAACCGCGTGACACATTTCCTCTGCTCGGTTTTGATGGACAGCATCAGAGAGGTTTTATCCCAAAATATTTATTATTGTGTTGATGGAACTGCACTATATCATTCTGGGAGACTTCTAACTCCCCCACGTACTGAACCCTAGTAGTGTTCTGTTACTGGGCTTCTTGTTACCCCACAAACCGGTTTGCAACACCTCGTGATAATGCACCGGTTCCCAACCACTCGTAACGTACTTATAAACACACTTTGACACAGGCTCACATTTCTAACTTTAGCCAATTTAGAGTGTTTAATGAAACTAACACATATGATTTTTGGATTGTGGGATGAAGGCAGGAAACAAGCAGGTTGAACATGCAAACTGTTCACATGAAAACTAACTGAAATTTTGCGTTTATAAAACTAACTGAAACTATAATTATAGTAAAAATGTCCTTTGTTTTTGTCTTTGTAAATTAATTTTTGACATGAGCTTTCGTGATTTATTTTAAATTATTACTGTATCATATAACCGTACGGCTGTACAGAAAAAAAATATCAAAGAGTCGTTTGGGTATTGTAGTTTATCTTTATTACACAATACTTAGTGACATTTTTCTTAATTTAGCACTTCAGAAATACTCCATATACATAAAAAAAACTAAAACTAACACTAAAATGAATACAACTAAACTAAAATTAGGCATTTTTGACAGATAAAAATGAATCAAAACTAACAAAACCGCTCTGAAAACAAATTCAAACTAACGGAATTTATCGAATAAAAGTCAAAATGAAATGACAATCAATTATAATGAAAAATCCAAATTGTAAGACTGCAGCGAACCACCAAAGACTGAAAGAAATCAGGGAACTAAAACACAAGCAAACTGACGAGTCAACGAGCTCCACCCGGACAAGGGAATGAGTTGACCGAAGGGAGCTGATTGGCGGACATGAGGATCCGAGAACAGTTGCAAACGAAAACCTAACAAGAAGACGTGACGGGAAAAAAGGAACACAGGGAAAACAGGACAAAACATGGACCAAAAGTAAAACTAATCAGAACAAAGTCATCATAAGCACCGATCATGACAAATTTCACAGCACACGACCAAACAAAAATGTCACAAAAGGAATATACTATATACTGGAAAAAAAAAAGATCTCATCTCAATGTACTCAAAAATGTCATTAACCCTGTGAAATTTGTACCTGTTTAGTTAAACACAAAGCTGTTATTGTGCTGTGACGCGCAGGTTAATTGTACCTTCTGGCATCAAGTGGAAAAAGCATTTAAATGTTCTGCCTGTAACTAAATATCGCTTGGTCACATTAGTAAGAAAATATTTTCGGACCAATTACTACAAGTGCAATTGTGCAATTTCTGCATTGACTGCATTACATCATGCAGGTGTACCCGGCCGGGCCTTGTGAGTCGTGACTGATGAGATTATATTTCTGCTCCCTCTCTCTGGCGGAATTCAGAATTTGGAAAGAGAAATTATGCAGCGCTGCACAGGCCCCATGTTGTTCTATAACCTAGAAAAAAAAAAAAATGCATAGAGCCAGTGCACCACATGAGCTTCAGTAAACAACTTCCCTAATTAGACTAATTGATTTCACACACCTGGCTAAGCCACCATGATGAATGGAGTGGACAACTTTTTTTATGTGAAAATAATGCGGTTCAAACGCCAGAAAAATAAGTACACATCTACTTCCCAGTTGGAATTGATGTGAATTTCTGACCTAAATGCCTGGGAAAATGCTTTTCCTTGAGAGGGCGCGGCAACATCTCCATGCCAAATGTCTGCATATTAACAAAACTAATTGGCTATATTTTTTTCAATCGTGACTGTAGGTCGTTTAGTTACCTGACATGTTTCGGCGTGTACTTCCGCCTTCATCAGTGTGTGATGAAGAGTGTGATGAAGGCGGAAGACAAAATGAACTTAATACAACTAAAACTACATATATATATATATATATATATATAGATCCTGTGCTTTGGAAACTATAGTCTGTAAACATATTCATATTCACCGCTGAGACTAGAAGTGTCTTATTACGATCGATATTGTAAATCTAGACCTTGTGTGTGCCCTTGTGTCTATTGGGGTGTATGTATCACTAATGGCAGTTCAATGGAGATTTCTTCTTGGAGTAGAAGGACGCGAGACGGGAGTGTTACGGCATTTTCTACTCATTCGTCAATAGTGGTCTCAGGCTCAGACCATTTTCTCTGCTACCGTCATCTGCATTGTACACATTATATTGCTACTTGTGTGAAAAGAAGTGGAAAATGTCCACTAACATACTGTGTTGCAAATTGGAAACTTTGGAATTCAAAAACCCCGTAAATTAAGGCACTCAGTGCCTTATCACTACATTACTACAGGTACCACTGTACAATACATGGCAAAGCGTGTAGAGTCTCTGTCTCCAAAAGTCTTCATCATTGCTGTCAGCATCTCAAAATATCCATGCTTTCTCCTTTATTGTTGCCCCTTTCCTCTCTTTTTGGCAATTTGCGTCTTCCTTGACAATCACGCCATGTTTTTATGGTTCAGTAAAAATTAAAATAGCACAGCATATTTTATATGGAACCTCAAAATCTGATACAGTGTTGCAATTTTTTCATTGCAGCCGGTCAGTAGATGTGCGGAACAGTTGCCAACTGTAATTTTTCTACAATGGTCCTGTGTTTCTCCCCTCGCATTATCACATGGCTTCTCCCCTTCCTGAATGCGCTGGCGCCCCTCCCTGCGGCCATCTTACTATGAAACACAAATTGAGCATGACGCGTGCCTTCAGAGGGCGCAACGCTTCTCACACCCTCATCCACCCCACGAGCACACAGGCTTTTTGGGGGGTAGGTGGTTGGCTGGGTGGCCCGGGGGACTTCACACAAGGTTGCGGCTGCAGAGTCGGACACCAAAAGAGGCGGGTTGTGCCGCTACATGTGCGCTGCACAGCTCACAGTGCCGTGAATGAAATGAATACAAAATCAACAAAATTGATAATCATTCTTCAGATGGCTTAATTTTGTTTTATTCAATTGCTCCACAGGCGTCTTGGAGGAACAAAAACAGGCATTCACGTCACGTCACATCACTTGAAAGTTCACTTGCTTGAGTCATGATGCGGCATGCAAAAATATCTCTACTAGCTTGTAGATGCGAAATATCCATACATATTTAATCTCCATGCTCTGCTGCCCTTTAGGTCAGCTGGAATCGGGGAAGAGGCAGATGAGCAAGTCCTTGCCAGTGTCTGTCAACTCTTAAGTCCTTAAATAGCCACATTCTTTTTTCCATCCCCCAAGTTGCTGTAAATTTTATATTTATAAGTTTTCACACTTTAAACAAGTCAGTCTTTGGTCGGTTATTTGTAGCATTTTTTTCTTCATTTAAAGCGGAAGTCAACCCAAACATGTTTTTTTCCAGAATATGTTATATGTAGGCCCATTAAATTGAAACAAGGCATTCTAATTAATATTGTGTTTGTGGAATATGAGAAATCCACCCGTTTTTAGCTATCTCAGAGGGCGACCATTTTGTCATTTCCGTCCACTGAAAATGACATCACAGTTGCTCTGGGCTTAGATAACGACCAATCATGGCTCGGCTTCAGGAAACAGATGAGCTGTGATTGGTCGTTAACCGAGCCCTGAGCAACTTTGATGTCATTTTCAGTCAACAGAAGTGACAAAATGGCCGCCCCCTGAGCTACCTAAAAACAGGTGGATTTTACTGCTTAATTAACTCTGCCGTATTTCAACTAGTGGGCCTGCATAGAACATATTTTGGAGAAAAAAACACATTTAGGTTGACTTCCACTTTAAATACGGAACAAATTGGCCGCGGTGTTCATCATAAATGAGTACTTCTAGTACACAAAGTAAAATGAAGTTCAAGATTCTTTTCACCATTGAACTTGTCATTCCAATCCCCACCAGGCCTCACTGATGGTGCACGTCGCCCCCTGTGATCGCCCTCCAGTACTACAATCATCCCAGCCAGCTGTGGCGCAATTAATTTCTCATTAGCGTGTAGACAATGACTATCACACCACCTTGCTTGCAATCTTTTTCTATCCCTCTCCATCGGTTTGCCTAAGCCCCCCCCCCCATCCCCCCGCGCCCCACCGCCCCCTCATCATCATCACCGCCGCCGCCATCAGCGACACCCTGCTGGCGAGAAGTGCTCACGTCCCCACCGAAAGAGAAGAGAAAGCAAACAACAATTAGCTTCCTGTTGACACAGTAAATGGTCGAGAATGGTGTACAAATGAGCTCTCGCTGAGGATCAGGCAACGGGGACTTTCGCTTTAGGAATTCCTTAATTAAGCATCTTCACTTCTTAATTTGTTGACATACAGCCTTGCATAGTCATCACCTTAGAGAGGTTACATAATTGATAACATCCCTATGGCAACTGCACTATAGTACTATAGTACTTGGCTCAATGTGTATTTTAGTAAACGCGTATACTGGGTGTGGAGTTGGGCACTTTTTAATCCAGTAGGGTACATTTGTTGATAACATTTCCGTTGTATTTAACTTCAGTACAATGTTTTATCTTGGAGAACGGCTTGATTTGAAACATTTATTTATGTAGCTTTTATTTCAATTTCTCATCCATGACTCATTATCTAAGTACAT
The DNA here is from genome assembly GCF_054856515.1 of Filicampus tigris. Classification (NCBI taxonomy): domain Eukaryota; kingdom Metazoa; phylum Chordata; class Actinopteri; order Syngnathiformes; family Syngnathidae; genus Filicampus; species Filicampus tigris. The sequence continues at coordinate 10,184,561 of NC_141233.1, read as the reverse complement.
TTTTTTATCTTTTTGTATTTTCCTATGAAATGTTACTGTGGCTAAACAGAATATATATTTTTTCTAGAAATACAACCTCTGCCTCGTTTTTCATGAGCCCTCGTCACATGCTGGTTAAGATGGTAGTACTTTTACCAGGGCCCGATAACAGATTAATTAATTGGCTGATTAACAATATATAATGAATACAATGTCTTCTTTTTTGGTCCCTTAATACTTAAAACAATAAACAAATGAACTACAGGCAGAACATTTGATTGTTTACATTACTTTGTCTTGTATTTGTACCCACTTTGCAATTTGCTTGACTACAACAGAGAAAATTGAGAAAAATCGGCCAATTTTTTTTTCTGCGTTTTTGGAGGTGGGTGTTTGAATGTCTTTGTCTAATGAAAGTAAAGAAAAATGGCAGCTGTTTGCCAATTTTAATAGAGCTAAAAGCAGTCGAATAAATTGGCTTGGCCAATTAATCGGTTGGGCCCTAACTTGTACTTAGTTATCTGCAGACCTCCAAACAAATATTGTTACAATTTCTAATTATCGGATAGTCCCAGAAAGGCTGTTTTGTGTTTGTCTTTGACACTTTACCTTTAAATGTTAAACATTCCCATTACTGCACCATAACTGTCGGCAGCTGTATTTTATTTGCCGCCGTCATATTTGTTTCACAGTGCTGAATCAACAATTCGGCCGCTGCTGTAAATTTAGTGTAGGTTGAGTTGTAGCGTGACTACACGGTTCATGCTTCACTGCATGTTTCTATGTATTAAAAGTGGTCCGTTCCAGAAGGCCAGGGACAGTGCTTCGGGCAAATTCGGCCGACTATCTTGTGCAGAAGAGGGCCTTTCGAGTGGAACGCTTACCATTTAAGCTGTTTAACTTTATGCGAGATTTACTATTATCCTATTTCGACAAGCACAGCCTGGTCAGCGCGTTGCAACGGGACAATGATAGTACAGCGGAAGTGCACGGACTCGCATTGTAACTCTTTCTACGCGACACCTCAGAGTCAATCAAAGGGTAAATTCCGAGCAGCTTTGCGAGTGGAACGAGTGGGTGTGAGGCAGGCAAGCGGTGAAGGAAACAAGGAGGTCGAAGCTGTTTTGTTGTTAATATGAGCTCAGATACAACAAATCACTGTTTTTGTCTAAATGAAATTCCTCAACTCAAGTCAACATATGTTGGTCCTTGTCACCAAAATGCCAATATGATACATTTTAAATATTGCTGGAGAACTAGAATTTTACCAATTCTATTTTATTCGACAGTCAGTTGAGCTACAACAAAAAATATTTGTGAACGCATGCTGTGCATTATGGCGTGCCAGATCTGGGCCTAAAGAAATTGTTTTTAGAGTTTAATGGCGGACCGCTGCTCAAATTTGACCTGCTGGTGATAGTCAAACCAGGCAAGTCAGCGAGATTCAGGTTTCCATTATTACCCCATAAATAGCAGGGATGGAATCCCCAATAAGTGGCCAAAGCCTCTACTGTGACTTTATGTGAAAGTCCATCTAAAATAAGCACCAAGCCAAAGATGGGTTTCTAGATGGGAGATTGTAATAATCTGGGTGGGAGATTTCTAAGGCATGACTTTAGGGGATACGGTCAGCGCGGGCGTCGACTTTGATCGATCGTGTCTCTTCACGGGCGTTAAAACCGCCATTTCAGCAAAGGCGGCGGCAGTAGTGGCAGCCTCGGCAAAATATCCCACGGCTCAGAGCGTCTGCTATCTGCTTAGAGAGCAGATGGGCATATAATAGAAGATTGTGCAGGCTAAATTGTTTTGAGAAAGGAAAAATGGAGAGCGCACCGACCCGACACCTGGGAACGGCGCTATCCGATTGTAGGAAGATGCTGATGTCGAGTGGCATCACTTAGAGCAAGACAATAAAGATGTGGATTTCCTGAGGCAATCATTTTTAACCTTGTTTTTTTTCAATTTGTTGTGGAGAGGTATCAATATATGCATAATATAACCCATATCAGTTGCATTTCTATTTGAGGGAGTACTCACACAAGGCCGGCGGCGCTAAAATATTTTAAACCCAGAACCGCCGAAAGCCACCTGTACATCAGAAGACTTTGAGAAGATTAGTCATAGAAATTTTAGTCACAGCCCAGTTTCAGACTGAAATTTAGGTTTAAGCCACCGTAAAACGCACGGTTTGAACATAGATGTGACCTATGATTATCCTACGACTAAACGTTACAAAATAAAGAAGAATTGAGTTGAGAACTGTTTTGTTTATTATTCTCATAAATTATACAGGATGCCAGTCACCTTGCACAATAAAAAATAAACAGTGACTTGAAATCTAATTCAAATATTGCCCTCACTATATATCAATCCTACCAAATATTTGTGTCATAACAAACGGAGCCAGATTTTCTCGCAAGGTGCGCAGGTGGCTGGTGACAGATGTACAAGGAAAACGTTTAAGATTTATGAACATGACAAACATTAGCGATCAAGTCAATAGAAAAAATGCATATTTAACACAACAATCTAAGTGGTGAACGATAATAAGATAAAGTAAACAAACATGTTTGGACACAACTTCACAAAACGCCACCATCATTCAGGTCCACCTAGTATTGGGAACCAAAACATGCATCAGGCCAGTTTATATAGTTAAACGCACTAACGTATAATATTGATCATAAAGCTTTATTAATATTTAATGAAACAATCTAAAAAAAATATTTGTTCGAAACAAACGATCTAAGTTGGCAATATCCTGAGATTTAAATCTGAATGCTTTCATTTCAAAAAGTTAATCAAGATGACACTCCAGTCTAGCTCACACTTTTAAAATTATAACCATTTCCATTATTATTTTTCAAAAATGATTCCAAACCTCTCTCTGCATTGCTCTTATGCCTCAGAGAGACAGTCTCTGGTGTAAATAAAGAATATTTGATTCTGGTGCAGCAAGATAGTGTTAGCATTAATGCAAAAAAAATGGTTCCGACCAGTTAAAATGCACCTGTAAGTGTTTGCGTCATTTTAATTAAGGAGAACGGAGATGCAAAATAATGTGACCAGCAAAAAAGGGCGGGGGGATTATGTTCACAGCACACAGTAAAATGTATTTTACAGTCATGCTGCACAGTCATAATTCCCCTATTCAGCCATGGCTTATGCTTGAAACCCCGCCATGAACATTTGAGATTAGGCACTAGTGTTGCCTGGACACACACTTGAGCGACAACCACACTTCCATTCACTGGCTGGCTGGCTCCCGCTCACGACGGGCATGAGCGGTGGGCAAAAATGGCGACTTGCCAGCGCAAGCCTGGCACCTCTCTAGGCCGTGAGGGTAGCAGGCCTGGCAGCGCAGCTCGCTGATGGACTCGTTGAAGCGGTTGGCCAGCATGGACAGCTTGCTGCCGTGACACAGCGAGCACGGCGTGCAGCCCGAGTCGCCGCAGAGCTGGCAGCCGCCCGGCTCCTGGAGAACATTGGGGGGGGGGGGGGGGGGGGCGCAGTAATAAGGGTAGAAGAAGAAGTGGTGGGTGTAAAATAGAAGTTTGAGAAAGCTTGATTTCGGGTGTCTATATAACGTATTTTCCGGACTATAAGTCGCACACCATAAAATGCATAATAAAGCAGAAAAAAAACATATCTAAGTCGATCTATATCTATCTCTCTCTCTCTCTCTCTCTCTCTATATATATATATATATATATATATATATATACACACACACACACACACCCCCCCCGCCCCCACACACACACACACACAACATCCACCCACACACACATCACAATAAGGATCTGATGTGGCGACGGTAGAGAAATGTAATTCCATATTGGCTTAACAAATGCAAAATGTCTGCAAAGGCATTGAAACTCTGCGCAAGGGATGAAGAATCACAGAAGATTAACTCTTGGACTTGGCGCAGCCGAGACAAAGAGAAAATTGGCAACTTGACAAAAAAACAAGCAGAGCAAACTTTTCTTTTCTGAGAAAAATGGGAAAGTAACAAGATGAAGAAAAAAAAGGATGAAGGCAAAGGGAAGGGCAATCCTTCCAGGAGATGAGAAGGAGTCAACTAAAGTGGGCCGCACACATTCCGAAAATCTGGGATAATTTGAGCATTTTTTTCTCCCTTCAATGTCAGAAAAGGCTCTTAATGATCATCATGAGTGATTGTCCTGTGGTGTGGGGTGTGTTAAGAGTGATTCTTCCCCAACGATCTGCTAAGAAAGAGGTTGAAGCCAACAATAGTGAATGTTAAACCAACAATTAACAATTGTGAAGTCTTAGGGAAGGAAAACTCATTCTTAGTACACCCCCATCACAGGATGATCACTGATGAAAATCTTTAAGAGACATCCCATAGTTTGTCCATTATTATTATCACATTATCATTCTGTTTCATGTCACAATCACTTTGGACAAGGATCATTACCTGCGCATGTGTGGACGTTATGCGCTCACCCTCCTGTGTACTGAGAGCCTTCGCTCGCCTCCTGCTGCAACGTTCGCGGGCTTGCTGGTATCCCTCCGGGGAAGCAGGGGGCGCTGTACCGTGGCGTAAAGTGTCGGGCTTCCTTGCGGGCGCTCGTACGATGCGCAGGTTGCTGGTGTAGATGATGATCTTTCCGAAGTCCAATACCGATGACTACGTAAGATAGGTTTGTATTAGCAAAACATTTTTCGGAGTAAATTCCGAATCTGCCCAGAAATGGATATTTGTGGGCGTGGCTTACATAGTCACATGGAAAACATTTATATCCAATTTTTGTTTTTCACTGAAACACTAAGGTAAACATTGCTTTGTTGTCTGTTGGCTAACAGACACTAACAAAAACTTCAAACATTTGGAGATAAATATTTTTCACTTGTTTTTTTTTTATTAGTAGTAAAATTATGAGTTATTGATTTCTTATTCAAAATGTGGGGATACATTATTTTCATTGGACAGCAATGGCACAAAATTATGTTTTTAGAGGACTATTTGGCAATTGCAATTGAGCCTTCTGAACTCAACCGCTAGCCGGGAAAATGTGTGATAGCAACAATTTATTTCAACATCTTGTAAATTGAACTTTAAAATGATAAGACTGTATGATTATTGTTATTGATGTCATGATGTATTATTAAATTATACGAATAATACTATTGTTGTATAATGATATAAAACATACAGATTTCGGGGTCGAATAATGCTACCTGTTTAGCATAATTCTCTCTATCCTTTACATTATGATAACATTTGTACGGCTTACATCTGCACATATGCAGTATTAGCATCAGTCAAGCAGCGGTTAAAAACAATGCTGAAAGCTGTCGTATATTACTTCCTCTTACTTATCGCTCACACTCCCTTCCTTTTTATATCTCTTGGGGTGCAGATATCTGCAGCCATTTGCATTTTTCAAACACGGTGAAATGACAATCAGATAAGGAGCATTGTGCTCCAGCCGAATCTGTCTTTTGAAAAAAATGGGGGGGAGTATAAAGGGGAACAGTCATGTCTGTGAACCCTAAGTGCCCCCAAAAGGAAATACTGCCCCTGTATAAAATCCACACTGCTGTCCTCGGCTGATAAACGTGATAAGATTGTGGCGTCTGAGACGGCGCGTGGCTTTTTGTGTGGCGGATGAAGCTGACACTAAGCCAGCAGGCTTCCCTGATATTGTCGCCAAAGTGTCAACTTCGTGTTCGCCTGTTAATTGTTTTGCTGTTTTATCCGTCTTCTAACCAAATGTTACTTTAATTGCACGGGGGATTTGTCCTGTTTACCATTGGATGTCTGGATTTTTCCCCCTGTTCACTAGCTGTCTTTATGAAACATGGCAGCTACTTGTTGTTGTGTTTCTGTTTTAAGTAATTCTATGTGGGATGGAAAAATATAAATACAAGTAGTGCTACAATCCTATTATAATTCCTTTCTTGGGATTTACATACAGTAAGTCCAATGAGACCGTGTACCAGAATTAGTGAGATACTTTTAAAATAATACCATCACAGGAATTAAAAGAAGAGTTTTTAGGGTTCCATAATATAAATTGTCCTAATGGGACCTTCGAAGGTCAAACAGATGATCATGAGAATGCTTAGTCATCCATCTCGTCTCACAACTGTTGATCTATGTATGGCAAAACATCCCCAAAATTTTTCTTAATGAATTTAGAAAAAACTTAAAACTACAAAATGAAAACTGTAAAAATACTATTTTAATAATAATAATAATAATAGTAATAATAATAATAATAATAATAATAATAATAATAATAAGTTAAATAAGATTTAGTTAATCTTTTGGTAATTAAAAAGAAAAGATATTTACCATATATTGAAATATTAAAAAAAACAAAGCCCCAACCCACCCCCAAAAAGCAAATTGACAAAAGATCAAAGGTCTAGCTCAAGTTTTAGCTGTAATGTCCGTGTGCCAATGTATTATTTTTTTTTTTACAACTCTCATAACCATAAGTCACATTTTGGTGAGTTCCAATTTTTTTCAAAAATCTATCCTAATAGTCAGTACACACACGTGGGTGTTATTTTTGCACAGTATTGACCAATCTATAGTGTTGAAAATGGCTTGCTATCTTTCACGATGCAACGCTAATGGTTGAGCAAACCTCCCATATTTGGGGTCTGAAAAGCGACCATTTTGGAGGTACACGGTTTTGGCCCGACACCAGCGATAGTTAACTGCTGAGCCCATGTGAACTCTCTTGCTAACCAAAACAGCAGCAAGCCCTTCAGACGAATTCAAGTGTTGAGTCTTCACGCATGAAGTAACTAAATGAGCTCCCTGCTCAGCATTAATGAGAATCTCACCAATGATGAGCGTTCCAGTAGACTCTGCCAAACTATGAATACATTTCAAGTCATGTTACTACTGACTACCACCGCTTACTTTAGTGTCTCCATCTGCTGGGTTGGTCTGGCCTGCAGCAGCCTTGTAGCTTCCTATTCCTCTGTACACGTTGATTCTCTGGGCAATGAGCCCTGTTGGAGGCTCCACACCTGGGCGCACAATAACAACATGTTGTGAGGCCAGTCCTGCCCTACATATGCTACTATAGCCTTAAATTAACAATAAACCCCATTAATATAGATATATTTTTTAAAAAATAAGCTTCCTTCAGGATGTACACAGGTACAGTCTGGACACACATTCAGTCTCATTCAATACAATCAGAAAAGTGTGTCCAAAAGTTTGAGTTGTTTTGATGAATGTTTTGAGTGTTACAAAATTTCATGGGAATTCATGAGAATAAAGTGGATACTAGCAACATTTTGAAATAATTATGAATTTTTTCAATGAATTATCATTCATTTTCGTGAAAGCTATACTCAACTGTTCCAAAATTAAATCAAATTAAATTATGTGATGAATATTTCTGGAGCATATTTAGGGGAAATACACTTTAATTTCTGAAACAAAACTATACCCCAAAATTGAAATTACTTTCTCATTATTTAAAGTTGTTATGTCATTACAGCAGTATTCTATTAAGCTAAGCGAGGGGTGTCAAATTTATTTTTGTCTGAGGTACATTGTAGTTACGGTTTCCCTAAGAGGACCGTTATGACTGTTAAACCATATAAATGTTTGAGTGCCATTATACACAGCAAATTGATGGATAACTCATTTTAAAATCAGAAGTCAAAGATAATAGTTGTTCAAGTTATTGTAAAAAGCGGTTTGGTAACCCCCCAAAAATGCTACAATCTCTGAAGATTTTTGTGTATCGCCTTTGACAATTTGACATCTTGATAGAATTTAGCAAAAATCATGGAAGTTGATGCACACGATTTGCTTTCAAGGGACACATAAAATGAAGTGGCGGGCTAGATCAGGCCCCCAGGCCTTGATTTGGACACCTGTTAAAACAGGTTGCGAAAAAGTACACCTTCACAATTGCTCAATATACTCTATACCCGGGGATAGGGACCAGGCTGGCCCACTAGTAGCCAAAATCCACATATAAATAACACCCATTGAAATGCAATGGAGAAAAAAAAAAGTTTCTCACCCCCTCAAAAATTGAACAAAAACACTGATATACATTCAATATGCGTTTTCCACCCCACCAAAAAATGGAGGTGGGTGGAAACGGCGTAATGGTTTAATTCACGCAAATCTCCAGCAGGTATGCTGCAGGAGCTGAGATAAAAGCATACTCTTCTGATCCCTGAAGCTTCCTACTTCCTTGACAGAGACCCTCCCAAACAAGCCAAAGTGCCGCCATCCTTTTTCCATGAGCCAGCGAGAACACTTTGCCGCCGTAACAATAATCAACCCACCCTGACTCTCTGACGAAGCCTCCTCGAAGCCGCACAGCTGCTCCATCTCCAGGTGGTTGGGCGCTATCTTGCCGTGAGGGAGGAAGCTGTGAGGGTACTTCTCCTCGGGGCTGTCCAGCTCCTGCCCGTCCTCGTACACGTGCTTCAGGACGCGGCCACTGTAGGACGACGCCAGTTTGAACCTGACCTGGTGATTTGGAAGCGGAGTGGGCTTTTACAGTACGCACAGTATCAGCTATCAGGACGCATGGTGATGCGTTAATGCAGTTGCTTGGTAGCCGCGAAGGCCATCAGTAAAAGCGGAACGTTTTGATCTATTATGGGAGATGTGTAGGTATAATGAGCGGGTCGACGTCAAGGCAGGCTTTCATGTCGTCTCTTTTTTTCCCACGCGTACACGGGAATAAAAATATGGGAAATGTCAAGTAACCTGTCACAAAATACTTAGCCAAGTACCAGCGTCATAAAATACAGTAGCATTGAAGGCCTAAGTGGTAACGAGGCTTTTCGTAAAAAGTACCTCTAACATCATCGTAAACCTCCGTAACATTCAGCACAGTGTGAATATTTATACTGCTTTTACAAATACGGAAAAAAAAAAATGCACTTAGGTCAATTGAAATATATTGCACACAGCGGAATAAAGATTGTATCTGTGAATCTTTCAAAAAATAAATAGTTATAAAATATTAAATGCAACCGTATTGCATTTAAAAGTTAAATACAATTGAACTACACTTGACAAATTTAGTGTACTTGGATCAAGGATTTTTCCCAAAAAAAACATTTTTAACATTGTTGTTCATTTATAACATGCCACCCAATTTCGAACAAGAAATAACGGTTTTTAAATACATTTTAAATTAATTATACATGTTGTCTACTACTCATGTATAATATTAATGCATCTTTGTTAGATGTGTGAAATGTTGATTAACAGATGCAAAGCTAATGCTAATGCTAAGTTATGGGTTATTGCTCCTAATACAACTACTACTTTTTTATGTTTACGAAGTTCTCTGGGCTCACAACAAAGAATCACCTCACCCTAAAGAGAGTGATCAGGTACCAATCATTGATATAATTATATTTAAGGTGAATTTTTCCTCATTTTGTTGGGCCCTTGACAATTTTATTATAGTTAAGGAAATCTAACCAAATAATTAAAATTGAAATAACAAGGGTGCTAAAGCTAACTTTAAACTAACTAAAATTAGAACGAAAATGTCGTTCATTTTTGTCTTTTAATTAATCAATTAATTTCATGCATGAGCTTTTGAGGTTCATTAGATCTGTATTTATTTCGATATTACTGTCCAGCCTTACAGAAGAGAGAAGGTCGAACTGTTCAGAAATTGTAGTTTACTTAATTCCACAATACTTAGTGACTGTCGTCTTCTTTTTCTTTTTTGCATTTGACAAATACTACGCACATTGGAAGACTTAAACTAATACCAAACATAATATAAACTAAAATTAAGCTTTTTTGAAAAAATGAAATGCACAAGTAACAAAACAACTCAAAAAACTCATTAAAACCAACTAAAATGAAAAAAAAAACAAAAAAAAACTATCATAACCCTGCCCCCACCGAAACCCTTAGCATTGCCTATATTGCCTAATGGGCCAGCCGTTTTTGGGCCCAACGCGCAATGTGCTAGTGATGCCAAGATATTTTTTTCACCTTTTGACAGCTCGACAAGCAGCATTTGGCGAGCTCTCCCCAGATAACTCACCTTCCTGGGCTTGGTGCCTTCATGTCGCTGACTCTTTTTTCTCTGAGGTTCCTCCATGACGGCTGATGGGATGCAGAGAGCAGGCGGGTCAGTCCATAAGGTGAGAACGTCAGCATTAAGAAGTCACCGCGCCGCCTTCGGTGATGGACGGCAATAGAGCACCGCGGCGATGAGCGTCCTGCTCAAGAGCTGCGAGTACAAAGGTGGGTGGATGGAGCCCGTACTTTTCCCGCGTGTGCGTTTTGTGAGTGTGTGTGTGTGGCGTGCCTACTGTGCTTAACAATGAGCCCCCATTGGCCCACCTTTATTGGTAAGCACGTTAAATTATTCACACCTGGATCGTGTGTACTAAAGGGAGGTGAAGAAACCAGAAACGCTGTCATCAAATAGTTATGACTGCTTGAATAGAAGTCTGTGTGCTTGCGTGCGTTTGTGTGTGTGTGTGGGGGGGGGGGAGTTGTTACACAACTGAGGAAAACCTGTCAATGAAGTGGGTTAGTGTTGTATGCCAGAGTGTGCAATATTAGGTATATTGTACTTGTGTTTTTTGAATTATATAATTAAAATATAATATATATATTTTTAATATTAATTAAAAATATATAAATAAAAATCGTTTTGCTCCTTCTGATATGCCCGCCTTTGGCACCTGGTGGCAGTACAAAACAGACAGACAGACAAATATACGGTATCATTTTGACATCTCAACTTCGCTCTCAGCTCATCAGTACGACAGTAATATTAGTAGGTCCACGCAGATGATAAACGGTGAAAGCACTACCCCGTAGATGCTATTTAACGTTAGCATTAAGGTAGCAGGGATATTCTAAAGGCAAATCTGTGCAGATGTTTTACAAGGTGTTTTTCTCTTTGTTTTATGTTTACTTTGACAGTATACTTCAACTGGCAATAAACAGCTTGAAGCCTCTGTTTTGAATAATTGTTCACTAAATTTGCTTTGTAACCATTAGTAATGACAAGACAGTTTTTGTAAATTATGACTTAAGATGCAGGCAGTGAATATCAATCAACAATACAAATATTTACATTACTGTTTTACTAAAAAGTGTTGGCTTTCAGGTGTAATTTTGGAATCAACTTCAAGTGCACTAAAACTTTTACAGGTGAATTAAATTAAACTTTTGGTCAACCTTTGAATGCACATGTCCAATTGTCCAATGGTTCTGTACCTGACCGTTCAAAAATGATCTTATCAAGGGAAAGAAGCGACTCTCTCTTCATCCATTCATCATGTTGTGTGCATCAGAAGTTCAGCAGGTGCATGCGTGCAGAGTTGCCGTATGTTTCACCGTCTCGCATTATGTTGTTTGCGCCTCAATACAAAAGCTGTCACATTCCACATCAACACTGTAGCATTATTTTCTATTCTTCGGGGCATAATGTGCATGTGTGTGTGTGTGTGTGTGTGTGTGTGTGTGTGTGTGTGTGTGTGTGATGCTTCAAAAATGAAATGAAAGAAAAGTGAAATGTGACAGCAATCGTTGAAAATATCAGGTGGTAATTGTTTCAAATGAAGGTGGAAATTAAAGAAGTTCGCCAGTGCATGGCAAAACTAAAATAAATCATCTCCTGTGTCAGCCAATCAGCTCATCTCGTATTTTTGTCAGGCGTTTCCATAACAACTTACTCGCTTCTTACTTTTCGCTTCTTTGTGACTCATTTCCACTCCTGAACCGGGCTTTGTCTGTATACTTTCCGGTCTGTAAAGCATATAAAAAGGCAAAGAAAAAGCCCCCCGCTGTGCTATTTTGGGTTTATTCTCAAGAGTCAAGTGAGATCGCGGTGCCGGTGTGCTAAACTGATTGTGAAATGAAAACATCTCTGACAGTGTCGCTGCATATTGAGCATTGTCATTTTTATGAAGACAGAATTTTAAAGGGGGAATGTTATGGAAAATTGCCTGCCCAGCCATCAAGTGTGAAATTAAACAATCAAGTAATTCTTTTATCTGAATATTCGGTGCATAACAGTAATCCTTGGGCTATTTTGGCAAAACAGACACCTGGGAAATAATAAATGTTGGGAAATAATGCATACAACGCCGCCTTCAAATACATTTTGTATTGCATGTGTAACTAATGAAGTGGGCTCCTCCCTTGCAGCAAACCTGACTTTCCAACGTTGGCTCTGCCTTCAGGCGACTCGGTGACAGCAAGGAGGAATATGAGTGAGTAAGAAGGGGGAGTTTAAAAGAAGGAAAAGAGATGGAGGAGAATTCGAGGGCAACCGAGGAGAGGAAGGAGAGGAGTGATGAAGTGCAGATTGATGTGAAAGAGCATACCAACACCGTGACTGAAGGTTACATGAAGAAAAATTGAAGATAGAGTTGATGTCTTGGCATGAACTCAATAAGCAAATACTGTAAATACACATTTGAAATTGCACATTTTATAGCGGCTTTTTATTGTGGGCAGCTAAAGGCACACCTGTGCAATAATTATGATGTCCCATCAGCTTCATGATATGCCACACCTGTGGGGTGGATGGATTAACTCCGAGAAGTTCTCACTAACACAGATTCATGAGCAATAATTGAGAGAAATATTGTGTACATAAAAAAAACTTTGAAATTCAGAGCAAAAACAAATGCGTGGCTATATATTTGAAGCCTGTGTTGTTCAGTATAAAATGTTGCAAATATAATTTCTGCACAGCAATCAAAAGATGGATGGAGGTAAAAAGTCATCATATGTTCACATGGTGAAGTCCAAGCTTATATAGTATAATGATAAGAAAAATAAAAAAATAAAGGCTGTGGATAATATTTGACGGACATCTGCTCCGAGGCAGCAACTTTTTAACTGGGACATTTGAACATCATCATCTTAATTAGTGTGTCAATCAAAAGCGAAAGTAAAGATAGCAAGCTAAGATTTTGCTGGGGGTGGATTGATAGCTCAGTTAGCTGAAGGGTGCTACTCGTGTCTTTCAGTGCATGCAAATACAAATTGAGTGCTGAGTCCTCTTGTAAGCTTTCCACTCCAACTTCTATTACATCTCAGGACCCCAAAAAGAAGACATGCAGTGTGATTGTAATGAGTGTCTGTGTCGTTGCCAGGGCAACTCCGGATCACTTACTTTAATGTACCATTTTTTTTTTCAATGACATTGTAGCTGAAAATCAATTTTTACACTAGTGAGGGGCCCCAGGGCGTAAATGTGTACTTGATCAGATATTTATATAATTGCTTCATGGGGTTTGAAAAGTTTTCTCGTAAAGCAGCATAGATAATCTTTTTTTTAATGAATTTCTCCGCGGAAAAAAAAGTTGGACTCTTCCATTCTGTCTTAAACTATTTACTAGGAGGAAAAGTGTTGTGATAGTTGTACAACTAGAAATTGAGCTAATGACATTGGCAAACAATTAAATAAACAACTTGATTTATGTAACATGAATTGAATTTAGCCAAAAGCAATTTTATATCATTTAATTGTTATTTGATTGTGCAGTCATTAATTTATGTGTGCCCCAACTTAGCTTCAGACAGACAAGTGGGAGGGGGAAACAAAAAAAACAAAAAAACAAAGTCACTGATTTATTTTCAGCTGTTTATGGAATGGGACAATCAGCCAAACACACAAATACAAAATGAAAACATTCGTGGAGCCTGGAGCAGATGAAAAATGGCCAACCTCAGCTGGAGTCAGCGCTCCTGATGCCACTAACTAGGCCACGCCCATTAAAAAGTACAGCACAACCAACACACAAATGTATGATAGCGTGTGAGTGTGTCCAACTTTGGGCAGTATATTGTAGTAAGTTTTATGATATTATATTTTACAATCAATTGCTATTTTTCTTGAATGAAAACGTAACAAAAATATTGCGGTGGCTTTTTGAGGGGGGCTGGAATGAATTCATGGAAATTCAATCCACTCTACATTATTTCTTATTGGAAACACTGATTTGAAATTAGAACTTGTAAATCAACCAAGATTACCGACAAACAGATTGCGTTTCTCTTTCGAGGTTGTACTGTATGACTCAGCAATTTTTCAAACAACAATTTTTCAAAGAGCAAAAATTAACCGCAGTGGTAAAAAGAAAACTGCCAGTGTTTTCAGAAAAAGTAGTACATTCTGATGTTCATCCACATTATTCCCGAGATAAGGTTCCGCGTACTAGAGAGAACAAAATTGATTGTTTATGAAATTATCCAGAAAAAAACCCTCCTACAAGAGCCAAAATATATTTATGACCATGCCTACTACAAACATATTGCCCAAATGTTATTTTCCCCCTCTAGTGTGCTTTGGTTTTTCAACAATTGTTCAGTCAACATTGAAACAACCACTGTGGGAAATTTGAACTTAAGCCCATCTCTATGAGCAAATAGAGCGGACAATAATCACACACACACACAACCGACTCATTGTTAAACTAGACCTTCAGGGAGCTTTTTAATTCCTGCACACAAATACAGCTGTAAGTTATAACTTCATTCTCAATTTTTTTTTTTTTTACACACAAAAAGCTCACACTGGTTTCAAGAAAGGGTTTCAGTTCTTTGTTTGAAAAGAAAGAAAAAAAAACCATAATAGGTATCACAGCTGCAGGTATCAAATCAGTTATTGTATATAATTGGCAACAAAATACATTTTTACTTTTAAAAGGCAAACAAGCCAAAAGGTTAAAAAAAAAAAAAATTAAATATTAAACGAACAAAGTCCCAAAATAAGCAAAACTCAAAGTAACAAAGAAACATCAGGAAACAAAACATTCACCACTGCAAGAACCATGACACGAGGAACATGACTTGCAGCGTCAACAATGAACCGACAAAGACTGAACAAAAGCAGCGAATTAAATACAAGCAAACTGACGCGATACGAGGTACACCTGGACAAGACTCAAGTGGCTGGAGGGAGCTGAATAGTTGATACACAGGTGGAAACAATAAGTTAACGAACAAGAGAAGCCATGAAAAAAAGAGTCACAGGGAAAACATTCTATATAGGTCAAAACCATAACACAATCAAATGTAAAACAGTAAGTAAAGATTGTTATAAGTGATAAGTAAATAAGTAAAGCTGTTGCGCAAACTAGTTTGCAACCTCACAACGCAGTATGTCGCAAACCCAAGATGCGCTTGTACGGTTAGAGCTACAAATGATTGTTTCTGTGTAGCTGTTTAGCGCTGAGCTCTGCATTGTTGTGGTCGTTGGCAACAAAGAGAACATGTCAGAGCTTTAAATAACTGGCCTCACACGCCTACCCGTCTGTCATGTGGGATCTGAGCTACGGCAGATTTGTTGGATCTCATTTGTTTTTCAGTCCATTTGATTCACCGGGAGTCGCATCTCTCACTCTGTCGCTCTCTTGGGCCCCAATTCGTTGGCTTCACACTTTTAACACCGTGCTCCTGCACCGCGTGCTTGCGACCGTTTGTTTACTTGTTTACTTCATCTCGACATGCTTCTGTCTTAAGATTCTTTCAAGGGATTTTCTCTCTGAATCCTGCTTCCCATTGTCTCACTTTTTTTTTCTTTTTTTTTTTTCCGCAGATCTGTAATAAAATAGGACCCTGTCCGTGACGTTTAGCGCCCCATAAATTGTCATATCGGCCCTGGATCACAGGGCCATTTATGTGTGTCCACTTTTTATTGGACAAGGAGCCATATTTGTTGAGTTGGGAGGGTGTCCAAAATGCAAAGTGCCTTACAGATGCATGAACGGATGGAGGGACTGATAGACGGACAGATGGATAGACATATAAATCAATAGACACGGATGTCTGGATGGACGAACAAACACATCATTAGACAGACATTGTATGGATGAACAGATGGATAGATTGTTGGATGGATGAGCAAATGGACAGATGGACACAGACAGATTGGTAGACACGTCAATAGTAGGACCTACCGACAAAAAATAAATACAGTACATACATACAGGCTAGATAATTAGGCAGATGCATAGATAGTCTGACGGATGGAACGATAGCCGAACAGATCCATTGATGAATGGATGGATGGAGGACACGCAAAGCGGGTATGCATAAATAAGATATATTAGCCACTAGCCAGATGGACAACCAGACCGCTAGATGGACGGATGACAGAAGGACAAACAGACACATCGATGAGCAGATGGATCGACAGATTCGTGGAGACGGAGAGATGAATGAACAGACAGATCATTAGACGTTGGCATTCAGATCAGTCCATGGATGGCAGACAGATCAATGGACGCGAGTAGTCAGATTTAGAGATGCGCAGGCACTGAGGTTGCGCTAATAGTTCAAAGCTAACATAGTGCAGAATTTTTTTGTACAGTTTGCTACTGAATTCCCATCATACTCTACATTGTCATTCATGCAAAGACAACCCGGCACTGCTCCCTTCGTGCTTGTGCCTCTGACATAATGATGTTTGCTGGAAACACGGGCAAGACGGCGTAATTGGTTCTATTTCCTCCCAAATGGTGAACACAACAAACTGTCAGTCTCTCTTTTGGAGAGTGTTTTGCCGCCTCGTCGGTCGGCGTAGTGCGCGCAAGTCAAGTGTTCTTCATCTTAATCGAACACTTGAATTAAGTAACCGCGCAGGCAGTGGCGCAGGCTGCTTGCATCGCACGCATTTCCGCATCATGCATGTCGGCCTATGTCCTAGGTGCGCCGAATGACACCTCCACCAGTCGGCTCGCTCAACGCCTCATCGCGCTTCATTGTTTTTGTCTGCCTTTGAGTGACGCGTCATCCTCTGAAGAAGCTCGCTCGCTAGATTGGACACGCTTGCATGATCGCAGCTTGTGTTCGTCTTTGATGGAAGACAAGGCCGCTTGGTTCTTGTTTATTTTTAGATTTCGAAGACTTGTTCACATTCCGCATGCTTTGTTTGAACAGATCCGACCTTGGTGGTTACATATGATCGCCAGGATTTGTTGAAACGCTTACACTGATGGTTCACAGGCCCAAACGTTAACATAAGTGACTATAAAATCGGTGATGTTTTTTTTGGGCCGTCGGGTCACTTTCCGGTCAAAGGATGACGATGACGAACGACATAACAAAAAGTTGGATGCTCAAAATCTTCCATCTTTATTCAGCTCAGCATCAACTTTTACCTTCCACGAGGTTGTAAGAATGGATGGATGGGACCGACGGATCGTTTGATAAATGAATGGATGGACAAAAAGAGAGATACACCCATGCAAGCATGGATGCAGAGAATAGCTTGATTGACAGATGGGATGGAAGGTCAAGCGGATCATTAGATGGACAGACAGATTGATAGACATGGGCGTAGAAATGGAATAGTTAGATCATTAGACAGATGAATAATAACGAATTGCTTGATGGATAAATAATGGAAGGATCAACGTACGGGCGGGTTGATCCTAAGACCGATGGACAGATCGAAGGATGAACAGACAGAGTGTTTGAGTCATCGATTGATTGATGGATGGACGCTACAATGGATTGACTGATCAACAGTAGGATGGACAGACTGATTGAAAGCCACGGACCAATGAAAGACATGGATGTACGAATGAAAGTATAGGTACAGAAAACTCAATCATTACAACGAAAGATGGATGGCTGTATGGATAGAAGGATGGACAAAAGAAAAAATAGACCAACAGATGATAGATAATAATTTTTGGTTTGTTGGTAGGTAGGTAGAAGGACAGCCAGGTCATTAGAAAGATCGATGGACAGATGGAAGTGAAGATGGTAGGAGGACAGAGAACGAAAGACCAAACAGTGGATAGACTGAGTGATCGGATGAATTATGGACCGTCAGACGGACGGTAGTATGAGGGCCATCGTTAGATGGAAGGATGGACGGGTTGAAGGACAAACAGATCATTAGACAGATGGATGGACAAACAGATTAAGAGACCAACGGATTTATGGACAGAGAATAGATTGGCCGACTGCCGAGCGACAAATCGAGTATATCATTAGACACATTGATTGATGGACAGAACATTAGATGGACAGACAGATGGATAACATGACAAACAGACAGGTTGTTGGACAGATGGATCTAGCGGTGGACATATGGACAGACATATTAACGAACATATTGCTTCAGCCATGCCCCTTCTGTCTCCACCAATCAGCTTCTTACCTCCCCTTGTGTCCTGTCCAGCTTTGCCTCATTAAGTACAAAGTAGCTGTAGTTCCTCTGTTTCTGTTCACTTCTTGCTTGTCGATTGCTGTAATGTGCAAATACTGACGATGGAACAGTCACAAAAAGCCTCTTGCTCTACTTCTGTCAGCCAATCAGCCGTATCCATTTTTTTCTAGCAATGAACTCATATGGGTTATTCATCCCAGTTCCACCACCTAAGCTGC
This sequence comes from Filicampus tigris, assembly GCF_054856515.1. NCBI lineage: Eukaryota > Metazoa > Chordata > Actinopteri > Syngnathiformes > Syngnathidae > Filicampus > Filicampus tigris. Next base: position 10,166,221 of record NC_141233.1, on the reverse strand, counting down.
AATACCAGTCCACCACAGAGGGGACCGGACAGGAGACGAAGGAAAGGACGGCGAGAGGGGGCCCCCCAAAGCGGGGGGTGGGGGGGGGACGGAAAAAATCATTCTCGAGGACTTTTCATCATTACCTCTTGCACTCTCTTGCCATCACTCCATGCAACACCTACGCATTTTACACATCTAGCATAGCGCTGCGCCTTTAATAATAATTTGCACACACACACACACACGCACGGGTACCCCAACTGACACACTTCGACGAAAGAACACCTTCATCAATGGCAGGACCAGGGCAGTGTGTGTGTGTGTGTGCAGTGGACATGAAATCATTATGCAACACTTACATCTTATATACGAGCCAACATATACACACAGGTCATACTGGTGACAAGGACATTTAATGCGGTGTGACATATTGCAAATGGCCTTCAGGCGTTATTTTTCACACTAAACAATGATGACAATGTGACAGTGCGGCGCAATCATGCAGCAGGAAAGTATTTAATTAAGACATTGAAATAGGAAAAGCTGCATTTTACAAAGTAATTAAAATGTATAAGGGGGGGGGAAAGCAAAAGTGCGCATGAAGAATAAAGGTGTCTTTTCCCAAATAACAGGTGCAATATTACTGAAGTTGTTCATTTCAAACTCAAGTAACACAAAGTAATACTCCCTCTTTCAACTTTTACTTACATACCCTAATATTATGACTTTATCGTGGAAAAAAGCAACTTTATTCTCATATTTCATATCTATCACAACCCAATAGTTTTTTTTAATACAAGTAGAATGTAATAACATTACATTTTTTTGTGAAAAAAAATATTAATTTTTTTTAAAGTTTTGTTTATTTATTTATTTTGTTGTCGATTTCCTAAGGCAGTGTTGCCCAAGTCTGGTCCTCGAGAGCCCCTATCCAGCCTGTTTCACATACTTCCCTCCTCCAACACACCTGATTCAAATGATAAGGTTTGTTTTCAGACTTCTGTAAAGCTTGAATGCAAAGGATATCTAGTTTTGAATATTACAGTATTCTCGCATGTGACCTATCTGACCTCGATAAAAAGACATTGGACTCATTGAAATATTTTGGAATTGTATTTGTAACCTATGCAAGCTTTTTTTTAAATATAAATACATACAGTTTATATAAGTGATGAAGTGTAAACTTTAAGCTAATGTTCCCTCAGCTGGCTGTGAATTACAGTAATTTCATTTCGAAAAATGTGGCAGAATGAAGCCACCTGAAGTCAAAAAGGAAGCTTTCTTTGCCTTGTAAGTAACAGGAGAGAAAATGCAATTTAGAAAATGTAAAAAAAAAGTTTGTGTTTTGCTTTTGCCTAGAGGCCCTCTGTCACTGACTTAACACCATGTTTTCCATTTGGGATTGTGGGATCATTTGCTTTTTTCGCCTTTCTGTCCTGAAGGTTCGCCGGTGGACAGAAACTTTGTTTGTACAGAAGAAAAAAAACATTTCCATTTCGATTTGGACCTGCATAGGTCATAAGGGACACGCCACATCAGTGAGCTGCTCCTGGAACACTGCTTGCATTGCCTACAACTTTGTTACTGGCTTTTGTTGATACAGTACAGTATCTAATCAACTTGTACTTGTCATTAATAGCAATTTAATGACATTTAAATCCATATCCATATTACGCAAGCTTTTAGAGGTCAAAGTTAAAAACAAGAAATGAAAATATCTTAGAAAAACAAAACTGTTTTGCGCGAGAAAAAAGTATGGTCATTTTTTAAAAAATAGGTCAGCATGTTATTCTTTAGTCTTTTAGCTAACTGTGACCAAGTTACAGTATGTGATTTTTAAGAAGTTAAAACTGTGCGTACTGTATACCTATGAGTTAATTTTGATATACAGTACATACAATGAGGTATGACACTAAAAAGTTCTGCATGTGGCTTATCCTAAAATTGACTCACCCAACTACGTACAGTTCTCGTTCCTCAAATCCATGGAAGCAGCCAGGAATGGGGGAGTCCGGGATCCCGAAGCACAAGGGCTCCATCGGCATCACGGCGTCCCCCAGCCACCGTGCACGAGAATAACAAATAGTCCTCGTGCAATGAGCCTAAACATTCACTTTGAAGCTGTCACATGAAAGGAGTCGAGATGGCACCTTCAAAGGAGACTTTCTCCCCCTCTGGTTGTCTTCATACGCCAATATGGCTCCAGCTAGCCTGCGGACAGAAAAGACGTTAGTTAGCGGTTAGCTGTGAGCGGCCAACTCAATTTATTCAAATCAAATCAATTCTCCCCATTGAAATGAACTGAAATGCCATTATGTGCTCTCCGGCCTCAGATGCCATTTTAGATAAGGTTTTGATGCACATGTTATGGACGGTTGCCCTTCCTGACTCGAACCCTCCCTATATATCTGGGCTCGAGTAAACATTCATAAATAAAAAAAAAATATATCAAATATTACATTCACATTTGTCCCGTCAAGATTTAGAAGAAGGTAGCCAAGTAATTACTTTACTGTCATCTGCAATTATATTAGCTTCAATATATAATGAAATGATGGATGACTCTAGTGTAGCATATTCAGACTACAGTATTTGCAAACGTCTATGCCTGTGGTTCGCAATCTTTTTGTACCAAATAACACCTAAAAAATTCTTTGCTATCCAAGCAAGTACCACGGATATTAAAATACAGTAGCATACTAGGCCTAAGTGTTTGGCAAAACAAGACAGATGTCACTCTAAAAAAGTATAATTAATTAAGTATCAGTGAAAGCCAATGCAACATTATGCAATTTGAACCTTCGGGCTGCACTTATAAATATATGAAACTGAAAAAAACTGTACTTAAATCATTCAGTTGTAAATGTACTTAATGTTCAATTCAATTGAACTGTACTTGGAAATGTAGTCTAAATGACAATAAAACAATTTACTTCACTGGGATAAAAATACAAAAATGCACAGTTTGAACATTAAAAAAAAAAAAAACGTGTTTGTCACTTGTTAACAGTCCAACTTTGGCATAGGTCTGCCTGCCTCCTTCGCAATCCCATTGTAGCAGAGAAATGCAACTCACAAAAGTCAGTTTATTTCTCTGAAGTTGTGCAAGTCCCCCCAAAATAAAACGCATTACAGCTGTGCCGTGCGTATCCTATCGATAAATCAATGAAGCTGTCCTTGGTGCAAAAATTCCTTCTAATTACGCCTTTTCCCCCTCCTCCTCCTCTCCTGGTCTCTCAATTTCATCTCCCCTGTCTTAAACTACCATTTGCACTGCACAAGTAATACAGTTCTGTATGTGAGAGTGCATAGTGTCTACAAAATACTCCACTGAATAGCGAGTCACACCACTGATCAAAGTGATAAATGTGCACCTCGCCTTCATTATTTTGGTGCTGTCTGACTCCAGTTCTTGCTGCTTTATTCTGACACAACTGGGAATGGGGAAAAATACCAACATGGCACATCCAGTACAAAAATTGCTGACTGTGTTCAGCCTAACATTGCCTGAAATTATAATTCAATTATAATAACACTTAATACGTTAAAGCACAGACTTTGACATTGATTTATATGTGTGTACATTTTGACTGGTCCGCACACATAGAAAATGCATATTTGCCATATTCTACTGCATGTGTTTGTATGTTTGTGCAAATGTGTGAGTGTACTTATCTATCCTTGTATGCACAACCTTTGACAGCCCACCCTTATTGTGGGGATGTTTTCTTTATGTGGAAAATGCTGGGCATAGCTCTTTTCACGTAATTTTACAGTGTGTGTTAGAGATGAGAGAGAGAGAGAGAGAGAGAGAGAGAGAGAGAGAGAGAGAGAGAGAGAGGGGGGGGGGGGGGAGGGGAGAGAGGGAGAGAAAGACAAGAAGGCAAGCAGAAGGAGACATAGGAAGGGCAGTTTGCAACCAAAGGCTGTCAGTGAGTATGTGATATGAACAGAGTGGAAGTGTGTGCGCCCGTGTGTGTGCAGGTATGTGTGTGTAAAGCCCAGGTGCTGCATGTTGTATCACCAGGGGAGCAACTGTTCCAGCTTTGCAGATTTCACTCCACTTTTCCCTTTTTCATATTTCTCCTGGTCTACTTTTCCGGTGTTGAGTATGAAAAATAAATTACCGTCTTCCATCATACACCTCGCCGTAGAACTACAGACGAATTGACCCTTTCAGGACTTTAACATGCTGTTGTTACAAGTTAACAGTGCCAGCGCATTGATGGAAGTCCCCGCGAAAATGGGCCAAGTAAAACAAGAGACTCAAAAAAATATGTATATTTCAATTCAAATAATAAAGGAATGACCAAAACACACACGTAAAACACTAACTACTTCATTTTGAGCTCGGTTTACGAACAAACTGTCGCATGCCTGTTTTAATTTGTAGCTGTAGAGGAGCTAAAGGAATTCGCAAAGGAAAATCCTCCATAGAACCTCCTCAGTCTGCTCCCTAAAGTCCCTGTGAAGTAAAATAAATGTCTTGTAAATTTGACACACCACTGAATTTTTTTTTTAACAATCCTGCCCTGCTAAATTATTTAAAAACAAAATCTGTCACTATAAACTGTAGAAGAAGATGAGGCTTCAAAATTGTGTAGAGTCAAGACATTGTCTCTGCTCTCAAAAATTATGAGCATGTCTGCTCAACATGTAAACGCTGAAAAATTAACGCTACTTTGTCTAGCTTCTTTCTAATGCCTACACATCCCAATTTGTTTGTGTCGTGAAAATAGATTCATTTAAAGCCCCCGGTGGCTGGAATATATCTTACCAAGTTGTGTCGTGGGGCTTTCCACACGGCGACCATAGGCACTAACCATCAGCTAGCTAGCAAGCTAATGATCTTTAGGAACTCCTCTTAGCCGACAAAACAGGCAGTGGGCCCATCCGTGGTATCACATCCTTGGTGGGAATGACTCATCTTGCGGGCTATCTGAGCATTTCTTTGTTTTTAAACATTTTTTGTTACTCAAAAAGAAGCTACTGGCTGAATTTTACACATTAGCTAGCCGCCAAGATGCTTCCCAAAACGGCAAAGAACGTGAACTGCATCACCATAATGTTGGCGCTGTTAACCAGTGTGTAACCCTTGAAGCTTGACTAAAGCCACGACGTCTTTAATTTCATTTAGCTAGCTAGCTATACCTACTGCATGCTGTAGTGATGGATTAGTAATTCGAGCCGGATACCCGCTGATGTGACCGAAGATGCTTACGTTTTTATATACTTCGGGAGGGCCGATTCATACAACAGACACGCACGTGCCAAGTATTAGCAATACTCAAATGGTGAAAAATTGTCTAATGATTCACTGCCACAGTGTCATACAGTAGTTCTTGGTCTTCCCACGTTTACAGCAATCACCTTCAAACATGTATCATCTATTCAGGAACAAGTATGTGATGTCACTTTACAGGGTCTTTAAAAAAGAACAGCTTCCGTCATTTTCTAGGGAACCTTTAAAAGCAAACGAGATTTTGTCTAATTGCCACAAGTCAACTAGGATAGTCTCCAACTCACATGTGACCCTAATGAGGACAATTAAGCACAAATGAAAATGGATGGATAAAATATGTATATATATATATTTTTTTTAATGACAAGAACCAGCAGGGAAAGGTGAATAAATGGAGAGATTAGGAAGGGAAACATGAGAGTGGCGGTTGTCGTACGGACCACTTCTTTGTCACCTCATCATCTTTACAACAGTGATAGGTGTGTAACCTGAGGCTCTATAACGTGCTCCCGCTTGGGCTGTGTTTTGATTTCATCTGTTTGCAAGCGGCGAAAGAGTGCAATCGCATCACGGATGGTCTAAATTACTCACACATTTCCCCGAAGAGCTGTTTTCTATAAGCGCGTGTACTCCACACCCCATGCATCTGTGCGTTCTGATGCTGAAAGTGCAGGAAACAATATGAGCACACACGTTTTATGGCCCACCTGCTGACTTCAGATGCGCCAGGACTGCTTCAAATCTTGACCTCTTCTCCCGCAGGGGGAATCCCGATCTGACCTCAGATCAGCACACTAGTCTACTTCTCCCTCTGGGCGGCTTCACTCCTCATGATTATTATTAGAAAACAGTCGAATCGCATCTGGACAAAGACTGCCCCCTGGTGGCTGAGGTGGCGGATTTTTTTCCCCCCCTGGATGCCACAGCAAATCCCCTTTTACAGTCAGTACAGCTGGTAAACATTGCCAAGCCACAGTGGGGCAGCTGGCGGAACCCAAAAGTGGGATGAAAAACCCACGTTTCCCAATGGGCCATTACTTGCTGCAACCCCCCCCCCCCCCCCCCCAAATCGCTGGCTGTCACAAAATCACTTTCTGAATCCACAGAAGGGGAAATGGCCGGACGCAAAAACGACGTAAAAATCCTACTTTTTGTATGCTTGGGTTTGTTTTCTGTAATCTTTTCAAGTGACGTTTTTGGTAATGGGTCACTTTTGCAGTTAGCTATATTTTGTTGTGAAAAGTGAACCCCGATATGGCGAGTTTTGGGTTCACCAAATACCACACTTTCTTTTCATTGGAAATCAAACTTTCCCAGAATTAGCTGCCAGGTCGTCAGCCTCCTCCACTAGATGCTAATAAATTCCATGTTTGCCCTTTGAGCACCCATCTGCTTTGTGTAAAATGTTTTCACACCCTCACAGTCAACACTTGCTGGCTGGCATTTCAAATTGAGGGAAGCACGGCAATCAAAAGTATGAAAATTCAATTTATTATCAACACTCTGTACCGTAGCTTTTCACTGCAGTTGTTGCGTGTCTCGTCAGGGGTCCCCCAGGGCATTTTGGGCAGCTCATTGGACAGTTTATTAGGTACCGGCACAATCATACGCAGGAATGACTAAAGCTTTTCAGCGGGGGGCGGGGGGCATGTGGAAGTGGGAACAGGTGTGTGTAAGTTTGAATGTGACTGTTTAATTCTGAACACAGCCACATCCCGTTATAAAAGGGTGTGCACCATGGGCGGCGCCATGGGTGGGCCTAAGTGGGCACAGGCCCACCCAGATTGACAGACTACCCACCCAGTGAGATTCCTGAAAAAATATATTTTAAATTATTAAATTACTTTTTAATTTGCGTTTTGTTGTGTTTTTTTATTGTAATGAATATTAAGAATGGCATAATTGTGGTTGTCTCAGGAAGATCTGAACTTCATATTATTCAGTTTGTCATTTTATTTGAATATACGATGTGGCGGGATAGGAGGATTTTAGGCAGTGAGAGAAATATTCAGGCCCACCCTGATTTTTCCAGGCCCACCCATTAGCCACGTTCTGGCTCCGCCCCTGGTGTGCACACTTATCCAGTCTTAGTTTTTCTTTCTTTTCCCTCTCAACAACATTTTTTCTATTACTTGTACAGACTATATGTCAATAATGGTGTAAAAAGTTTTGAAGTGATTTGTCTCGGTCTCATTTTTTTTTTTTTTAATATATCACAAAATCCTGGCATTGGAACAGGGGAATGTAGACTTTTTATATTGCGCCCGCATTGCTTCCACGCTTAACCATCATGTACCAGAGAGGGATTACACTTAATGTGTCAGCTGACCTTTGGCGAGCAAGACAAAAATCAAAAAGCTCAGACCTGCAAAATCCATAAAGCATTAAAACGCGGAGGCTGGAAAGATTATGAGGCTCATATCTCTGTATAATACAGATCGCATTTTTTATTATTATTTTTTTTTTACTTGAATGCATTTCAATGAAAACAAGACAAAACTGATTATGGCAGTAAAGGTAGCAGATTTATTGTGTCAACCCATTTATAGCGCTTGTCTCTCAGAAATTTGAAATATATTTATGTAACGGTATACAGTCCATTTGCTAACAGAACCACGTTGCTATGTGAAGGGCCACCATGTGCTCATAAAAATCTGAACATTAACCAAATATGTCCACTCTGTCATTCTCCTGCCTGTCAGGAAGACAACATACTGTATTTTGCTGTTTGCATGCACATTGTCTGCCTGCAGGTAATTTATGACATCATAACAGCAGTTCATCTACTTAATAAAATGATTATGAAGTTCGATGGAAATTTTTGACGCGGCTTAGTCTCAAAGGCACATTATGGTGATAATTAATCATCATATAAATATTTTTTACAATGACACGCACTACATTGATTTAACAATACAGTACATTTATTATAGTGGCTGTAGTTAAGACTGAACTACATCCAATATCAAGCTGTTGCTAATAATTTGTCCCTCATGTGTGGACAATAAGGGAACCAAAAAGAATGATTGGAAAAATCAACAAATGTATTAATAATATGATTGACACTAACAGAGTGAATTAGTGCGCATTTGTATTTTTTATAAAGAGACAATTGTTGCAATAGATTTCCTATTGCATCAAATTCGATTGTGCAAATTTACCTAATGAAGTGGCCAATGCAGGTTTCCTGCAGAACCAACAATGCTGAGAGTTCGAGTGCGTGAGACGTTCGGGGTCAGGTCTGGCGGCGACGGTGGTCCCAGTCAAGAACAGTCCAGCGCGGTGGATACGTGGTAAGTCCGAGCCCCCGTGCGCTGCTTCATCTCTCGCATCATCTGACACACGGCCAGGGGGTAACAGCAACACACGGCGCTCCAGTCTTCACACATGTTCCCCTGTGGAACAAAGCAGCCATGCTATTGGTTTTGCATATCATTCTCTAACATATTCACAGTTTGGCTTTAACAGAATTTTTTCTTTAAGCCATCCTGCATTGAAATACTCACCTAATATGTGTGTGTATATATGTATATATTATACACATTATATATATATATATATATATATATATATATATATATATTAGTGCTGTCAAGCGATTAAAATTTTTAAACTAATTAATCACCAAATTTTCCATAATAGGTCACGATTAATCGCATTTTTCAACTACAATTTTTTACGAAGCTTGGAGCCGATATTTACCCGAGTGAAATCGTGGAATTAATGTGGAAAAAAAAAAGTATATTTCGATATATTTCGATTCAAAGACTGTTCTAATAACTTTTTTTTTATTCTTGAATACGATGCTTTATCTGTTGAACAATACACCAAAGACATACAACTAATCTGGTATTTGAATTTGGCTTTGCAAGATGTGCAAATTATTTTGGCTTTCTCCAAAGAGGCGTCAAGCAACCTTTTCAAGCAAAACTACGTAAAAGTCCAACTTTGCAACAGTGACTCTCCTCTAACTTTGGCTGCACAGTGAGCAGAGGTCAGCTGCTACAAAAAGTACATAAAACTGAGTCAACGGCTCACTGGAGAAATCTAAAATAATTTGCGCACTTTTCAAAGCCAAATTCAAATACCACATTAGTTGTACGTCTTTGGCATATATCGTTCAACAGTTGTATTTTACAGGAAATGAATCGTATTCAAGGAAAACAAAGAAAGCTATTACAACAGTCTTTAAAATACACATTTAATTTTTTCGCACAATAATTCCAAGATTTTTTCTGTTAGAAGCTTTGTCGAAAATTATAGTTGAAAAATGTGATTAATTGTGATCAATATATAAATGAAACAAAAACAGCTCATGAGAGTTTAATTTAATCTCGTTCTGTCTATTTCAATCTATCTCTGTGGTTTAGTATCAAATAATCCGTGTACCGGTATCAGGCCGCGGACCAGTGGGTGGCAACCACTGTTTACATCACGAAAGGTTTTTTTTTTTTTTTTTTTCCCATGGTTCCTGTACATGTGACTCACTTGTATCTTGTACCGCTCCCTGAGCGCGACCCTCATGGCGAGCGTGGACCCTGGCAGAAGAGGCAAACAAAGACACTCGTCGAAAAGCATCGCGAGGCTCAGGTCCAAACAGCATGGCGCCACAGCACCGACGATACCTGCGCGGGAAAAACGTAACCTCAAGCCTTGGAATGAAAAAAGGACAGCACTCGCCGAACATCAGTTACATGTGCACTTGTCTCCAGAGATGTCAAACAGGCCACTACTCCAGTCTCCACCTGTCTGCGTGATGGTCGTGAAGGTCGTCGTGGTGATGCCCAAGCCGGGCTGAGTTAATGCCATTGCGCTCGTGTAAGGGACATTGGCGGACCTCCAGTTTTTGTTATTTACTGTCGAGCAACTTCTATCCCCCTTCTCATCCAACATGGACCCTGATTGAGAGGGTCTACATGCAGGAGATGTTTCGTGAAACACTTAGCATTCTTATACAAAAGCAATTAAATAATTAAATGAATTGAATGGAATAAAACATACTTGAAAAAAAAAAATGTCACTTCATTGCCATCATACTGTGTGCTCATTTCTGATTTTTTTTTATTATTGACTATAGAGGCATCTCTTTGTCTTACATATATGAATACAGTATACAGCGTATGAGTAAATAGAAAAAAAAAATTGGGGATGTGTTATTAACAAGGAAAATAGCACTCTGAATTTTTTGTTACATGATTTGTCTTTGCTACAGCTGTAATTGATCTATATTGATCCCTTTTTATATAATCCAATGATAAATCTATAATTTGGACTTCTAAAAAATAAAAATTTCTGAACAGCCAAACAGCAAAGTGGACATTACTGTAAAAACTCTTTCATTCATTATGTTCTTGTAACTTAAGTCTTTAAATCGTTTTCACACATCAATCAATATTTTCATTTGTTAAAATATGTTCAAAGGTAAAAAACTCTTTTGAGATGAGCTGTCCAAACAAAGTAAAATTTGAAAACGTGAACGTGACTTAATATGGTATGATTAAGAGTAGAAGCAGGATCTTGTAAACACGCAACCTTATAACCATGCTGAATTGACGTTGACAAAATGATTATGGGCACCATTATTTTTGTGACCCCAAAACTACTGATACATCTCGAACAATGGATCTCATTAGATTATGCGTACTGTCAGTATGTGCCTGTAACACCAAGAAAGAAGTAAGCCACACATCAGTTTAGCCAAACACGACACGTTACCGCGCTGTGGTGAATTCGGGTGGCCAACAAGGCAAACACTTACTGGTGTGTGACAATGGTTTGCTCCATCACAACAAGCTGCTGGCATCCAGAGAGGGGAGTGACGCCTGGGGAGATGACGAGGAGGAATAAGTGACATTCAACGTGTAAGAGAGCATGTCAGGGGCAGATAAAGCAACCGTGCACAAGGCTTGGCAAAAAAAAAAAAAAAAAAAGAAAAACCCATCCGGAAAAGATAAGTCTGCGTAGCTGTCCTTTGCATTTAAACACTGCAAAAGATAGACATGGGGGTACGTACACATGAACACAAACTTGACAAGAACGTAGTATATTATGATTTCCCCTCAAGATTTTTTGCATCCTGTCGGTCAGAAGTATTTTACATACAAATTATGCTTTAATTCATTTTTATTTCAAATGTTAACATGTTTTACTCATCAGTCACTATTCTAAAGTTTTCTTAGTCTAAAGTGTACTTCAATGACGTTTTTGTACTGTAAATCGCCTTCAAGTGATGAACATTTAAAAAAGGAATCACCTAAGGGTATTATAAGTAAACTAACCAATTGTTTCAAGAACAGAAATGTATATTTAAGAGATATTTGATATTTCTTTTAGACATCTCTTATTCTGACTTTGATGTAGTTATTGCAACACTCGCACAACGTCATGATTGGTTATGCCAAATGACGTCAAGACATAAGATCAACAAATAAATTCCACCAAAAATTATATCAAAAAACAAACTTGATTAAATCACTCAACTTAACTTACACCAGCTTGAGGTTGTTGACTCAGGTTCTGCAATCACAAACAGAACATCTTCAAGTTCTTTTCACCTAACTGCCACATGGCGCTTATGGAGTTTCATCATAGGCCACAATGACAAATTTGCACCTTTGTTAGCTCAAGGGGGCTCAAAGAGATGATGCAGCAAAGTCGTCTGCTTTTAGTCATTATCAAAGGCCTTTTTTTATGACATGTGAGCGCAAAGTGTGATGTAGACTGCTGAGGCCCAGCAACTATTCTGCTTTTGTAATCAAGGACAGCATCTTTTGCATTTTTAGCGGAACAATAACCCATTTCAAATTTTACTTTGGTTGTACCACCTCATATGGAATGTGTAACAGCCTACAAACGAGTTGAACTACTAAAATCAGTATTTAACATTTCTACAAACCTTTCAGTTTATTCCCAAGGGTCAATTGGTGTCCTCTTACTGATGCAACGTCCTGTTTACAGCTATTGTCCCTTCACTTCAAAATAAAAGTCTAATTGTTTCTGGTTGCGCCACAATTATATTTAGGAAATATAAATTGCTGTACAGAAGTTTGGCAGTTATTTGAAGAGCTTTCAAATGATTGATATTAGATAAATCACATTACCCCAAAAAATTAAAACAAATTATTACCAAAATAATTAATTTTCTTTGTGTGCTCACTTTCATAGTTCTGAATCAGGGCCACACTGGGACACATTCCTGATGTGAATGTTCCTCATAAACAAAACACAAAGCAAGTAAATGTTACCCTCACCCTTGGGCGGGAAAACAAAGACTGACTCCAACAAATGAGGTGCAGGCAAGAGGAAAATTGATTCAAGGAGAGAATACCGACAGTTCACCTGCAAAGGGGGACTGATTTGTTATGTTGGCTGTGATATGATGTGACATTTTTTCGTTCAACCGTCCCCACACACCGCAAAAAAATACTCCCAAGTACAGAGTGAAATACCAGAAGGCTAAAGACAATATGTTTGGTTTGTATCACAGAAATAAGCATCAAAAGGAGGAATACATTTGAATAATGGCCATCCCCTGGGCTGAAGTATAAATCCCTTGTTGCCTTTGAAGCACTGAACCACTGTGGTAATAATACCTTGAAGGACTACGGCGTCTTATTTGATACCCAATGTCACTTTTAAATAGCTTTTAAGGGTATCCTCTTCTTGGCAACAATTTGGATTTGGTAGTATTTATCCCAACAACTTTGTGTCCAGCACTAAAACACTGAAATATCAGGCATTGCCGTATTATTAATAAAACTGACATGAATTTATGACAAATATCAACAATTTCCCTGTGAATCTGTTGCCGTTATGGGCGTATATTAGGGCGTGCCATATTTGACAAGTTAAATTTGGCGTTACCTCGGAGAGGAAAATAATGAAAATACTTTTTATTTTTAACATATTTTTCATCATCCATGCAGTCTTATTGGTGCTCCTGTGGGTCAATTTGCATTCACTATTTAGATTTGGGGCTCAAGGTGCAGGTAACCTATTAGTTCTGCCCCTAATTGTCATGACAACAAAATGCATACTCACCCCATTAGCTAGGTAAGAGAGGATGAGGGCCGCCCTTTCAAATAGGGCTGCTTCAGAATGAAACCGATGTAAGAAGATAGTGGGGTTGCAGGAAAAAAGCTGAAGGTGCAAAACATTTCATTTCACAGGTTTTATTATTTCTCTGAAAAAAAAAAAAAAAAAAAAACATGTTAGACAAACAGCGCCTATGGAGACAACAGGGGTGGCTGTGATGATTCAACTGAGATGAACAAAACAAGCCAGCAGACATGATTTCATCAGTATGAAAACAACAGGAGCGGTCTTATTTTCAAGCTAAAAGTTGCTCCAAAGTGTGGGGTGTTTTTCTTAAAGTCTTTTTTTTATTAATAAAACAAAAAACTTTGCAGAATTCAAATCACGATGGGCTGTTGTCTCACAACATTTCATGATGACTGTGTGTGTTTTTAATTAAACCAGGTAGACCAGAGTGTCGCCAATGTCCACAGTGAGGCCATTGTCAGCCACAGAGACTTTCTTCTCGTCTAGGTTGATGCTGAACACGGACTGAGGTGAGATGATGACTTTGCCCTGCTCCTCCTGTCCCAGCACGGGCACCCGGCGGGGCCCCAGCAGGGGGTCCTCGTATCTCATCAGCTTCACTTTGGAGAGATCTGGTGGGAGGAAGCGTGGCAACAGGTAAGGGGCCAAGGTTTAATTTAAAATCTTTCTTTTTTTTTTTTTTTTCCCAAACTAAATTTGTTTTCAGTTAAAGTGTCCCCAAAGTAAATATGGATCATGGCAGACCTTTGATGAGTCTGTTGACCTTGGCGAGTCTGCGGACGACGTTATCCCTGCTGTCCCCCTGTCTGATGTCGAGCTTGGTGGAGAAGAGGCCGTTGCACGGCTGAGGGTTGACCATGGTCACGCAAACTGCCGGCTGCCGACAGACGAATTGTCCAATTCAAATTTAAAATGACCACATGTAACCTTGAGAAGCACAAAGCAGTCCTTCACACGTGTGGTCACCTCGGATCTGAACACACAGTACGGTTGCCCCGGGCAACAGTCTTCCTTCACTTTGTCGTCGGCCTCGGACGCAAACAAGATGTCGATCCGCTCAAGCTGCGTTTAGCAGGAAAAATGAAGAAACACATTGAACATTTTATATCATGCTGGTTTGACTGTCCAGCTGCAGTATGTCAGGCATCTTTGAGAGTCTAATCGGTCTTGTGACTTGTCAACATACCTCGAGGGAATTGGTTAAGTAGACCAGGTTCTCCATCAGAACTGCCCTCTCATCAAACTCCAGCTCGAGGTCCAAAACCCTGGGGCCACTTTTTTCTAGGTTCTCCTATGGAAAGACGCATGTATGATAGTTCAACTCATTGACACCTAACTTTATGGGAAACCACCTGGACTCAATATAGGTCTCCATTGGGAATTAAATCGAGTGTTGCACTGTAGTCGGTGAAAGACCTGCAAAATGGATGGAAAGTGTGCGTGTGTGTGTGTGTGTGTGTGTAGGGGGGGGGGACTTCAATAATAAAGAACTAAATTCCATAGACTGGCTAAGGAAAACCATGTGGGGGTGTTTTAACACTTTTAGCAATGGATATTTTACAAAGAATATAACATTTCTAATAGGAACTTATTCTTTATCCTCTATACAGTACTGACAATATTACTGTGACTTGTCTATTGAATTTACGTAAAAACATGGCAAAATTCTTCTACTTATGTCATTACTATGTTTTTTGTTTTTTTTAGTACAATTTTATAGAGTGCCATGTTCCTTATTGAAAAACACCTTACAAAAAATGTTTTTCATTTTTGGGGGAGGCTGGAACAGATTAATGTCATTTTCATCATCAGCTCATGAATGAGTTAAATCCGTACCTCAAGGCACCACTGTATTGTTTTTTTCAAGAACTGAATGTGTATATATGCAAAATGGTTCATATGACTAATATTTCACATCTAAAATAAGCAATTATTTAAGGAGAATAACTAAGAAATGAAAAACTGTTTTGTTACTATTCATTGAGATATGATTTACTTAATTTAAGGGGGAAAAAAAAAATCAAGCTAAATTAAACAACAAATTGTCTTCATAACGTTAATGCTTTTCTAAACGTACACAGCAGGCCATTTTGCCTGCCCCTTTTTGTTCGACACATTATGATTGGAAGCAAATGGCCTGCCACAGTGTTGCCCGTGTACCTTGATCATGGCCACAAAAGGCATGACTCTCTTCATGTACTTCTTCAGCTCAGGTAGCGCTCCGAGCTCGCTCGCTATCACCTTGTTGTCTGGAAGGACGCCATCGTTGCTCTACACAATGAGGACAAACAAAGGCGCAACGTAGACATCCATCTAACGCAACACGCATAGTATGTGTGTACATGTCGCTGACCTTGTAATGCTTTCCCAGCAGGGATAAGGCGCTGTGTTGCCATGTCGGGTAGCTCTTGGCCACATAGATGGTGCAGTGTGAAGGTTTGGTGGGGGGCTTTGAGTCACCTTTCTGCTCAAGGAAAAACAAAGTGATTAAATATTGATCAATTACATATACACCGGCTGCTGAAAAGAAATATTTACATAGCATAATCTCAATAAATTTGAATATCATAGAAAAGCTTATTTCAGTTAAATGCAAAACGGGAAACTTGTATTATACAGACTCATTAAACACATGAAAAAATCATTTTCACAATTCGAATCAGCGCGTAACTTTATAATAATTTATATTGTTCCTTGTGGAATACTGAAATTTGTTGAGATGCTGAATGATAGCTTTTCCAGATAGCAAAGGCATGTGCACAGATATCACACAAAACTGGCTTGCAACACAGCATTTATCTGCCTTTTGACCGAACGTTGCTATGTGGAATTTTGCAACGCAATAATATAATTAGACAGCGTCTGTTGTGAAATTTGAAGTATAATAACAGTCAGTGTCAAATCTCACCTGCGTCCTGGGCCTGGCATTACATGTTAACACAGAACCACAACCCAGTGAAAATGTGTACGTCTACACACAGTGTAAAGTGGTTTGTGTTATTTTCCCTCATGTAAGCCTGAAACAAACACTGAATTACCGGTAAGCTTTTTTTGAACATGTTAGTACATAAATTGCTGCCGCTGTACTTTTTAATTCAGATGGCCAAAGTCAGTGCCAAGTAGGGCAACTATTGAACATATTTTGCATAATAAATACAGCCTACATTAAACCATACAGGCGGGGAAGCACAGTGCGTATCGGTGAGCAATGGGCAGCAGAGGCTAGTGATCATCTACGGCGCTTGCAAATTTTGGTTACCACCAGAGAAACTGAACTCAAATGCATGCCTGCATTCATTGTACCTTATTTTTCGGGGGAAGCATGTATGCTTTGAGTCTCAGTCGGAGGTCGTGTGCCGTCTCCATCAGGTACTGAGAAGAGCGCATGAGAATCTCATCCACTGGACCAGCTATGGGCCATGATGCCTTTGTCACAGAAGTCTGCTGTCGAGAGAAGAAGAGAGAAGGATGAAGGAAGACAGCTGTACTTGGACCGAAGAAAACCACTGTTATTATGACAAAACACAGCAGGGTGAAAATGTCCATGCCTATTAGCTTTTTCACCAGTGCAGGAAATCAAATTTGTCAGGCTTCGGTTGTTGCTAGGTGATGATCAAAAATACAGACAGCAGCCTTCTTTTGTACTCCTACATTAGAGTGTTGAAAATATTCTTGGCCCTCTGTGTTGTTAGGAACATGCACAGTATGTGTGCACCTCAATGTGAAAGCAGCAACAAGAGCAAGCGCATGCGTGTGTGCGAAGACAAGCTACTGCTGGTCACAGCGAGGAAGAGTCTTAGAAATGCATGAAAAGTAAGCTGGGCTGATGGTTTGTGTACTCATGAATATATTATTAGCGCTGGTCTTTTAAAACGTCGCTTTGGTGGCCCATCCGCCTTTCAAGTGTATAAAAGGAGATGAACACAGGGGAAAGGATGAAAGTAAGGTTTGAACTCCGGGGCCAGTATTCCTAATGTGAATAGCAAAATGGAGGCGAGAAATTTGCAAATCTCTTACCTTGCCCAACAGACTCCAGGTGTACTCACACAGGTGTGGACAGATGGGCGCCAGCAGCAGCGTTTGTCTCTCTATGAACAGGAAGACCAGCTCTTTGTGCATGCCTTCAATAGCCAACTCCCTGTACTTATCTTTGGCAGCCTAGAGGAACCATTCATCATATTAATTCTGGTTCTGGATGGATCTTGGGGCCTTCTTTTTTGGGGAATAAACAATTGGGAATTACTTGGGAAGATGACTGAATTTTATTTACCTGGAACTCAAAGAAGCCGCACTTCAAAGCCTCTTTGAACATCATCCTGTCATAGTGTTGCTCCGTCTTCAAAATTCCAGAATTCATCTCACTGGCCAAGACACAAAATCCTTTAAAGTTTAGGCTCAGGGGTCTTTAAAAAGAGGCGTTTTTAATGCAGGCTCTGAAATGCTTCCAGGCTGGCTTGGTACCAGCTAGAGTGTCTCATTTTTTTTTTTTTACTACAGCTTTTGGAAATTTCAAATGAATATGCATATGTATCCACTGGTATGGTCGATGAGAGTTGTATACTGTTTGTAATATAGTACAATAAAAATTACTGCACTACAGAGACAAAAAGATTGGGAAAACCTGACCCAGAAAGTAAACCTCTGGCTTCCTTTGCTTACAGAAATCCTACATAGCGGGCGATCATTATAACAGATTGCGCACGGTGTTGGCGGGCATGTTATGCGTGATATGATAATATAATCTTTTAGTAAGTTTCCGAACAGCAGACGCTAAATTGCAAGTACTGTTCAGTTATTTTAACCCATTACATGCACTATTTAAAAAGATGTCGAAGTGTTACAGACTGCAGAATTTAAGAGAGGGTTTTGTGCATTGCTACAACAATAAATGCGAATCCACATTACCTTTGCAATGCAGCAAAGGCTCTTGTGTTGAATCTCACTGGGCCTTTTCCCCATTGCAAAGGAACTTTTCAAATGCGTTTTTTTTTTTTTTTTTTTTTAATATTAGCGTTACACGACCGAGACAATTAGCATCGCGACGTGCGTCAACAGTGAGTGTAGCTGATTCGCGATTACTGCTACTTTGTATGTCCTAGTACTTGTCTCCATCTCCTCTCTCTGGTGTGATCTTACATGCATGGCTGCGTCTACCTGGCGAAAACGCGGTCGTTGAAGGTGTCGGCAGGTCCGGTCCTCAGGTTGTTCTGGTTGGCTATCATCTCCTTCACCCACTCCAGCCAGGTGTAAAGGCGCAGGATGCCGGCGTCCGCCATGGTCTCCACAAAGTTGGCATCCTCCACCGTGTCCCCTGCGTCGGCCAGAGCCAGACGCATACCTAAGATAGAAGGTTGAAAACACTAAGGTTGACCGTAGTTCCTCATATAGCGGCCGAGGACTTCTACTTGATACGACGTCAAAGAGTACAACATTCACACACACAAAATAAATAAATGAATTTGATAATAAACAATGCACAGTAATCCCTCGCTATTTGGGCGGGATGGGGACGATTGAGGCGAAGCATCTCATTGTTCAAGCGGAAGACGCAGGCGTCCATCAGAGTGGGGGTCACTATTTGAGGAAAGGCGCTAATTCATGCATAGGCAAACATGAGGACAAATGACTTCATCTCTTAATCAGCAAAATGACTGTCAACTTGAGACTCCTGCAAATACCCAGCAGACACCACTTCCAGCTAGGAGACATCTTCATCGAAATGCCCTAATTAGACATCCCTGCGATAAGTGATGCCACCAGGATATCCCTCACCACCCATCCTCTGCCAGGAAATTTTTGCTCACACATATACACACACTGTTGATCCCACAGCTGTCGAACTAGTGAACCGCAAAGCAACAATGGACAGAAAGCCTCCGACCGGGCCCTCTGTCTCCATCTACAGGCGCAAGCCGTCAGTCAACACCCGACAGGCATCAGCGTGAGGTGCAAGACGGGCCGTGAACCTAACACGTCTGTCTGCTGTCAGAACATGAGTTCCTTTACTCCCACCATGGGCTTCCAGACACACAACGTAACACGCTCATCTCCATCTATTATTCAACTCGCTCAAACCAAAAGGAAATGGGAGAAAAACGGGGTGTCAGAGGGAGATAAAATCAAGGCAGTGCTCTCTTCCAGGCCCAAATATGAAAGAATTAATAGCTAGAAAGGACGGAACTGATGGAAATAATAAAACAGGCAAATAATTCGACTATCCTATTTTTCTGATGTATGTGCATGTGGAATCAGAGCCATTTTAAAAGCTAAATTGTTGCTAAATAACAAATGAAATTATCATAGAGGAAGTCATTTCTAATAGGGTAGTAAATTATATCTGGCAGAGACCAGCATCTCAGTAGGAATATAAATGATGCTGTTTATTTTCTAACTAAATATTTATTGTATAATAACGTGTAATGACTCGTGCGCTTGGCAGATGTTTCACTGATCTTGAAAATTGCAGAGAACTTAAGTTAAAAAAAAACAACAACTGAGGATAGCTTTATTGCAACTTCATTCAAGGTAAATGAAGACCTTAGAGGACTGGAGGAGTTTGTTGTTTCCCTTGTTGAACATATGCTAGTAACTTTTGAGTGATGTTTTCACATGTACTAAATTGAGTGGTTTAAATTTAAAGACGGCGGCTAAAACATAGATCATAATAAATAACTTGTCTCATAAAGTTGTGAATGTGTTCATTTAATTCATTATCACCACTAAATTCAATTTGTCAAGTGTCTAATTTAGGAGAATAAAAAATGCTGCGGAGATGAAACAATATGGCAGGAAGGAATCAGAGTACCGTCTGCTGAGAACTTTTTGATGGCTTGGCTCAGAGTGAGGAAGTTTCCGGTTGATTTGGACATCTGGTGGTCAAGAAAAGCAGATGGTAACACCACACCCCACAGATTCCCACAGAGAATTCCGTCAAAAGCAGTGCAACATCGCTTACCCGTGACTTGTTTGTTTGATTAAATACGACAAATCACATCATTAAAATTTGACGCACCTTCTCAGAATTGAGGAGCAGATGTCCATTGGCTCGCACAGCCTGTGGCCACTTCCCACTGTGGACAATAGAGGGCGACATTGGTGATGGTGGTATGAACAGGGTTCATCAAAATTTCCTCAGCCTCTTTTAATACAAGGCTTTACCTCTCGCACACAGCACTCTTTAAACACATTTTAACTTAAATGCAGATGCGTTTTTCTTTAAACACATTGTAAAGCATAGCATTTGATGCACACAAAAACAAAATGTCTAGAAATCACTGTTCGTACTGTGGTGTCTATGTGGTGCCTTGAAGCGGAAGTCAACCCTAACATATTTTTTTGAAGAATATGTTCCCAGCAGGCCAACTAGTTGAAACAGGGCATTCTTATTAATTTTGCGTTGGTGGAATTTAAGTTAAGCAGCAAAATGCACTCGTTTTTAGCAATCTCTGGGGGCGGCCATTTTGCCTTCTGTCGACTGAAAATGACATCACAACTGCTCATAACGACTAATCACGGCTGACCTGTTTTCTGAATCTGAGCCGTGTTTGGTCGTTGTGAGCAGTTGTGATGTCATTTTCAGTCGACAGAAGGCAAAATGGCCGACCCCAGGGATGGCTAAAAACGAGTGCATTTTGCTCCTTAACTTATATTCCACAAATGCAAAAATTAATCAGAATGCCATGCTTCAACTACTGGGCCTGCTGGGAACATATTCTTGAAAAAAATATGTTTGGATTGACTTCCGCTTTAAGAGGCAGAGTGGGGTGGGATAACGTGTGACATCGCTGAGTGAGTGTCTGGGCTTGAACTGCAGCCAACAGCAGCTGCTGCATTAGTGTTCTCATTTTGTCAGTGAGTTTTACAATTCTCCTTGTGTTCAATAAACAGCTAAGTGTATCAAAGTCTATGGCTCTCCTTTCCAACATGCAAGGGTGTTACAGTCAGTAATTATACAGTAAAAAAAAAAAAAAAAAAAAAATTCCAATAAAAAGATTGCAATAAACCGCAGATTTCTGTGATATAGCAGGGATTTCTGCTAAGATATGTCCACAAAAAGAGAATTTTTAATGTAGTGGGGCCGTGATACAGTGGGGAAACACTGTTCTTAAAGCTCTTATGTATAGACAACCACATAGAGGCATATAATGAACACAAGCTCACCTGTCATTGGGCCACATGGCCACGTGGTTGTAGAGGTAGTAAGACAAGTGGTTGGGGACCAAGTCTTTGCCAGACACACGCACATCCACCGGGTACCAATACTCAAACTCCCTCTTGAGCCTCTGAAGATGCTCTTTCGGGATGTCAGTCTTCGGGAATGGGGACGTTTTGAAAAAGATAAAGTCCCACACCTCCTTGGTCATCTGATGTGGTCTGAGACACACATACAGACAAAAGAAACGGTTACATGATGAAATCCGTGTGTATGATGTGACATTTTGGTTCCGGTCATGATTTGTGTCCTTACTTGACGCCGAGTGGCGAGGCCCCCTGTCCGTTGAGCACGCCTCCCTGGAGGAGGTGGGCCACAGTGTAGTAGGCCATGTAGATGGTGGAGTCCGAGAGGGACTCAATCAGCCACTGCTCGTCCCAAGGCAGCCGTGTTCCTATGGCAACCAAACATAAACATGCATGACACAGTGATATAATTACAATAACACAATAACAAATGCATTAAAAGGATAACAGGCTTATGTAAAAGCTGATTTATACATGTAGTCACTCGTGAAAAGTTAGACTAAAAAACTAAAAAATAAAAGTTTGTGTCTCCTCCTTATAGTGATGTGATGACATTGACGGATGTTCATCGACTAGGAAGCTCACATGTACCAAGTACAGTTTACTCAGATCTTTACAACAAACTGTGCTGCCTTTAGGTTGGCATATGAACTCACACTAAAGCTAGTGCCGCTCCAGGTTTGCTTTCTTAGGGAGCCTATTTCTGTTTGCTTTTCACCAGTGTTTTATTTTTTTGATTCAATAATTTTAAAAACTGTGCTGTATTACAGACCAAACAGGGCTCTTCTAGACAAAGGCTTATTGTCGTCAGGTAATTAAAGCCGCTAACTGCTTGGGCGTAAAAAAATTACACCCTCTGCTGCCGCAAAAATGACCTAGTTGATGCAATCGTTCAATGGATTTGATTGTTTATGAAGAAAAGCATATTTAATAATAAAATACAGTCAATCAAGTCAACCCCTATGGAGAAAAATGGCACATTAGGTTTAATGCACTTGAGCTGAACACATACCAAGCCCGTAAGTACGAGAGCAGGCATGTTCCTGTAACCATGCCAAAGTAGCCTCAAAGTTTCTCCTGGTTTCATCACAAAATCTGTGCAGAATGGAATACATGAGCAAAAAACAATTACATTAAATCCATTGGGTTAGCCAGCAAAAAGCATTAAATGTATGCTATCAAATAATTTGAGCGCTTCACAAGTGCTCATCTTACGTCTCCAAAGACTTGAGGACTTCGTTGGCCTGCTGCTTCCATTCAGCATCACCGTAGTCCAAATACCTGAGATACAAATGCGCTCATTTGAATATACTCACATTACTCAGTTCCATAGTTGCACACAGTTGGTGTCACTCACCACTGATCACAGAGCGCCACCACGCACTCGTCAGCCGAACGCGACATGACCTGTTTTTCTGGTTCCATGTAGATGCAGGCCTCACCCTGAAAACCAGCGATGCAGAGGTGTCAACATTTTGGGATGCCAATAAATCAATTACCAGTACTTGACTTAAATCATAGACAATACAAAGACACCGCAGACAGAGCCAGTCCTACCTTTTCTACCATTATCTTCTGGATAGGCTTCTTCACATCCTGGACCTTCTGCCCCTTGTAGCCATCAACCAACATGATCTGAGGGGATTAATTCATCAATATAATAGACAGTAAGCATTTAAGATGGGATCCTGAATTGCAATTGGATGATAGTCAACAAAAATAATAGTAATGTTCCCATCAAAATGCGTGCTGTTCAGAGAATATAGGGATAACAATTACTATTATTCATCTGCAAGTGGTTAAACAATATTGGAACATGTATTTCGTCACACGAAAGACGACTAAAATTAAATCCCTCTTTGATTTGTCTCTAATTTTCTTCTGTTGATTTTTGACAGGATAATCAGCATTGGCAGCAAGGTGATCTAGTGGGTAGCACGTCTGCTTTTCAGTTCTGAGGTTTGAGATTTGAATTTCAGTGCTGGCCTTCCTGCCTGGAGTTTGCAAGTTAAACAAGTAGTCTGGCTCCCTCCCATAACCCCAAAACAGGGTTAATTAAAGAACATAGGTTCATTTTAAGACTCTGAATTGCCTATAGGTGTGTATGTGACTATGAATGGCTGGTCATCTTCATCTGCCCTGTGATGAGTCACAACTTGTCCAGGGTCTACCCTGTCTTCAAAACAGGTGTGGATATTCTACACATATTGTGTGTATCTAATGAAGTCTCCAGACACATTTTCCCTTTGCATATGTTCATTGTGAGAGACATACCTAATATGTATTCTATCATTGCTCCTGATGCTACGCCATCAGTAGATGAATGTGAACTCATTTGAAGCGCTTTGAGTGCCTTTATAGGTGCAAAGGCGCTATACAAGTGAAAGACCATTTACCATTAGATACAGTACAGTCAGTCAAGGTGGACTAACCCCTTCATAGAATCCCTTCAGGTAGACTTTCTCCTTAGCCTCGGCCAGCTTCTCCTTGTCATTCTGGCTTTGTATCTTCAGCTCATCACAGACCAGCGGCGCAGACAAGTTTCCATAACCTGGAATGTCTATGATGGGAATCTGAAACACAGGCATACACATACCAGCTGTACAACTATCACTGATGCGTTTAAAATGACATGTCTGAGGAGATGAGCTTACCGGCTCAAAAGGCAGCACCATCTTGTCCTCAATTCCATACTTCTCCCTCAGGGCCTATGAAATATACACATTCAGTTTTGCTTTGTCACGCTAAATGTGACATTTGCTCCACTGAACTTGGAAGAACTTATGTAATTGGGGTGAAGCTGTGTAGAAAAATCTGCAACTCACTTGTTTTTTCTTGATGTCCCTGAGAGCAGTGATGTCATCGGGGGCATCAGAAGGCACGCTGGTAACTATCCCCGTGCCTGATGGAAACCATACAAGAGGGAAAAGCTGTTACATTTAGGGCCACTTTTAAAGCTGCGCTACTTAGCTATTTGCCGTCATAGTACACCGCAGATGAGCCGCTGTCTAACTGTGCATGATGAGCACTGGGATGGACATTTCCAGAGGAAAAAGGTAAATAAAGCCGCAGAAATGTCAGTGCACGAAACCCATCCGTGTTTAACACACCTCATTGCATTCTCTAACCTTTAAAACCAGGTGGACCTGAGGCTAATTACAAGTTTGATTCTGACATTTAACTTTTTTTCCGAAATGAAAAACACGGGCGGGTGTGTGAGTGTGAATGCTTAATTGTTTCAGATTAACTTTCTCGTACCTTTGTCCTCCTTGATGGTGAGCATGGGCAGAGCGTAGATGATCTTGTAGGACGTCAGGGGAGCGCTCAGGGCGCAGCCGAGGATATCCTGTGAGCAACGATGTTTAGTGATCGCGGTTGGACGAACTGCAGTAAAAGGCATTGCTTTTAAAGGCCATCGCTGCCGTTTTGATAAGTATTGCCGGCAACTTTAGCAAAGGGGGCTGCCGTTTCGTCATTCAGCGATGACACCAGGGTGGTTGTTTCTTTCCCGCGGTTAATTAGAATGTTTACAGGGATTATCGCTTTACGACACGCCCACACATGAAGTTGTCTGTAATTTATAAGTGGCATAATACTGTATGTAGTCATGCAATATGTATTGTTTTTCATGTGATTGTTTTATATTCGTGGCTTAAAGGAGTTTTTCATACAAATATTTACTGTAATTATTATTTTACAACTGTGTTGGCATTGGTTTGTGATTACAGAGAGATTACAGCCACCTGCTTAAAAATTCACTAGCACCAGATGATCATGTTAACCAAACCTTTTAACACACCTATAATTTCAAATATGCATACCTGTCCCAGCATTTCCATGACTGCAGGGACCACACCATTCTCCTTGGTGAAGCCCTGGAAAGACATGTTCCTGGCAGACCTCCTGGTAGAGATGAAGACATCCCCGCTGGTGGTCTCAAAGGCCACGTAGTTCATGTCGGGCCTCACCCAGCAGTTGGTTTGACCAAACATGGTCTCCGGCCTCAGGGTTGCGGCCACCAGGTAGATGTTCTTGCCTTTCATGGCGCTGCAGGCGGGACTGCGTCAATGCTGTACTTCGCTTTTGATTCCATTTACTTTCTCGAAGATTCACACAAATTATAGAATTGAATAGCAGAAATGTTTTTTACCTGCTGTAAAAAACCTTGGATTTGAATTTGGCTGTGTACGGCTCAACAATTTTCATCTTGATGAGTGTGTACTCCTGAGGTCCTACTCCCTACAAGTGAGGTAAAAAGAAACAATAATGTCAGCAAAAAACAAATGACGTAATAATAACAACTTCATTTAATAAACAGTCTAGTTTTATACACCTTTCTCCTGGTTAAATTCAACCACTGAGAACTTTTCAGACTAAATTTCATGCCTTTCCAGAAGCTTTTTTATGAATCTCTTATTTCATGAAAATGCTTTGCTCGCTCACTCATTTTTATTCACGAAACAAGCAAGCAGACTTTATCAACATGTTTTACAACCCCGTAAATTCCATCAAATAATCTAGAATGTCAAGCACCTTTCGATAATCATGAATACCGATAGTAGTGATTAAATACAATACTTTATTTATATAGCTCCTTTCACAACAGCTGCAACTATAACAAAGCACTTCACATTTAACAAAAACAGCAATAATACAACACAGACAGTGAAAGCAATAAACAGGATCGTATATTGTTTTTCATAGCACCGGGTGAAGCGTACCTCTCCTGTCTGCCTGTCATGGTCCATGCAGGGTTGTCCATCCTTGGGGGAGTAGATGGTATACCTGCAAAAATAATACAATACAATATTAACGGACATCCAACAAACTCTGATTGTTTTCATCTTACCTTTTCCCAAAATTTATCTTTTTTCTCTCCTTCAGGGTGATGAACTGCCAGCGGACGAAGGAGTCGTAGAAAGGGTTCACGTCTGTGGTGATGAATGAGCGTCGCCAGTCCACCTGGGAGATCACAGGGCACATTTAATAACCTTTCAATTTGTGTTTTTTAAAAAAATGACAATGCAAAATATGATTTTGTACCTTGACCCCCATCATTTTGAGATCTTTAACGGCCAGAGGAGGGAAATATTCCAGCCAGTGTTCTGCATTGGCGAACTTGACAATGTCGCGGTCTGTCAGGCCGAGAGACCTCATGATGTTCCACTGGAAGGTGGCGGAGCCGGATTTGGCCACTGCTTTACTCTAATAGGAAAGGACAATTACAAAATGGCAGAAACCAGAAAGACATAATAGTGTAAAAGTGTTTTCAGACTTCATACTTACACCAGCACAAACTAACGACTACCAAGTACAGAATATCAGAAAAATTCAGCCTTTTTGGTTAAACAAATACATTTTCTATGAAACCCCCACCCATACTTGCACTTTGCCATTTGCAAGTTCGCTGAATAGTTCCTGAAAAAAAAACTATTTGGTGTTTTTGTGCTCACGCCAAAGCAATAAGTGTTTCTTTGGCGCCATCTTGTGGCATGGTGCTGTCAAGGAAGTAAATTGAAGTCAATTAGACAAGTAATGCTTTGCCGCCATATTGTGGCACATATAGGCAATTACTTACAGAATGTTGCTATTCATGGGTGGGGTTACCTATTTTCAGCTAACAGTGAAAAGTCACTGTGGTACTGTTTTAATTAGCAGGAGAGTAGAACATATGTAGAACACATACATACATACACACACACACACATATACATATATATATATATATATATATACACATATATATACATATATACACACATAGACATACGTACATACATATATATATATATATATATATATATATACATAAATAATATAAAAGGTCTTAAATCTTAAATTCTGACCTTCTTGCCCTTGGCTTTGTCCTTAATGATGATTTCATCACACGTCTTCGGCTTCTCCTTTTCCTCTTCCTCTTCGTCCGGAAACTGTGGCGGATTTCCGTACAGTTCCATCTCCCGCTTGAGCTTGTCTGCACAGGCCTTTGTGAAAAAGAAGATTGTTTTGTTTATTGTAGTGTTACAATAGTGGTACAACAGTGGTACGTATGAGCCAATCTTAAGGAACTCACTTTGATTGGCATGCCTGTGCAGTGGAGACCAAATGGGAAAAGGCATTTCTTCCCTTTCAACGACTGGTAGCCAACTGCAAACTGAGAGATCATAAAACACATCGGATGCATTTCCATGTGCTGGCCTTCTTTCCCTTATTAAATAATTTGAATTTACCTCACACTTTGACAAGCTGAACGTGTGGCCAAGATGCAACCTCCCATTCATGTAAGGGTAGGGGAACGTGACAAAATACTTGTTTTTGCTGTGAAATAGAGTGACTGATTAAAATATGAAAGGAAAAGTAAGAGTCATAACATTGCATCACTAAATTAATATTTCTATGTGACATTATGCATTATCCGTCCATTTTCTATATCGGCTGTGTTTATAAATGCCAAGGGGAAAATTCCTCTAAAGCCAAATGAAAACAGCATCATGTAACTTGTGCGTCTTTAGTCAATCCCTTTGAGACATTTTACATAAAGCATCCACTTACTGTGCACTTTCACCAATTGTTGTCGCCGCATCATTCTCAAACGTTTTGTCTTTCTCCCATTTATCCTGGATTTCAAGCTCAATCTTTCTCAAAAAGTCCAACTTTGCAGTTCCCTTGCGCTCCTGGAAAGACGTGATAAACAAGATGTACATAAAAAGCAGTGGCAGCTAGAAACAATGCGCCAACGGTGGGAATAGAACATTTCACACGGAATATTAAACTTTAGCGTCGTTCTTTTGTGTAGGTTTCTGTAGTTATAGTACTTCGACTGGCAAGCCGTTTGCTAGCTGACTTGCTGTTGCTAAAAGCTACGGCATGTCAATGTAGTGAAAAATGTCCACGCTCGCTATTTATACCAATATTTTGGGGAGAAAAAACTACTCACCAAAGCATGAACTTACCGTCATTTTGGCCCAACCAATACGTTATACCGTTGCTTCGTCAAAAAAAAATCAAGCGACAGACAAGAAGCAAAGGCAAGGGAAACCCACGCCACCGCTGCCAGGCTGATGACACCAAGCCACTCGCAATGAATTCTGGGAAATGGTGTCCATAGACCATGTCACATGCACAACGCTTGCTATCCGGCAAAGTTGATATCTTGCTTTATTTTATCAATAAAAGAGGACAGAGTGTTTTTTAATAATCACACTATGGGATTATGAAAATATTTCAGCGACTTGCAGTTGATTACAGACATGATTTAAATACAAATAACATCAGCGTGCACGAGTCATTCTTTTACGACAACTCGAGTGAGTTAACCTGCCGTAAACTGCTTCGATGCGACCTGCCAGTGGAGAACGAAGGCCCCGAAAGCTTACAAATTTATAGACGATGAAAGCAGGCATTTCGGGGCTCCGTTTCATTTTTTAGACCGAGTTATCGTCTTCCTCACGATGATTATAGAGAATGTGGACGCTCTCAAGTCGTGGCTGGCAAAACTTCTGGAGCCAATGTGAGTTTTTGAATTGAAATGTCATTTAGCTCGCACGCTACGTAGCTAGCTAAGTGTGCTAGCATCAATGAGGGGGGGAATTGCTGGAAACTGACCACCGTGGCCGATCGCTTGCTATTAGGAAACTGTTTGACTTTCTGTTTACTAGGAAATAAAATCCTCACCATGTTCCTCGCAATGGTTGGACGATGAAATTCTGTAACTTAATTGGCTCCCGAGAAAACAACTTTACTCTATAGCATGCCTCCAAACTGCTGCACAGCCTGCACCCTTCTGTTTGCAATTCTAGAAGCTCCCTTGGATTCATATAAATGCAAAATGTGTAAACATGTTTAAGCGTAGACGCTTACCACGAGTGTTACCATAGTTACTTTCGCTCACCCGTGAAATGTATCCTTACAATTACCCAGTTAATAGCAAGATGGCATGCAGATAAGTTGCCATAAGGTGTTAAAAAGATTCTATTGTGATTTCCACTCAGTTGCACAACCTTAGGCTCACACACAACAAAATCTCTAGCAAACATGCTTTGAACTAAAAAATACTAGGCCCACTCTATAGGTAGATTTTTGATTTTGATGTCAACCAAACATCGGGAATGAATGCCAGTGCCCAACCTTTATCGAGCCAGTAGATATACTTGACATTAGTCTATTGTAATAAGAATGATGTGGTCTTAATTTACACACAAATTTACTTACTCATTCAGTAGTAGAACACAAAGCTATTTATTCTGGTGTATTGATGGCAACAAGTGGATAACATGG
Organism: Filicampus tigris; assembly: GCF_054856515.1. Taxonomy (NCBI): domain Eukaryota; kingdom Metazoa; phylum Chordata; class Actinopteri; order Syngnathiformes; family Syngnathidae; genus Filicampus; species Filicampus tigris. The sequence continues at coordinate 10,136,421 of NC_141233.1, read as the reverse complement.
GTTAATTGTATCTTCTGCCATGTAGTGGATGAGCTAATCCTTGTTCTGTCACTTTATGTCACTGGCACAGATAGATGAAAAGAGATGCATTATCTGTAGTGAATCAACAACCATTTTTGAACAAATTTTTGATGGCCATCTGACTGTCAAATAAAAAATATATAATTCTAAAGTATTCTGTTTTTTAAACATTGGACTGCAATGACTAATACAACATTTCTTAAATGCTTGTTATTTGTATTTTAGTTTTACTATATAATTTGAACAAATTGCTGACAAAGTACCCTAATCTGACATGGAATTTTTGTTTGTTTGTTATACTATCAGTATCCAAGTACTTTGAAGCAATTTAAACTGAGGCCTCAAAGTTGATTTATTTTATGTTTCATAGATGTGATGCTGACCCCTCTGCGTTAGCCAATTACGTTGTGGCTCTGGTGAAGAAGGACAAACCGGAGAAGGAGCTCAAAGCGCTGTGTGCCGATCAGCTCGACGTCTTCCTACAAAAAGGTATTACTTGCTAACACTGTTCCAGCCACGCTCTCTTTTATCAACAGAGCATACTGTCTGAGAAACGAATCGTCCTGAAAAAACGTAATTAGTATGTGTCTACACTTGGAAGGATTTACTCCATAGAAGGAGCCCATTGTTAGAATTGTTATGAGACATTTAGTAGCCTTCCCTATAAAACAAATGCTGCTGTCATGGCTGAACTATTTGGAATTGATTTATTTACCTATTATGCGTGGGGAAAGTTTTACTTTCATCCAACTGTTGTCTCTCACAATGGACACCAGCACTACATCATTTCATAGCACTAGTGGATAATTCCTGGTGTTTTAAACTTGATAAAATGAATCAGAATGATTCTTTTGCTGCCTTTCGGAAATGAATGATCATCATTCCTTAACTGGACTAGTTTTAATGGCTGTTGTGTGTTTATAGTGGTTTGAATTTCAATGACAATAACTTTGTTAATTGAGAATGCGCATGGTCGCTATATGACAAATAATAGTGGATTAACCTAATCATTTTTTTATTGTGTCATTGCAGAGACTGTAGGCTTTGTGGATAAACTTTTTGAATGCCTGACAAACAAGAACTACCAGGGGAACCCCATTGCCAAGGATGCTCAAAAAGAAGCCGTTACCCTTCCTCCAGCTAAATCAGATGCAGTGGAAGTAAGACAGAAGCAGTTGTTGCTATTTCCATTTTTGGAAAATACAGAGGGAGATAATTGCTTATTTGTTGTTTTTGGAAGATTGAAGCTCCAGAGGAGGAGAGAGAAAACAGGCGCAGGAGAAGTCCTCTGAGGAACCGCTCTGACTTCAACGAGTCCAGGTTTGAGTTAGGCTCTAGTTACCTGCGTAACTGCACTTTCCAAACAACAATAGTTGTGCTACCATGACCTTGATAACTTGAATCTAAATGCTGATTGAACTGCCATTATTTTGTTATTATGTGGTCATATGGTTGCTTGAGGGCTTGGTCTTACACTTGGTTCATCTCAATTCTCAATATTGTAGAAAACCAAATTTAATTTCAGTAGTTCAACTCAATAAGTGAAACTTATGTACTGTAGATTCACACCACATGGTGAAATATTTAGTGATTTTATGTTTTATGATTTGGATTATTTACAGCTTGCAGCTAACAAAAGAAAACAATTTCACTATCAGAAAATATATATTACACCATATCTATTACATAAACTATCAAAAATCATTTTAAATATAGAAATCAGGCAGAATTCGCGTTGTGAAAACTATTTCCTATACCTTTAGTGAATCTATTTAATATTGAAATTGAACAATTTAAATAAATCAACTTTTCCATATTGAAGTTTATTGACATGTGCCTTCATGTCCAAATTACATGCACGTGCATAGTAAGCAGGATCTATGTGTTTGTAAACCTGCACTTGTAAGATGATGGCTAGATTTAAAGGTGGCCATCTCCGTTCCTGACCACACAGGAGTCGCGACGACAGAAGGCGGGACGAGCGCAAGAGGCGGGACTTTGATCGTCACGGCAAGAGCGGCGGCGATTCGCACCGCGAGCGGGAGCGCCATGAGCGCCGCAGGGGGAGCTCCCGCGGGAGGAGCAACAGCCGCAGCCGGAGCCGGAGCAGGAGTGGCAGCCGGGGGAAGAGCAGGGGACGAGGTGAGAAACAACTACTATCACAGCTCAGCAGAGGAAGAGGCTGTTTTTGAGTCAGTGGAAGTTGTAATCAGCAGGATAAAATGTGGACTGCTTTGCATGTACCTCATTTGGGGTTTAGCACAACAGGCTGGAATGTGTCTTACTATCCTCAAGGTTGGTTTGTGTGATGTGGCAGGAAATTCATCTGTGTTCTGTTGTGAACCTTTTTCTTGTCTTTCTGACAGACTTTAAGTCAAAGTTCGAGGTGGAGAGGAAGGACACGGACGGCTACAACTCGTCCAACCCGGGTAGACCCCAGCAGCCTCCACAGCTCACGTCGCCACTTTTGCCCACCCCCCTGCACCCTTTCTCGTCCACCGCCGGCGGCCCGGGACCCGGCGGCATCCCTTTGGCGACACACGCGCACATGCCCGACGGCACCACAGACAGCTGGTCTGGCTACTATGGCAAAGCGAGGCAAGACGGCGTCGGCAAGCCGTTCAGCAATAAGAACCCATCACGCAAGCAGCGGTGCAGAGATTACGATGGTAAACACACAGTTGCTCCCCGCATAGTTATTCTGGAATACACTGAAACTCAAAGCTAATATGCGTACACATATTTCCTTCAATTGTGACCTCTGCTCGAGCAGACGGCCAAATTAATGTTACGTAGAATTATCAATTTAAACAAGGGTTGCACATCAAATAGCCTCCTTTCTTTCCACTTAAAATAACAGATGGTAGTAATGTACCATGACTGATGCCAACCACCATGTGACACTATCAGAGAATCTTTATTTATTTTTGTATGTGAGTGTGTGTTTGTTTGTGCATGTGTGTGGGACTGTGAGTCTGCTGCAAAGTCGACACACAAAATAAGAGTGCTATAGGTGAATTAAAATAGTAAAAAGGTTGGGTTCACTTGGAAATGTCCTCATTTGCTATTATTATGCTCTCCAGATGCCATGTCTGCTTTACGTGTGTATTGTGATAAAGACGTCTTAATATTGCAAAAAATAATCTTTGTATATTTAATAAAACATGATAGTACACAACTTCTTGCAGAGCACATATTTGTGCTACTATTATATTGTCATGAAAAAAATGATTCAAATATTATATATTATAATGCCTCACCCAAAATGTTTCCTCTTATCCCTAATGAGACCCCTAGTATGCCAAGTAGCCACTATTTCTATAGTTGGTTGTTTTCTAGTATCATATTGAACTACATGCATTCACTTTTTTCTCATAACACAATTGTAGTTTTCCCGTAGGGATTATTGATGGTCGTGTTTTCATGACTAATGACCATTAATGTTGATCACTCAGGCTATCGTCCCCAGTGGGGGAAGGCTCAAACACACCTCCCCAGAGGTAAGCCAAGTTAAAATATCCTGTGCCCCTGAAGGCCGCTGCTGCTGTCACCGTCACAGTACTCAACCATAAGGGACCGGTTCCCTTAATGAAACCGTGCAGTAAATACTGTCTGGTTTAGCCTCCCAGAACCATCAGTCTTTGTTTTTCTCAACCCAACCGCCATGAGGGCAAATCTCGTTTCAGAATTAGCATGAAAGTACAGTTTCTCTCTGCTTTTAGCGGGGGCAAGGGACTGAACCTTGCCATCAATAACATAAAGTAATTGACGCCCCACAAAAATTGTTTAATTTTGTCAATAAATGCCACAAGATGCCGTCAAAGTTCTATTTCTATGCAACTGAAACTCATCAACTCACTTCGACGTAGTAGTACCAAGCTACTGCAAGATGGTGGCAAATCACTACTTTTGTCTAAATGAAACTCCTCAACTCACAGTTCCTTACACCTAGATGGCAGCAAAGCACGATTTTTGGTCTAAATGGAACTCTTCAAAACATGTCAACCAAATGTCACATTCTCTATACCGCTTATTCTGAAGGTCAGGGGTGTGCTGAAGATAGGCTCCCCAGCTGACTTTGGGGCAAAAAGCAGGGTATACCCTGAACTGGTTGTCATCCCAGCCTCCTCGACCTACAACATAGTTCATAAAAGCACTATTCTGTCTAAGTGAAACTCCTCAGATAGCCCCCCCCCCCTCCCCCCCCCAAAAAAATCTGCAAATAGGTGAATGAACGAGTTTCAAAGCTCCAATATGCGAGGGTTCACTCTATAGGGAGATTTTTGATTTTGATGTCAACCAAGAATTTTTTGACATGATCTTTTCTCCCCCATGCAGAAAAAGGATTTTGCGTCCGCGGCGACCTGTGCCCGTTTGACCACGGCAACGACCCTCTCATCGTGGATGACGTCAATCTTCCCAACATCATCCCTTTCCCGCCGCCGCCCGTGATACCCCCCGGCGGCCTGCCCATGCCGCCGCCCATCACAGAGCCGCCCCCCTCACTCAGGATACCACCACCACCGATGCCGCCCTACGGCCAGCCACCGCCACCTGGCGTCTTCTCGTTGACTGGTGAGTGTCTGTCTATCTAAACTATCTGGAGGGTTCACCACCTTTTTTAAAATAAGACCTACTCCTTGGGTACGGATTAATGCGAAGGACTACCAATTTACACGCTTGTGAAATAACACACTGACTTGACTTGTCACCTCAACTTGAGAAGCTCAATAGTCTGAATTCCGTTTGCCCTCAAAAACGATTACAACCAACATCAACACGTCATTCTGTAATCATGTTCAATTGCTAATTAAGGACACTGAAAAATGTCCAATGAATTCCGCTGACATTGTACGATACGGCGCCTGTGACTAGCTATATAAATAAAGTTGTATTGTATTGTACATCACTGGTGAAGTACTTGTAGAAAAAGCCCAAGGGCTGCCCAAGTGGTTCTGGGGGGCTACTTGGTATCGGGGGTCACCACGTCGGTCACCCCTGTAGTAGATAGTACTTAGCGTATTTCTTCTAAATGTGGTCGTCCATATAGTGGGCACCCTACCTCATTCGTCGCCAGGCACATCACCCATTTGAGACATGTAAACGTCTCTCTTTTCATCTGTTTGAAAATGTTTTATTTGTTATACAAGTGTATAACATTTGCATTTGAATAAATTTGCCACTTAGGGAAATACGGTATTCTGTAACGCAAACCCTCTGATCATACTATACATGGTACAGTATGTGGTGCATTTCCATCTTAAATGTCATTGAGAAAATGTGTATATACACTCGTGATGTTTGGTTTGGCGGCGTTTTGTGTGGTGGTCAATTGTACATCACCGTATATAATTTTTTCAGAAGTATTATGTAATGAATAGTATATAGTTCTCGGTAAATAAGTTAATTCTTGCACACAATAGCAGAACAAGGAGCTTTTTCCTGTATTGCCGTGTTCAGCGTCAATGAAAAGCAAGCAGAGAGTAGGTGAATTCAAGTAAGGGCTCACCCTCAAGGACTCGCTGTTATGAGACATCAGCTTGGGCTTGTGTCTCCATCAGGGCCCCCTCCACTGATCGCAACCAGTGGAATGGAAACCCCCAACCACCAGTCGGCGATCACGTCGACGCCTCCTGTGGGGCCGCCCGGCGTGAGGCTGCCGCCTCCTCTTCCTCTGCCTCCCCCGCCTCCTCCCTCCTCTTCGTCGGTGTCGCTTCGTCCCCGATATGTCCAGTCTGAATGTAAGCAGATTGGAGGCTTATCATGGGATTTCACCATTCATCGCTCATTATTTCGTCCACTCCATTTAACTAACCATTTTTGTTCATTGGCATATTTAATTTTTTTTCATCATTTTTGTTCTGCGTTTTTTTTTTTGTCTGTCGGTAGGTTGCAGTGTCGCCTGTTGGCCTATAAGGGGCAGTGTAACTTCATTTTTGCACACTGTTTTTGATTTAAGTAAATGTTGTCTGTCCTGCCTCTTTTCATAAATAAGTAAAACAACTTTAATCCAATGCCTTGCTTCCAGCATCAATTAAGATCATTTTCAAGCTCCAAAACATAATACAACTTGACTGCCAAAAAACAAAGCTGATGTAAAACTTATTTTCATCTTGTTGAATGTATTGTTTAAGTCTTATATTTTTCATCATGGATGCACATTCTTATTGTCCAACGATGCATCTGCGAGATTCTTGTGTAACATTTTTATTTTTATGAATTTTTTAACAAGTTTTTACGTCACAAAATTCTGAGATCTTTTCATTGGGCAGCGATGACCTGCTTGTCTGTCAGCATCCTATTCATAATGTTGAGTTTCATCTAAATGATAATGATCACATCATAGTTCAAATGGTCTAGGTTTGAATCTCTGCTGCAGCCATCTTGTGTGGAGTTCTCCTGGACGGATGGATCAATGTGTCGACTTGACTCCAAAGCACTGTAGTATTTCAAAGCACCTTTTTTGTGTTCTCAGATAACTACGATTCGGAGGGCTACAACCCGGAATCGCCAGGGCTGACCGGAGCAGGTCGGAACCAGTATCGCCAATTCATTCCCCGAGTACAGACGCAGCGCCCCAACCTCATCGGCCTCACATCCAACGAGGGACAAGGCTCCAGAGGTACCGACTATTAACATTCGCCATGTTCATAGTCTCCCCTCCTTCACAGTAGAAAGTGCCCAATGGAAAAGCTTTTCAAATGAGATTCTCTGACTTTCCACCCCCTTAGCTGCCAATATAGTGATCCAAACGGAGCCCGCCACTCCCGCCAGCACACCAGGAAGCAACATTTCCTGTTTCAACTCAGAGCAGCACAACAGGAAGAGACCCATGGGCTGTATGATAGTTGAGGGACACACAGCGAAAAAACCCTGGATGCAAAAGTAAGAATTGTTTTGCGTTCTCTAAATGTCATCTTGGTTCTAATGTTGTGAAGTTCAAGTTTGTGTCTATAAAGTTGACAGGGGGGGTAATAATTTTTGCCTTTCTACACTTTGCAAGACATTATTCACCATTTGATTGAGGACTTTTCACGCCAGTAATGGCATTGACAATGTCGGATTTACACCCATTTTGTGTGTGTGAAGTACTTCCATGATCAGGGGCTCTAAAGTATTTGAACAAGTGAGTCATTGTAAATATAGCCATCATTTTTACTACTTGGTTGACAATCATTGATTCAGAATTCCCCTGGCATTCATTGTCAGGCCTTTTACTTGATGCTTGTTTGTGGGTCCTCTCCTTTCATGTTTTTCCTCAATAATTGAAAAGCATGCTTTACCGTTTTAAATTCGGTTTATATTCTTTTTCTGTCAGCTTGCTAAAAGAATTTCTTCCAAGTATTGATCGTTATGATTAAATGGAAAATTGTCCAAACCCTTTTGAGCCACTGAAAATGGAGGTACTGCACACAAAATCACTGCTGTACACATCAATCTCATATTTATTGTTGTAATTGAAAACCACAAAGCAAAGCTATTAAAAAAAAACAAAAACAAAACTGTCACTCATTATGCCCTAAACATAAATATCTCTCTTTCCACAATTCACACATTTAACTAAGAACTTGTCAATATTTGCATCATGGAGTACCTCTCTCTTGGTTTCAGGCCAAACTTCAACAACAAAGGCGGCTTCCCAAAGAGGAACTTCCATGTAAACACGAAGCTGGAGGTGCGCAATATCCCGCCGGAGCTCAACACCATCACCAAGCTCAATGAGCACTTCAGCAAGTTCGGGACCATCGTGAACATTCAGGTAACATCTTAAGCGAGAGAAATAAGAGTAGTCAGATTCTGTAACTGCATTTAAAATACAACGATAATTGGAAACACACGAAATAGAGAGCAGACCTCCTCCAAGGTTGAAAAAGCCAGATTTTGAAATGAAACTGAATCTATCCAGGTGGTGTTTGGTGGCGACCCAGAGGGGGCGTTAATCCAGTTCACATCGAATGAAGAAGCTCGTCGGGCCATGTACTGCGTGGAGGCGGTTCTCAACAACCGCTTCATCAACATGCGCTGGCATCGCAAGTCCAACATGCCCGGGATTCACCAGCTGGAACAGGGCACAGGCGGCCTGGCGGCCGGGTCCGCTCCCACCCTCGGGCCGCAGGTGAGGTCCTTGTGATAGAATTAAATACAGTGTAGGCGATGAATGATTTTGAAAAATAATCTAATTGCTCCACCCCAATGTTTTGGTTTTATTTGTTAGTTACAACTAAGGCAAACGAACCGTGAATTAATATGAAAGACCATATACTGTATTTGTTTTCTTCAACAATAGTGGTTAACTTACTAAATACGTTAATTTGCAGTCTTTTAAGCGTTTGACATGAGTTTTTGTTTCCATTTCAGGGGATCAAGCAGCACAATCCTGCTGCTTACGTGCTGAACAAGCATCGTTCGCCAGCGCCACTCGGCACCGCAAGCACACCTGACAACCCGAACCCCAATGCAGAAGCTGTACATGTGCGTCTTCATCTCTCTGCATGTGTGCATTGATGCCCGTTTGTCTTTCATTACAGTACAGTGCAGCTAATCTGACCACCTTTTTTTTTCTTTCTTTTAGCTTTGTTCAGTATTAGAGTTTATTTGAAAGCTTGTTTTACACAGATCTTACAAAGGTTTAGCAAAACATGTTCTTCAGAGTTCTGTTTGAGTACAAAACGTGAATGTCAATAATCATCATTTGTATGCATTCAAAAAAGTTTTAAGCAAGCGGCGTTTAAAAGTACATTCCTGTCCGCACGACGTCTCCCGGCTCCATGTGATGACCTAAATGTGTTGCTGTCCCGTTTTGCTGTGCGCGGCACTTAGGTGGCGCCTGTGCTGACAAACACCCAGAAGGGCCCCTACACTTCCACCCCGCTCAAGTTGTCCTCCAAGTGCCTTGGGAAAACGGCGAAAGCACTGGAAGCACAGGAAGCCCTGAAGAAGAAACAGGCATGTTGCTTAATTTTTTAAATACGCATTATGAGTGTGACGTGATGGTGTTTGCATCCACGTGTATGTAAAATGCTGGACCTCACCTTCCCAGTTGAATGCCTTGTAGTAAGCTGTTTGTTTGCATTCAGGAGGCATTAAAACTACAGCAAGACTTGCGGAAGAAGAAGCAAGAGATGTTAAAGAAGCAGATTGAGTGTCAGAAGGTGAGAATTACAAATGCAAACCAAGACATATGGTGCTTTTGTCTATACAGTATTAATAATACATTAACAGAAAAGACAATATCAAGTCACACCTCAAATTAAATGTAGCGATGAAGATTTTATTTATAAGACATTTTTGGGCTTGAAAAGTTGCCCAATCTCCGTTGCTTATCCATGTCACTCAATAACTAGACCTACTAAGTAATAACTCATTCACTGCCAGACATTTTCAGACCCTCTTTTACCGTAACGTTTGAAAAAAAATCGAAATAAGTCCCTGGGATTGAATGGCTGGACTTTGAAAAGACAAGTAAATTCGGCAATGGCAGTGAATGAGTTAATGGGCGCGTTGACACTTTCAGTCTCTCACCACACATCACTTCTATTTCTTATTAGGCACTGATTAACCGTCTGGAGAAAAACCGGGGGATGAAACCAGAGGAACGGGCCAACATCATGAAAACGCTGAAGGAACTGACTGAAAAGATTGCCCAGCTCCAGAATGAAATGAATCCATCCTCCCAGGTCTCTAAAGCCAATCACAACCAGCCCAAGACCAAGACCGATGTGAGTTTGGGGCCTCTGCGAGGTGTTAAGACTTTCGCAGTGCACTCCAAATAGTCCCTGACGTAGGGAGCGGATACATGCTAACAAAGCGCAGCTTCAAGTGAAATCCACTTTTTCATCACTCTGTATTTTGGTTCATTTCTCATGTGCAGGCCCAGAAGGAGCTGCTGGATGCTGAGTTGGACTTCCACAAGAAGATGAGCTCTGGAGAAGACACGACAGATCTCAAGAGAAAACTGGGCCAGCTACAGAAGGAGGTGAAATGTGTTTTGACACACACACACCATCCTCACAATTCAAACGCAGCAGTTTTGCACCGGAATGAATACATACATGAATACTTGCTTGAGGTTAGCACTTTGGTAAGGTTCAGGTGTATATACAGTATGTACTGTAATGACAACTTGTCTTTAACTTGAATACTTAGATGTGTCACAGGCTGTTTCTGCTGAGTATTTAAAGATTTCAATGTCTTAATATTTTACAAAATTAAGAAATCTTTATTGTTAGTGTATTTTTTTTATTCTGGTGTAATTTCTTAGAATGTCACCTGAATTGTTCCCTTTTATTTTATTTTTTTTAAATGTAAAAAAAAAAAAAAATCTTTTCGGTTCGGTTTCTTGGAAACTTCGGTTCGGTATATTTTCGGTACTGTACCGAAAATATACCGAACCGAAGTTTCCAAGAAACCGAACCGAAATGTGATTTACACCCCAACTTTTTGACAAACTCAAGTGTCAATTAGCACTGCTTAGGTTGAAGTAGCAAAGCCAACATGAAGGTGAAGAACAAAGATTCACTCGAAAGGAAGCACTTGGTCATCTCAACCTCACACTGGCCCCACATTTTTCCTCCCACTGAAACACAACACAGACGAGGCATGTTGTGTCATCCACCGAATAGGAACACAGCTTTTGATAGAAACACCCTGCCTAACATGTCTCCCCCCACACCCCCACCCCCACCCCACCCTTTCCGTCCTTCCCTGTGGGTTCTAAACTAGCTAGTGGCAAAAAATGCATAAGCCCCCATCCCCCGCCAAGTCGAAAGCCTATCCTCCCTGTGCCCATTAAAAGCGCAGCCACTTTAGTAAGCCCAGAGGAAGAGCTAAATGCTAACGAAGCCCAATCAGACACTCAACGCTCTCTCGCACTGATGGAGGCCATCTCATTAAAGTTTAAGCCGCCGGGTACAAAAATCATGGACGCGAGCAGTAAGAGTGGGAAATGAGTGGAGGGCCAAATGGAAGGAAAGGTTTTGGAGAGGTGAAGAAGTAAACTTAAGAGATGTGAGATGGGACATGTAAGTGAAGTGAGGGGAAGATGTTGAGAACCCAAGTCAAAGGAGCTATTTAAGTCAGAGGTTCTACAAGGAAAAATAAAATACAATTGAACAAATTTATTGTGAGCGTTGATAAGGTAAGACTAACAAAGTCTTGCGAAAAGATGCCATTTTGTTTTGAAGTGGCTATTTTAGGGTCATTTTTGCCATTTCCGGGGATCATTCAAAAACAGATATTTTCGGATTGCTACCAAATTTGAAGCACATACACAACCAGTCAGTGGGTTTTGACAGTTTTTCATTCAGTGACAATACAAAGTGTGTATTAAGTTTAAAGTTTTGACTGAAAAGGGGGGCTAACATCATTGCATGTGTGTGAAACATCAGTTGAGTTTTTAGAAAATGTAAGACAGAACACGCTGGACTTATCAAAATTGGTTTGTAAGAATTTTTTGGAAATCAGTCCTTGGAAGGCTTTCAAACTTCACAAAATGAATTTTGGTCTCTTAAAGCTCACTTTGAATCCTTTTCTGAAGCCTTTTCTTTTGTCACGTCCTCCTACCAGGCAACACAACTGGGCATCCTGCGATCCCCGACGTGTCGTGGCCGCGGCCGGGGGGGGAAGGTGCCGCCGGAAGCGGGCGCTGTACGCGCGAGGGGCCGCAGCGGTTCCGTGAACCGCATGGTGGTGGACCACCGGCCCAGGGCCCTGTCGATCGTGGGGGTCACCCAGGAGGAGAAGGAGGAGCTCACGTCCCACTTTGTGGTGAGAACGCAATGCAAGGGTTGTCATTAAATGCTGATAGTTGCATGTTAAAAGTTTTTTTTTTTTTTTTTTGGCTGATCATTAGAAATTTGGTGATCTGGAGGATCTCCGTGACCAGGACGCCACCAGTGTCGTCATGACCTTCAAGACTCGAAGCGAAGCCGAGAATGTAAGTCTGGTTAGTCCCGCTACTCAGCTGAGTAGGTTGAGCCATCCCCGTATTAAACTCTGTCCATATTTGCTGTAGGTGTACCTAAGTTATTGCACATTTTTCCATGGACCCCCAAGCTATGGTTTGAGAGCCCCTGATCTAAGCCGTTATTTTTCCACTCGGGTTGTCTAGGCAGCCAACCAGGGAGCCAAGTTCAAAGGTCGCGTGTTGCAGATTTCCTGGTACAAGCCCAAGACGCCCTCCGTCACCACGGAGCCCGAGGAGGAGGAGTCCAAAGACGACGATAACACGGTACCACCTGACACAAGCTTTCTCTTAACCAGGCTTTATTTGTCCGACCTCATTATTTTGTTCGAGAAGTTTGATGCTACATATACATACAATCTCAGAATATTCCAAGTAAAATTGTGGCTGAATATAATCGTGCATATTTACCCCCAAAAAATAGCATGAAACAACATTGATGCTACAAATTAAAGTGATTTGGGCTTGTCAATATATTTTTCTCTTTGCGGCGTTTTATAGTTGCCTATAGATGACGCAAGATGGCTACAAACAGATGTGGGCATTCTGTCAGATTGATCGTCACTTTAGGGGACACTTTTTTAAAAATGACGGACTAACCACCGATGGAAGTGGATTTTTGCCCGTCACTCGATTTTTGCCCGTCATCGTCACTAACTGCGTTCACCAGTGACTGATCTCACAGTTTGTCACTGATTGATCCCCTGATCCACTGATTGATTTTTTTGGGGGGAGGGGGGTGGTCTGGACTGACGAATCGCCGGACTTCTGATGGACAAACTGACAGACTTGACTGACAGAATGACCAACTTACAATTACAATTTGGTTCGTCACGAAAAATGATGGACGACGAATGACGGACCAGAGAAATTGAATAAAATGCCCACCTTTGGCTGCAAAGTTCTACTTTTGTCTAAATGAAGTCCCTTATTTACTTCAACATAGTTCCTTGGCACTACACGATGACAAGATGACGTCAAAGCAATACTTTTATACATATCCACCTCAAAATCACAGGAAGTTCCCATACTGTGCAACTTTGAAGTGACGAGAGTGCCACTTTGGTACGTTTCAGTTGTAATAGGCAGGTTTGGCTCTCTGCAGCGCTTCTTAATTTTTAAACCCGACGAAGCTCTCAGTGAAAATTGAGTCTGAGCCCCTCGCAGCTAAAGAGCGTCTTTGACCTCCTGAGGGAAGCGACACGGCTGTCAGGAGGAATCCTCTCCCGGACGCTTGTGCACAGAGCTTTTGAGGCCACAGCCGAGTAGGTCTTGTGACCTTAGGGTGCACTCCATTATGTCACATGACATCGGGAAGGCCCATCCTTCCAGGAATGTCACTCCATAAGAAGATGAAGTACGAACACAATTCGTGCTGGGATGCCGGTTGGCTTCCAAGTTCTGTAGTTATCTTGTAACTTTTCCAAGCCTATTTTTTTTTACTGCAGTGGTATGATATTTAAGATAAAACTTCCATATATTTTTGCCACGAAAATCCAATTTCCCATTTTAATCATTTTTCCCTCTTCGCTTACGGAAAAGGTACAGTACATGACAATGGCATTATTAAAAACTAAGCCTTTTTTTTCCTCCTGATGCAAAATAGGTTTTGAAATTGTCTTTTTCTGTCAAAATAAAAATAAAGCAGAGATTTACAACGTTGCATGTTTAATATGCCAAACATAGACGGGTTAATGAATACCAATGGTGTTGCAGTGTTATAACCCTTTAAGCGACTGACATTTGAACACAAATGTTGCAAAAGCATATTTAAAATGGATTATATGGCAGTACTCAAAGGCATATATTGTTTATCCTCTGCAAAAAATGGCTAATCCTACCGCATCTTACTGAGTGGTTTGGCCCTGACCGTGTCCTTGTATAAGGGGTATAACAAATGGATGTTTTGATGTCTATCACATGTTCAACAATTTCATACCACGAGACATCAATAGCGGGTTTTGAAAAGTTGTTCTGACCCCCCCCTCCAAGTTTCTATGTGTTACTATTATGGAAAAAGCGTACAAATCTGAAGAAAGTACTAATGCGCTTTGGTATGTTGTTATCAGCAGAAGGAAGGTCGCTCCTATCTGCCTGGCGAGGAGGAAGAAGAGGAAGAGGACGACGACGAAGACGACAAGTACGAAAGTAGATCTTGGAGACGATGAAGGCGTTCTCGTGACAGCGACAAAATCGCCAGTGCGGATATCCCTTAAGGGCCCCCCCTTTCCCCCCCCAGTATTTTCAACCAAGTCATTTTAAGACTAACGGAAGTATAACATTTGGTTTTTCGAGGGTTCTGTCCACTCAACAAAACAATCTCACTTTTGCTGAGAAATACGAAGGTTCGGTTTTTGGAGATAGTTTGTGTACTTACTTCAACTGTCAGTAATGCACAACATTTGCGTCTACTGTGAAAAGCTATTTTTATACATAACTATTTAAGGTTTTCTTTTGTTTTTTTTGGGGGGGGTGGCAATTTGGTGTCGGTTCAAAGACCGCATGTTTAATTTATTCCTCCAACTCTTACCTGCTTCTTTATTTGGATGGCTCAGACACACTGATTCAAGTCACTGTCACAGCGCCCTGTGCACTCCTCCAAGGTTTACTGCACGGACAGCTCACCAACAATTTGATTGGGAAATTCTTAAAAAAAACAAAAAAAACAACAACACACATTTAACACACAAATGTTCATAAAATGTATTTTCTCTATTTTATAAGTTTAGTATGGCCCTTGGAGGACTTTCTGAAAACTAGAAGGACCACAGTGTAATCATTTACTGTAAATATCACATTTCTTTTATTTCCAACCTCTACTTCTCAAACAAAGAAAAACATGACCCAATCATTCATAAATATCCATAGACAGATGTTTGAATGTAAAAAAAAAAAAAAAAAACCCTTGATTTTAACATTTTATATATATATATCTATATATCTATATATATCTATATATCTATATATATATATATATATATATATATATATATATATATATATATATTTTCTTTCTTTGCCTTACACACGTCGGCCCCTCGACGGAATTTTTTTACAAGATTTGTGATTTGCTTTCTTTTTTTTGTGTGTAAATTTTGTACATTTGATTAAAATGTTTAATGTTTTTTTTCCCCTTTTTTGGATTTAGTTTTTCTGTTATTTTAATAAGGAAAAAAAATGATAGTCACATTTCATCATTAAATCTGTCCCCCCTGGAGGATTTATTTCGTTTCCTCCTTTCCTGAATCAAAATTCAATTGTAATTCATAATACTGTTTACATGCGCCCTGATGTGGATAACTTGATTTCATATATTTTTTCAGTAGTGAAAAACTAAAACCAAAAGAATATTTATTGAACTTTTCCTGCATGTAAATACACTCAGTGTGTCCTTTGGAGTCATCCTCGCACCTTGATTACTTCTCTTTCTCATACATCCCGAATAAGATCCCAACTGATTTTAAAAAGGACAATGTAACTGGGTTCTTGTATATGCAGAGAAGTTGCTCTCTATCCCACTTTTTTTGTACTGTGTGTGCGCTAATACACCGTAGTGTAAAAAAAAAAAAATTGTACGTTTATCGGATAATAGTTTTGGATTTGTTACTGTTTATATTTGCAGGATGTGGATGATGTATTTTCTTCATGTCATTTTGTTTGTAAAAAGATGAATTTCTAATTCACGAGCATGTTTGCTTTTGCCAATAAAGACGAAGGAATGGGCTGCTTGCGGAAAAAAAAAAAAGAAAATGAAAGGGGAAAAGAAAAAATAGAATTTGAACTGGGGCAAAAAACAAAACAAAAAAAGTTTTAAAAAATGATGGGAAAAAAACATTGGCAAGTTTGAGGGGGAGAAAAAAAAAGAAGCAAAAGCATTCCAGGAAATTTCATCTTAAATTTGCTGTGTTGTCTTGTCATTTTGCACCTCACTTTTTTTGACGGGAGGGGGCAGGGAGGGGGGAAGGGTAAATGGCACGCCATGCAGGTGACGTAACCCGAATTAATGCAGGTGGCTGGCTGCGCCGTAGTCGATCACTATCCTATGCAAACGTAGTAGCAAAGTTGGAAAGGAAGTATTTGCATGAAAAACAATTGTAGGCCATAAATATAAAACAAATGCAAAAACGGGGGAGATGATCTTAAGAGTCTCCATACTGGAAAAAAAGAAGTGGGTAATGCAGGTCCAGGTAGTAAAAACCCTGCCACAGTTTGGCTTTAGCCACAGGTTCTTTGAATCAACCGGCAGGTAAGAGTCCAGTTGTTTAGAAGCACCTGTGGCTAAAGCCGAACTGTGGCAGGGTTTTTACTTCCTGGACCTGGATTACCCACATATGGAGAAAAGACTGACATTTGTTTTTGTTGTACATGTTTGAAGCCACGAATTCTTCAACCGAACAAAAGTATTATGTGAGCAAGCTGGAAAACCGATAACATAAGCACAAGCAGAACATGCGAGCTACACACAAAGCCGGAGCTGAGTTTTGAACCCACAACCTCAAAGCTGTATTCAGATGTGCTAACCACTGAACCAACATGCTACCATTAATTCATTATCCTTTCTGCAAAATCAGTTCAATGTAATGCTTACTCAGGTGTTAAAGTAGCAGGCCCAGCCTGCCCCCTCAGAAAAAAGACAACTCCATCTCACGAACACGTCATCTTCAACATCATTCGCTTACGACAGCCACGATGACAGCTCCCAAACAATGACCAGTCAATAATGAATGACCCTGGTGCCTATTAAGAGGAGATGGTGAGGGTGAGAAAAGGGATTTCATGCTTTATTCAGAGAAAAATGGCGGTTGACAGCTTGTGTGTGTGTGTGTGTGGTGACATGCAGTCTCAGTAGCGCACGAGAGCAGGATAACTAGAGGATAAGAACTAGTAGACTGTAGCCATGAATCATTATATTATCCGGCCATTTTCTAAACCACTTTTCCTTGCTAAGGTCCAGTGGTATGCAGTCGTCTACAAAGCCAGGACAATTTGTAATATCCCTATTGACCTGGGAACACCAACGTCGGGTGATTTTTTTTCCCACACAATTTTTTTATGTGATATTTTGTATAGTCAAGTCAAATGTATTTATACAGCCCTTAATCACAGGAAAGTCTCAAAGGGCTTCACATATGCACCAGATCATATACACGACATCCCCTGATCTTAACCCCCATATAGGGAAATTAAAGTAGACAACTTTTAATTTGGAATACAATTGTACTTTTACATAAATTGATGAAAACTGTATCTTATCAGGGATATTATATCGGGTTAAATGTACAAGACGTTAGTGATGGTGTTAGTCATTTTAACGTTAGTGTTCTAGGGTTAAGTACGGGTGCCCGCCTCTGCACCAGTGTAATGAATATTAGCCCTAGCATGGTAATGGATGCCAGCCTGCCCGCCATGCTGCTTTTTGCATTATTGACAAGTTGAAAGAAGCAGACATGTGAGTAGCGGGATCAGATGGATGCACGGAGCCATCACCCTTTTTCATTCTTTAGGATTGGTATAATATTGTTCAGGATTCTTAAACTTTTTATACCAAGTACCCCCCAAATTGTACTTTAAGTATTTACTGTACTGCATTAAAAAAAAAAAAAAATGAAACTACTGTAACATATGCAGTTTGAACATAATTTGGTGATGCTTTCACATACCACTAGAGGGAGACTGCGCACCACGCTGAGAATCACTACGCTGGCTTTATACTGTACACGTAACTGGGATCCAAGCAGCCGTCTATGAAGTTGTGAATCCTGTAAAGCAGAAAAACAATTACACTGAGATTGAAGTTGTAATCTTGAAAGAATATATATTTTTTCATCTTTAGGAAAAAGTATATTTTCGAGATCAAACATTGTAATGTCACAAGAGTAACAAAGTCATACTTTTCTTAGATAATGGCAATATTTTTTTTCATATTAGTCGTACTATGAGTTGTATTTTTTACGTAATACATTCTTGAGCTGTAAAATGTATATTTTTTAGAGAAATTGTTTTTCTAATTAAAAAATTATATATATAAAAAAAAGAATTCCTTGAAAATATTCAACTTTGTGCTTGTAATAGGTCAACTTTCAAAAATATATCTTGAAAACATAACCCTTTCCTCCAAAAAATGTAACTGGTTCTTGGATATTCCTTTGGTAAATTCACGTGAAGACATCAGCACCACGGACAGCTCATTAAACTGCTCTACATGCTACTGACGTGTCCGCGGTGCAACTAATTATAATAAGGATAATAATTAGTATACTGTAAGTCAATGCCATTTATTATGTTTCATGAATTATTGATAACTTGCGATTAGCTAGCATCCACTCCAAAGTGTACCCCACCGACAGGCAGAAGCACACCTGTGACCCTAATGAGGATAAACGGTATAGAAAATGTGTGAATGGATGGATGTGGCTGTGTACAAGATTAACCAATCACATTCAAACTCATGTGAAATGACAATCAGCACACATCTGCCATCATTTAAAGTGCCTCAAATTAACCCCAAATAAGATTCAGCTGTTCTAGCAAGCGTTTCATTACATTTTTTTTTTCTTTCTAGTCGACGCCTGAAGGTTTTGTGGTAACACATGACATTTTTTTTTTTTAACCGTTCGTAATTCCCATAAGACCCCAGTTTCCAGTTTTGAAATGATTTATCTTGGTGTCAATTTAAAAAAAAAATAATGATAAAAAAAAAAAAAACACCACGAAAACCTGCCAATTGACTAGGGATGTGTAGACTTTTTTCATCCACTGGACAGCATGTGTAATGTTAACAGCTGTTTTGGGCCATTCTACTTTCTTCACCACCAACCGGTGCACGGCTACTGAGTGATATCGAGGATTATCTTGTGCATGCGCAGAGGTCCACCTGTTGTAACCGAAGCTGAGAAAAATGCAAGAGGAGGGAGGTGAAGAAGGGGGGGAGGAGGATGAGAGGGAGGTGTCACGCGGGGTGGGGGGGGGTGGTGGAGGTGGTGGGGGGGCAAAAGAGACGCGCTCAGTCCAGAGCGGGACAACCTGCGGAGAGAACGCGAGCAGGACGAGGGCAGGAAGAAGACAAAAAAGATGATGATGATGACCGTGGACGGCAAGCAGCACTTCGGACTTCACGAGGGCATGCGCAGAGTGTGTGCACAGGGGCCTCAGGTAGGTCAACACCTGGGGGAGGGGGGGGTGAAGGCAAGCGGAATGGGAGGGAGTAATCACAGAGGGAAAAATGTGTAAATGTGATTTGACATGACTTTGTTCCATCCGATACACACTCCTCCTCCTCCCTCCTCCTCCTCACGTCCATATTAATTTTTATGACCCTTCTCTCTGGCACAATTCCCCACTGACTCCCCCACCATGCGCGCTCCTGCTCACAGCTCCAGGCCAATATATTGGGGGGCGGCGTGGAGGAGAGCCTGCTGGCTCGGGCGGAGGCTCTGCAGGCGGCGGCTGACAGCATCCTGGTCTCCCAGGCAAGGAGAGACGCCAGCTTCCATACCATGAGCGGCGTGCCCTCCTGCACCGCCTCCTCCTCTTCCTCCACCGTCTCGTCCATCATCGCCTCGCACCATCACCACAACTTCCAGAGCCACCAGCTGGGACCGAGCTTGGAGGCCGGCGACCTTCTGGAGCACCTCTCCAGCAGCCTGGGGGTGAGCGGGATGGGCGGGCCCGAGCCGGGCGTGACGCACCACCACCAGCACCCTCATCACCACCACCACCACCACCACCACCTCCAGACCATGGGGCAGCTGCACCAGGCCATGGCGGCCATGGGCCACCCGCACCCGGCCGCGCCGGCGCACGGCGACGTGGAGTCGGACCCGCGCGAGCTGGAAGCCTTCGCCGAGCGCTTCAAGCAGCGGCGCATCAAACTCGGCGTGACCCAGGCGGACGTGGGCTCGGCCCTGGCCGACCTCAAGATCCCCGGCGTGGGCTCCCTCAGCCAGAGCACCATCTGCAGGTTCGAGTCGCTCACGTTGTCGCACAACAACATGATCGCGCTCAAGCCTGTGCTGCACGCCTGGCTGGAAGAGGCGGAGGCGGCGTACCGGGACAGGAGCGCCGGCGTGCCGGAGCTGCTCGGGGGAGGGGGCGGCGGCGGGGCGGACGACGCCAGGCGGCGGAGGCGGACGTCCATCGCCGCGCCGGAGAAGCGCTCCCTGGAGGCCTACTTCGCCATCCAGCCCAGGCCGTCGTCAGAGAAGATCGCCGCCATTGCCGAGAAGCTGGACCTGAAAAAGAACGTGGTGCGCGTGTGGTTCTGCAACCAAAGGCAGAAGCAGAAGCGCATGAAGTACTCGGCCGTGCACTGACTTTGAAGGCGTCGTCAATAAAACACCTCTGCTGCTGCTCCCGAGGACGCATTTTTCATCGACTCGTAATCATGATAATCCCGTGGGATTAAATTAACACGGCAGATCTTCACTTCTGATATTTGGGATTATCTCCTCATTTTTCTTCATTTCCTTGCACTTTTCCTCGGGGGGGGTTCTTAAACTTTGTGGGTCCAAGGAAATCCAGTACCTCATAATTCAAATGTCAATTATGCATAACCAGCACGTACCATTAAATGCTATTGAAGTTTTTTTTTTTTTTTAAACATTTTCCGTATAGGTATAAATAAATGAATCAATTTCCTAATCAACTTTGACAATCAATTAATTGTTTAGACACCTTGTTGACTTCAATCAGACTCAACCTCTCTACAGTAAATATTTTGTAATTTTTGCAGGCGTCTATGAAAGTAGATGGATTATCTTTATGTTGAATCAAAAATAAGCATCTACTTTTATGTTTGAAAACAAAGATCAACATGTTTGCCTATTCTCTGAAACTAGTGACAAACATTTTGTTCAGTTGATTTTGTTCAGTTTAAAAGATTTGGTGAGGAGAACGCTTGTAATATCTGTAAAAAGAGAAGGAAAATTGCAAACGTGGTGCAACATTTTCTCTGAAAATGACAACAAATACGTTTTGTAAGGAATGTGAAGTAGGCACACTTTCTTTGCTTTAGTGGGACACAAAAAGTGAAGTGGCCTTAAGATCGACACCTGTGGTTTAGCCAGTTACTCCCGCTTGATGAAGTGGGGATGTTTAAATCTTAAAAATCATTATCAGAGCTTTTGATTTTGTTTTATTTGCTCGGTGCCTAGTCCTTACGAGCACAGACGTGCGCTGAAACAATAATAACACGACATAATAATTCATTGCAAATTATTTCCAGGCCCCCCCATCTAGGACTCGCGGACCCCAGTTTGAGAACCCCTGTTTTTTAAGGATTAAAACGGGACTTGTTGAACACACGATTGTGCTGTATAATATTATAAATACACCAGACACTTTATGTCACAATCAGGGATATTTTTGTCACTTTAGAGCTGATACAAAAATGTTGAGAACTGAGTGTGTGTTTGTTGACATCACTTCATCGTGTCGATGTGCAAATGAACGTGCCCCCCCGCCCCCTCACAACACACATATGAATGATTGCTGTGTGGATTATTTATACCGATTTATTTAAACGCTCTATATTTTAGGATCTTTTTTTGGAAGGATTGTAGTTAAGAGTTGATGCATTTCTAAAAGCCAGCAGATATACAGAACACTCATCAATTTATTAGGTGCACCTGTGCAATGCAAAAACAATGCTCCATTTTATTCATATGATACTTCAATTGATTTTTCAAATTTTTTGGGGGGCGGGGGGGGGGGTCTGATTATAACATTGTCGGTGGATTTTGCATGTGTGCCTAATACTGTGGCTGGCGAGCATACGTGCACACACACAAGACAGCACCTCACTGAAAGAATCGCTGCACCTTTAAATTTCACTTTTTAAATGGAATAAATGACTGGTTATTTTCTAAAAGTTGTGAATTGTGTGACTTACTTGAAACAATGGACTATTGGTGATCATTAAAAAAACAAAAGGCTTTGTGATTGTTGTTTTAGGGAACGCAGACATGTTTCACTTACTCCTCCCCAGAGGGTTGGAATATTTCTCCTCGTCTCATATGAATGGTATTATTTTCCATTTTTTTTGTTGTTTTTTTTTTTTAATGCAGAAGGTGACCTAGTTCATTTGGGAACTTTCAATGGCGGATGACGCGTCATGACGACAAATATTAACAATGGAGAAGAGGGGAGGGAGACGTGCCGCATCATGATATTATTGTTTATCATACATTGATACTGTGTAAACTCATTCATTGGCAACTCTCCCGCTTACACAAATTTGGCATCTGTACACAAACAACTGTTGGGGTTTGATTTTGTTTCTTAAGATGCATAAATGAATATGGTTACAAATATTAAATTCACTGTTGAATTATTACTGCAGCTACTTTTAAGAATATTGCATTGATGTGTAATGTTAGATTTTTTGCTTGAGTTAAAATGTCCTGTTCTGCTTTGCAGTTGAATAACACACACACACACACACACACACACTAAGGGCTCTATTTTCATAGCCGGCGCAAAGCCTGGCACAGCAAAAATGTGCGCAGGCGTGCTAGACCGAATGCTGGAAATTTTGCAGACGTGCAACAATTAAATAAATATCGATTTGCACTGTAGTGGGCATGAACAAAGTCAACTCCATTCGCCGCCAATCAAAGCCGTCATTCCCTTTAAATGTGGCGGAAAAAGACACAGTGATCCATGTGTGGCCGGAGCATGTCACTAATCTTTGCCGGTGTGGCAACAGACAACGTGAGCGGGTCCGCTCATTAAATGAGCCGGTGATAACCGCTGGCGATTTCAATATGTCCACGCCGGTTTGCCAGATGATTTTCTTTCTATGTCCTTGGTCTCGATTCCTTTTGCAAAGGGATCCGATTTTTCCATACTTCACGTCAGCGGAAATGGCCTTTTTTTTCCCCACACAAACTTTCCTTAACATGCTTTGAGCAAACAACACATACTGTAGACTTATAGGGAGGCATCAATAGGAGGTTAAACAGGGTCTGGGCTGTGTGAATAATGGATGCGCTGCTTGATATGAGAAGCGGCCATGCTGGTAAGTAGAGCTGAAGGCGTGTGCGTGTGTCATGTGGCGACGGAGGCGCACTTTAATTATTTACAGGGCAGGTTGTCATGCAACAAGCTTGCATTGAAATGTTTTTTTTTTTTTTTGGGGCTTGCAACTTCCAGCAAATATCGCAGGGGAGGCGGTGTTGACCGAATAGTGGAAAAAAAAAGTTATGCAGCGTCGGGGTGGGCAAAAAGACCAAAAATGTGTTGGTTCATTGCATTCTATTTTCATATATGTTCAAAGGCCATCAGATGACTTTAGATTAAGCCTATATAGTGTACAATTACGCAAAAGATGGCTGACATTTCAGGGGCGGGGTAGGGTAAGGGAATGCAAGAAGGGAGAGCAGCGGGTGTGGGGGGGCACCCCCAAAATCAATAATTCATTCATAGCCAGTAGCAACAAATGAGAATGAGGAAGACAGCTACCTCGCTACTCTATTAGTCACCTTCTATCATCATCATGACAACTCGCTATCGGCACACACGCGCACACGCACGCAACCTGAGGATCGGATGATGGATGTCTTCTAAATGCAGATGATGTCCATCTGTCTGCAACTCCTGCGCTTTCCTATTACGGATCAACAGCATCTACAAACAAAACAAAGCATTTGATTCGCTCCATCATCCAAGCATGCAGCACACTGAGAGGTGTTCCTAATATTCTGCCTGGATGTTATTCCTCAGGTGTGCCTTATGTTGCGGGCGGGGACGCTGACTTTTTTTTTTTTTAATGGAGACAAACATTGGCATGTGATTAATAATAAATACATTTTTAAATAATTAAAATGTAAAAAAAAAATTACAGGCTGAAAGAGGTTTGAATAATTAAGTTATTAACTGAATTCAAGCACTAATGTGGTTAAATAAATTATATCTTTATTTAGAATGTATATCCATACCTTTTTAAGTTTAGTTATTTTTTTCCTAATTTTTGGGGGAGGTGACACATTATTCACAGATGAAGAATACATGCCTGAGTATTGCTGTATTATATGTCTACAGGTGTTGCTCCACCGATTGTGTTCAAATATCCACCGCTTAAAAGGTGACCGTTTTATCCGATGGTAATTGTTAGCCAGTCTATGGCTTTCCCATTTTGTTTGTGTTAATTTAGTGAAGGCACAGTTATGTGGTTGCTTTAAATACACATGCAATTCTCTTTGTTTTATATTTGGTTTGATAGCATACTTCAACTGCGAGTGGCAATAAACATCTCAAAGGCCTTATTTTTCACTAGCTGCAAAACAAAATGCTTATTGTTAAGTAAGTTGAATTCACTGTCACCAGACAGTTAGCATAAAAGTTTTTGCTCCCAAGTCAAAAAAAAAAAAAAATCCTCTGAAAGACAGCTCATAATTTGAAAAACTCAAATCTGGCCACTCACATCTCAATGAACAACTGCGCTTGCTTTTAACTGCCGCAATCTCATTCGAGATTAATATAAAACAAAATATTTTATCATTAATTTTTTTCATCTAAAATTGAAGCTCAGTCAGCTTTTTCTTTTTTTTTTGTCAGTGCTATTTTGTTACATAAAAACAATGTGCAAGGAATCCCCGCAATGCTAATCTAAGAAGAATGTGTAATCCCGCAAACAAAGGATGAGGGGAGGAACGATATTAGAGGCGCGTTTGCTTAATTCATTCAGCAGGCCTGCAGAACACTACGATCCACTCCATTCATAATTTAAAACGCTCTCCATTATCAAAGTGCCTTCAGGAATACGTTTAGCCAGCCAGAAATAATTCACAGTGGTGTGATTTCTTTCTTTCTTTTTTTAATATCAGGTGATAGACCGAAGCGGAAGTCAACGCAGTTAATTATCCTCTCCAAGAAAATGCGACTGCAAGGAGAGGAAAATGGGATGTGGAAAGTAAAGAGGAGGAAAAGGAAGAAGACAGTGGAAATCCAAACAGGACAAGTGCGACATTCCGTCATCTCGAACGTCCAAACTTATCATGGTGTCAAGGTAAGCGCACATCCCGGCAGTCTGAAACAAAGATGACGCTGAACCGGTTTGACAACAGGGAGTCCCCGTGGGGCCCTCAGCCGCAAGACAAGGAGGCCCCAGTGTCGCGTGCAAAGGGGAGGCAGGCTCACATCATCAAAAAACACTTGGAGGATTCAGCAGTGGGACATTTGGTTAAATCTTCCTCAAACTTGGGAATTTAGGAAAAAGTTTGGACGCTGTCAGTCCGTCCATTTGTTTTCTTTCATGCTTATCGTTCATGAGTCTATCACAGCTGACTTGCGTTTACACAGGCGGGTGACCCCAGTGAATGTACTTTTTCAGCCGTACAAAAATAAAGTTTAATTGCACATCATCTACAGTAGGTGGCAGTAAAGCTGTAAATATTTGGCAAGTTTCCAATGACAGTAAAGTTTGACAAAAAAGAAAAGTAGTTGTACTTTTCTACTAGAAAGGGCTTTGGCTCTGGAGAGACTGTGGGTCTAATGGGGCTAACCATTGTCACATCTTTTGGGACTGCGAAGTTATTCAGCCTTTCTGGAGTGAGATCCACACACATTTTGAGAATGTATTTGGTGTGAATGTTCCTTTTGAACGTGGATGTTTGTATTTGATAAAAAAATTGTTGGTTTGATGTGCTCCCAGTTTCTTTTCGTTAATTCTTTAAATGTTTCTTTTCAATTTTTTATTTTTCACAAATAAGAAAAATGGAAATGCGAATTACAATGACAAGATGACTAAATGTTGATTAGTTGAATTTTGTATTTCACAATAAAAAGAACATTTAAAAAAAAAAAAAAAAAAAGGGCTTTGGCTCTACCTTGTGGTCATTCAGAAAGCGCACATAATTATTTTACCATTATATATACATATACATATACATATATATATATATATATATATATATATATATATACACTAAGAAAAACAGTAAGGTTCTAATAAATAACAATACGATAATCAGTACAAATTAAATGCTTATTTTTCTTTTCAATCATGACATTGAAATCTAATGATGGAAAATATAGTTGTATTAAAATACATTTTTAAAAAGAAAAGACAAAAACACTTGGAGTAATGCTCCAAACACAAAACCTGAATGTTATCCACAGAAAACTGTACCAAAAAATCCTGGACGGATAACTACAGTAACACCCTCCATAAGTTTAGTAATCATGCTTCTTGAAGGATATTTGTGAGAGGACAGGGTTGTGTCTGAAAGATAGAAGCATGGAATCAAGAAAGAGAGACGTGTTACAAGATGGCGAGCGGAGAACACAACAATGGCACCAACCGCCTCCCTCCTCCCTTTCTTTGAAGACTCACATGAAACGCAGAGCCGAGGCCCCTGGAGTACGGCCCCTGGCGGTTGCGGCAACGAACCTCCTCCGCCACAAAAACCGCCCCCCAACCCCCTCGCCCCCCCCCCCCCCCCCCACAGCCCCGCCGTCTGATCCCAGAGGGCCCCGGGCCCTCAAGTCAGCCCTGAGGCGACTGGACCAAAAGAAGCTGACTGCACACAAAAAGAGAGAAAGAAGGTTAGAATCCAAACATAAAGATACATACAAATATCTTTTAACGCCCGATGTGCGTGTGGACGCATTAAGTGGTTGATACAAGCACTGACTGAAGGTTCTTTTGTATGAGATATTTCGACAATCCAACACAAAGTTATCTATTCTCTCCACCAAATGTGCTTTAAAAGATGTTGAGTTCTTCAAAGACATGAGCAAGCTGTGAATTGCATGCCAGAGCAACTAAATCACCAAACTGCGAGGCCATTTCACCCAATCAGACACCAGAAGCAAAATTATTTCCAGGAAAAGACACAAAAACATTTACATCAGTAGTTATTCATTGCTTTAAAAATTGATGAAAATATGTATTAAAAAAAACATAAATAATGGTGGATATCAGCCAAACGCAATGATTAAAGGAAACTGGAAAAAACTGTCAAATTAAATACAATTATAACATTTTTTTAAAAAATGTATCCATCTCAGGGGGCGGCCATTTTGCTACTTGCTGCCGACTGAAAATGGCAGCACAGTGCCTAAAGCATACCTGTCACATAGAGCGCATTATTGCTAAGAAAGCTTTTGCCTTGACTTGTATTTTAACTCACAACATTTAAGAAAAAAACATTTATAAAAAGTCAGACACACAGAATTGAAAAACTACTATGATCAAAACAATGAAAACAAAGACAAATAAATAATTGTATCCCATAGATCATGTGCGTCTCACTTTTGGAGATTTATGAAGTTTTGAGATTATTTCAACATTTCCATATTAAATAAAACAACAACAAAAACCATGAAGAAGTTTCTTTTGAACTATTAATGAGCATCACTGTTCTGTAGAGCACACACACACACACACACTGAATTTGGCACATGGACGTGACGACCACCAACAGGAAGCGTCCTCTGCACCCCTCCCTCCTCCTGCCCATATAGCGCTCACATTGCATCACATCAGCGAGTGACGGCAAGAGGGAGAAGAGTGCTGAAACGTGTTCGTCCCAGAGAACTGTGCATCTCCACTCGTGTATTTCAGGGAATGGCCCGAGTGCTTGAGTGCACCCGCCCAAGACAACAGTTTCTTTAAGACTTTCTTTGTGGGTTGAATACTTAACTGGAGCCTATTCATATTTGATTAGAGCTTCTGAGGCTAAGTAGCTAATAAACTGATTAACTGCTCTATATAAAGGAATGCTACAGTGGCTATGATCGGTCATTTAAATGTGTTTTGCGACAAAGGCATAAAAGGGTTAGACTGCACAAAAGCAAAACTGGGGGAGTTTGGTGGTTGATGTTCTGGTAAGGCGGAGATTTGCAGTTGAGATAAGTAGACACAATTAAAGGAGACAAATCCGGCGCAAAGACAAAAAAATTAAACTTGTGTTTGAGTCAAATTGTCAAAAACAAATTACACTTGTCCCCAGTGTTCAGTAAAATAGATTTTTTTAAAAGGGAAGTCAACCCAAATTTTCTTTACAAGAATGTGTGTCGAAATGGCATTTTGATTAATATGTAACTGATCGTAACGTAGCACAGAGTGACAATTTAAATCAAAAGGAGGCAAAAGTGTTGGCATTTTAGTAAACATTAAGACCAGCGGTAGTGTTGTGAACCAAATTGTGATGATCATGAGTCTAGACTGTTTTGAGTTCAATAACATTTAATACAACTTCATTACATTATTGCCTAGGCCATCAAATCAGTCCTGTGTCATAACTAGTATTAAGTCATACTGGATGACTTGGCGGTAAAAACCCTTGAGAAGAATCAGCACAAATTTAGAGAGGTTGGTGGGTGGAAGATGTGCAACGGTGAAGATTCTGTTGAGATTATAGCCATCATCTGACTTTGAGTAAAACAAACATGAAAGTGTAATATTGATTGCGTGATTCATACAAGTAACATGCCCTTAATGCCTTGGAAATGTTTCTATGCCCTTCTGACTGACTGTCCTGTCTTGTGCTTTAAGATGTGACTCCAGTAATGTCAGGAAAAGCCTACTAGAACATCTGAACTTGATTTGAGGTGAATCAGAGGCACTTTCACTGTCAGCAGGTGTGCGCTGACTCCCATTTAACATGAGTTTGAATGTGATTGTTTATTTGTAACACATCCATGGCTATTGGAGGGTGTGCAGACTTACATTAACATTATCGCAGTTCTTCAGTTTGACTTCACCACTTAAGATTTTTTTTCCAACTCAGTTGTGCATGCTAGAGGTGACAATGTTGCAATTAGGTGTGAAATGATTTATCTTGGTCATTTTTTAAATGTATCTATATCAGAATAACCTGGCAGAAGTTTCTTTTTAACGATTATATATACTGTATATTTAACTATTTTTGAACCCTTTTTTTTAACTATGGCTTTCTTCTTGTCACACTTCTACTAAGGCCAGATTTGTGGAGGACATGAGCCGGATGATTAATTTCTCCAACTTTTACCCTGATCTGTGCTTGGCTTCAAGGTGCTGTTTGTTCTTGAACAAACCTCTGAAGGTTTCACAGAACAGCTGTCTAGATTGAGATTAGAATCAAGAAAGTACTTGGTTGCATTGGATTTTATTATCAGAGAAAATGGGAGTTTATTGCTTTTGCAAGCCACATTTTTCTGACTTTTATTTGTAAAATAAACCCACATATAATTTTGCACCATCTTATGTTAGCCCATCGTATGAAATCCCACCAAAACACATATTTGAAAACCACACTGCCCCATGACCAAAATGTTGTGAAAAAATGTTCCAAACACATTTCATGAGTGAGCCATAAGATTTAATTTTCTCTTGGTGGGCATACATAAAATATCCCTTTTATATACACAACATATAATAAATAGATGAATTCCAATGATTGGGATTGCAGCGGCTTCAAGGCTTGAAGAGCTGTTTTGTAAACCGGGGTCAAAATATTTAATAATGAAAATATAAGTGATGTAAAAAAAAAAACTTCCAAAGTGATCTTTGCCACTATTCTGACGGCTGGGTTGCATTTGTGGGAGGCGCGCTGGTGCTCGCTGGGCTGTGCATGATTTTGTATCGGATGCATTCGATGAGATCTTTCTTAAGAAGCGGCATTTGGTATTTGTTGCCAGTCCGTCTCACCTGCTGTCGCACGTCTTTGCATTTAAACTGCAACACGAGAGAATGGTCAGTGTGATGCTCAAAAACAAACAAACAAACAAACAAACTTTAAAGGGACGTGAGAGATTCTCCTTACTTGTTTCAGATCGTTGTACACCTTTAAATGTCTCGCAATCTCCTTGGTTTCTTCAGGCTTGTCCAGGAGCTCGTGAACTTTGCAGAAGAACTTGGCCTGTTGGGACAAAGCAAAATGATCGATATGAATGAAAACAAAACAAAAAAGAACTTGTATCCATGTGCCTTAACATCCAAGAATATTCATAAAAATGATCTCATCCTCACCCCGCATCTTCCGATGCCTTCTGCCAGATATCTCAAACTATCAAAGTCTCCCTGTGAAAAAAAAAAATAGAATTTCAATTTCTATGCACCATAAATTGTGTATTTTTGTTGTTGTTTTTTTTTTTTAAGGATTATGAAGGACTGAAACTGTGATTCGCTTACCGTGGGTAACGACGTGTTGCGATCGAACAGGTCGATGATGGGTTTGAGCTTGTGCTCGGCTTTTTGGTGGTTCGGCTTGGTGGCAGCGGGTTGGCCCAGCAAAGCCACGGAGGACATCATCAGGAGCGCCGTTGTCATCATCGTCAGCATTTTTGCTTATAGAAATGCCTCGTCAAAATGAGCTTGAATTGAGTAAGCGCTTCGATTGACAGCTACGATCTCGCTCTGACACCTCAATCGCAAGCATGGGCCTTATACTCATCTTACCCCACCCCTTTTATGGTGACCCCCCCCAAAAAGTGACACCGTTACATTGCAGTACACAGGAAATAAGATTTGCTTGATTATGCTTCCAACAAACTGAGATACGTTTCTTTGAATTTGAGTTTCATATTAGGTCAGATGAAATTGACCATCAGAGCATATTTTTTTTCATCTCCTCCCACTATTAGGATTGCAATCAATTTGTTATAACAAGACTTGAAATTAAAGGGGAATAACATCTTGGCGTCAGATTTAGGGTATTAAATCACTTTATCTACTTGACAAACATATGGTCATATTGTAAACCTTTTTTTTTTCAACAATATTGTCGATATTCTCTACATGTCTGAAATCTCTTCACACTGATTGCAGCTTGCAGGAAGCAGCCTTTATTAATGGAAGAAACAACTCTTACCTTATTTATAATCAACTACATAACACATTGAATTTTTCTTTTTGTGAGCTGGTTCTGACAACAACGCAGCTGTCTAAAGACAATTGAACAGTAGATTATTGTAAAATGATGATGATGATCTTTTTGGGAAAATCAAAATGCACACTTTTAAAGCATCTGCAGACACCTTGTTAAAGGATGGGCTTCAGGTGTCAAATTATGTATTGTGTCGCTCTGTTTTTGGTTCATTCAGAAACAAAAATCATTGAACCAAACCAAAAACATTACATTTGGATTCATTGAATGATCTTTGTGTATATTATTATTCCAGTGTTTTCTTCTATAGTAAACAAACATAAGTGGAACAGCAAACGGGTAATGATGAAACTAAAGGGGAGTTACTGTACAACTGTGGTGGCATGCTCAGTGTAGATAGGAGGAGAGGGAGCTGATGCTGCACTTGGCGATCTCAGAGTTCTGGTCCTGGTTCTTGCGGATGCGATAGAAGTGTTGGATGTAACTGGAGCGGCCCAGCAGCTCCACAAAGTCCTCGTCGTGCGTGATGATCAGCAGCTGGAAGTTGTGCTGGCGGGAGCGGCCCTTGATGATTCTGTGCCGTTCAGAGAGGAGGAAAAAGGGACGTGAGTTGCGGGCTGGAAAACTGGAACCTGGAAGCCGCTATTTAGTCAAGGAAGGCCGATGCAATACATATGTGAGAATATTCCTGTTTCATAAAACTTTGCTATTGTTGCTGTTGGGATCTTACAGTGATCCTCCGCGTGATTCTGGTTTTCTCTTTCTGAGATGATAATTCCAAAGACGACCTTAGGTTTTGGGGAGCTGTTGAGCCAGGCGCTTTAGGCCTTAATGGGTTAAGCAGTACAGTGTGCCGTTAAAATAGCATCAGGACAATATGTTGAAGTGATACATCTGAGCTGTGTACAAACGGACTTTCGATTTTTTCAAAATCAAATCATCAGTAAGCTATTTATTCTTAAATCTAATGATGTAAGATAAGTTTGAAATTATATTTAATCGGATATATTGTAATAACAGTTTGTGGTATATTTACCGTTTAAACTATTACCGGTACACTAACTGTCATTTTTCGGGGGAGTGTGAATTTATTTGTTTTTTTCACAGAAGGGCGCGCTTCCCATTTCCTTGATTTCTTGTACTACAAACGCATAAATCACACATCTTCTATATGACACTGCTGTTTTCAATCATCCAGGGCAAAAACTCGAGTTAGAGCACCCCTGTTTACATCTTTGATGACTGTCGCTTGCGGGAGATACGTAAAAACATCAGCGTAGAACTCCTACCATACAGAATTTCTTTTATTTGATGAGTTTAAAAATATGGACTGACTACAATGTACACAACAGGACAAATAGTGAAGAGAGGCACCTGATAGTAAACCTTTCTGAAAATGTAACCCCTGTAATAATGGAGTCATTAAACCGTGTGCATGTGTGCGCGTGCACTGACTCGATAAGGGCGTGTGCCAGCGACTCAATGTTTTCTCTGTCCAGGTTGGTGGTGGGCTCATCCAGTGCCAGAATCCCGCAATTCAGACAGAAGGTCTCCGCCAAGGCAAGACGGATGATAAGAGATGCCAGCACCTGCACGCACACACACGGAAACAAAAATTATAACACACAACATGCACAAGGCTAGGGACAAAAAAAAAATTAAATGAAAAAAAACGGGTACCTTCTGGCCAGCACTGCAGCGTCCCCTCATATCCAAAGTGGTGTCTCCCTTTACCATAACCACTCGATAGTTGTACACCCGTCGTCTCCCTCCGGCAGACGAGTTCTCATCCACATCTGAGCGGATTTCCACGTACTCGATGTCTGGAAAGAGGAAAGGAGGACGATTGAGATGTGGATGGGCAGTGAACCTTTCACGCCAGTGGGCCGGGTCCCTAAATTGCCAATTTAACCCAATCCGGCGTTGGACTTGTCTTTCATTTTTTCCGTAAAGCCATGGTGCGAAGTTCAGCGTACTTACTTCAGCTTCAGTTGTTTTGAATGCAACAATTACAACAGCATCACGCTTCGCTGCGTTCGACGTGAAAGGCAAACGCAGACATCTGCCGAATATCTTCTGATGTGGACATTTCGTGAGATCTTTGTGTAAAGAGGCGCGAGGCTAACGTACCTTGTCCTCGATAGGTACTGCGCCAAAGGTCTTTGACGATTTTGTTGATTTCATCCATCTTCATACTGTGGAACTTCATGATGGCTCTGAAAGGACCAAAGACACAAGTGTTTATTCGTGGGGACATCGAGTCAATCATGAAATACTGCTCTCATTTTTATGACTATGTATGGGGAAAAAAGCTAATAGAAGTAATGCTCTATTTTTGCTTTGTTTTGTGCTGCACATGCACACGAAATTAGTTTTAATATCTGTAAAATACTGTCAGTCCAGGGTTCATAGATGGGAATAGAATTAACTCAAGGCGATATTAATGTTGACGCATCAGATTGAGATATTTCTAGCTGTGCAAAAAACTTACAGTTAAGCATTATGTTAATACCCTGGTCCAACTTGAAGTTTTATTAGGTGAATGGTTATCTTTTAGATGTAAAATAAGAAAATCTTATACAAAATTGTGACTAAACTCTTGTGGGAGGCAGCCCAACCATGAAACTTTTTTTTTTTTTTCAGTTTGTTGGCCACAGTATTCCAAAACATAAGATATTTTTAATCTGTGTCATATTGATGATACACGGTAAACAAGTAGGTTGATTAAGGTGATAAAACTGAAGCTGACTGAAGATGTTGTCTTCCTGTGTTACTAGAAGCGTTTGGTCAATAACCTCATCAAGTGATGAAGGGCTCTAATGTGGTCAAAATATCAAGTGGAAATCAACCGCGTCCTTCCGACGCCCATGTACGGCAACTGAAGAGGAGACTCATGACGAAATAGGAAAAGTCGTCTGATTTGCTTACGAGACAGAAAGTAGAAAGGGTTTTGGATTCTATGCAGCAAGTCTATTTATTATTACGGCGAGTCTAATCCTATTCATTCTGAAGCTTTTGAACTGATATAAAGAAAATAATTCATGAGTATTGAGGGCAATGTGTCAAAAAGTTGCATGTTAACTCGTGACCGATCGAAAAAAGGGTTGCTGGAGTCAGGCTTTTAGGTGGCTTCTCTTTTTCTTTTTTTTTAGTGTTCGATATGAAGTGCTAAACTAAAGCATGTCCGCCACATGGCGGTCGATAGATCGTATTCTTGACATGATTTGTTGTTGAAGGACGAGTACATTTTTTGGCCACTATGACAGTAACTGGGCCACGCAGCCCTTATCCCTTAGATGGCCAAGGCCTACTTGCTTTTGATCTTGATAATGCTGATGAAACAGCTGACTCAACCGGTGCAGACGTGAGGGACATAACACTCCCACCGTGTAATTATGATTGTGTGACAGTGACACACTGCTCTCTCAAGTCCCTTTTACGCTTCCTTAATCCACTTTCTTCAGGTTATTTTTCCAGATTTACCGGCTACTTGTGCCCAGTGTGATTACTTTTTGTTCAAACTACAGACAGATGCTGAGTTTTATAGTTTAAAAACTGTCAGGTGCTATTACACGTTGACAGAAGTACAACTACAAGCAATTTTGAAAACTATTCATTCAGTATATTCCCTGTTTTTGTTCCCGGACCAAAACACTAAAAGCGTTACTTTGGCGTCGTCTTGGTGCCAAGGAACTACGTTGAATTAGATTGGGAAGCTTCATTTAGACAAAAGTAGTGTTTTGTCACCATTTTATGGCATCTTTGTGCCAAGGAACTATGTTGGAGTGAGTGGAGATGTTTTATGTTGAGAAAACCTTTGCATTGCCACCATCTTGTAGCGATCTATAAGCAATTATAAACCTTTCTAGGAGGATTTGAATTACTTGGGTTTTTATTTTCTATTTACAGCAGGGCTCTGTCCCTAGCCCCCACAAATAGCTGGGGTTCACTGTACTTCTTAAAGCGCGATGAAGAAACAAGATAACCTACATTTAATGTTTGACGGGGCTGAGTTACACTTGCTGCGAACAGGATTACACTGCTCTCGCTAAAGTGAAAGTGGGGCACACAACTATAATCAGGCCTTAATCGATTCGAACATTTTTCCTCTCCTCTGATCCATGGCCTGATTATACCTGGTTCAGACTACATGGAAAATGTCATGATGGTACTGAGCCAGACCACTGCCATAAAATCCTGCCATGTCTCAGTCAGAGCACTGTCAACATTACATGACATAGCCCATCTTTTACAATCATTGGGCTAATCGTATCAAATCGAGTTGTCCGGGAGGCAGGATTGGAAAACGCATCGACGCTACAGGATATAGTAAAGAGTCACGCTCACTGATCGAGGGCTTTGTAGTAGAGATCCAGGTCTTTGATGACCAGCTCTGTCGTGCGCATTACGATCATCTTGTTTTTGTAGAGCTCATCCGCTTTGTGGTACTGGTCTTCCCGCAGCTCTTTGCTGAAAGTGAGCCATCCAGAGAAGCCAGCGTGAGGGGAATGTCAGCAGAGGAGATGACAATAGACCGCTAGCTCGGTACCCTAACGTAGCTCACTTGTAATGCAGCAACTCCTCCTCGAAGCCTTTCTGGCGACCGAGTGCGATGCTGCGGTTCTTCTTCAGGTCCTCCGCCTTGCGCTCGGCTTCACGTCTGTCTCTGCACGAGCACAAAACGAGGTGAAGTGAGAACCACGAAAGGAACTAAAAGCAACTTATTCGTGGATTTACTTGCTGAAGCACTTACTGGCGCAGCTGCATCACTTGCATGTTGCCTATGTCTTTGCAAAGGGCCTCCCGCTTCGAGACAACCTCTTTAAGCTCTTCAACCCGCTTTCTTAGGGTCAGGTTGTCCTGTAACCAGCGCTCCTGCACCTGACATGTGAGAAAATGCACATCAAAGCTCGATCTTTTGACTCCCAAAGCAAGCAACGTATCGTGACAGGAGGCCAGTGTATTGCGGTTGCCATTCACACAACAGAATAAGAATAGCTTTGTGTTCATTTCAGCTCTCTGAAGAAATGGTGCAATAACACGTTGACAAATAAAACAAACAGACAGTATACCCTCGTAGCAAAATGCACCCA
The DNA here is from genome assembly GCF_054856515.1 of Filicampus tigris. Taxonomy (NCBI): domain Eukaryota; kingdom Metazoa; phylum Chordata; class Actinopteri; order Syngnathiformes; family Syngnathidae; genus Filicampus; species Filicampus tigris. The sequence goes on along the minus strand of NC_141233.1, from coordinate 10,100,536 downwards.
TTTTCAGCCATCTCAGGGGGCAGCCATTTTGTCACTTCTGTCGACCGCAAATGACATCACAGTTGCTCAGGGCTCAGGTAATGACCAATTACAGCTTATCTGCTTTCTGAAGCTGAGCCGTGATTGGTCGTTATCTGAGCCCCGAGCAACTGTGATGTCATTTGCAGTCGCCAAAAGTGACAAAATGGCCACCCCCTGATCCGGCTAAAAAAGGGTGGATTTTGCTGCTTAATTCATATTCCACAAACGCAATATCAATCAGAATGCAGTGTTTCAACTAGTGGGCCTGCATAGAACATATTCTTGTAAAAAATGTTTGGGTTGACTCCCACTTTTTGTGGCTTTTTTTGGGCGGTATGTCATGTATGATATAAATATGTAAAATGAAATATGTGCCTTGTCTAAATGTTGGGAAACACTGCAGTCTTGGACGACCACAGGCATCGGTGTGGATTACTTTACCTTTTGAGTGTCGATGTCCTGACGGATGTTTACAATCTCTTTGCTGATCTTGTCTTTGTGTCGTTCTGCCTCGTGGAGCAGCGTGCTGTTTGCCTGAAGCTCGGACTCTTTTTGCTGCAACAACACTTCAAAGGTTCGCTCACAAAGACTTTGGAGTATCTTGAAAGTTTGTGGCACTTAACTGCATGCAAGATTTAACAAATTATGGATAACTCATTGAAATATTTGAGGGTCAGTGTGGTAACATGAAATAACGTACCTCCTTGTATTCATGTTTGCCCTCTTCCGCATACATGTTGATGTCCCTTTCCAAGTTGGTGATGATCTTTACTTTCTCTTTGATAGCGTTGATCTGCCATTGACAAAGCGCAAAGTACATAAACATAATTTCACAAAGACACAATAACAGCTAGGTTTGACCTGTGCGTTAACATGCGTCCACCTTGTCCTGCCCTTGCTCCTGCTTCTGCCTTTTACGTTCCATCAGCTCCTGTTTCTCCTGCTGCATCTTATTCAAGGTGGAGTGCAACGGAGACAGCTGCTCCTTCGCCTCCTGAGTGTGGCGAGAACGTGGCATTGAGTTGTTTTATCTACTAAGCCTGGCATTCAATTAAAAAAAAAAACAACAAAAAAAAACGAATAACTGCCGCATGACTATAAAAGTACCTCGATATCCCTGGCTAAGGTTTGAATCTCAGCGGTGAAATCGACACATTGCTCCTCCAGCTGCTGCTGCTTCTGCATGTCGCTGCTCAGCTGGAGTTTCTCCGCTTTGGTCTCGTTCACGCAACTCTTCAGCATCTGAATCTGATCCTGCTGGTCTTGGATCAGCTTCCGTTTTAGCTCCATCTTGCTGGATGCTGCGCGGGAAAAAATGTCAAGAAGCACGGTGTAAGTGTTTAGTAACACTTTCCATGATTCCGTTCAACTATGTGCTCTTGGCTCAAAGTGTACAAAGGACTAAACTAATTGGAGACACTGGTGGATATGTTTTAGAGTGATTGCAGTGATTCCTAACAAGATATGCCACGGGATATTAGCCAGTTTCACTTAATTGTTCCGAAAATTATTATTGAAGCTTTGTGCGTGTGCATGTCTTTTTTTTTCAATTCAGAATTGAAAATCACACTAAATACTGTATGTATATTTGTGAGTAAATTGAGATGAGATCATCATTTCTAATTTTGTATTTGGTGGTGTGACATGATTGTAAAATACATGCCTTGGGTCAATTAAGGTTTGGAAACACTGAGCTAGCTGACATCATCTTACCGGTGTCTGACTTGAGCTGAGTCTCCTGCTTCTCCTGACTGACTTGCTGGACAGTTCTGGTCAAGTCTACTCCCTGGAGTCTGGCTGCGTTCTGAGCTATTTTCCTCTCCACTTCCTTTAGATCCATCTACGAAGAACCATCAAATTCTGAATTGTCATGAAGTCTCTTGGCATGATCATAGAGACAAACAGGAGAGTAGTACCAGGAATCTGTCCATGAGAGCGATGTCCTGCTGACAGGCCTTGGCGGTTTCCTCCTCTGACATCAGCATCGCAAGCAGAGTCTCCTGCTCCTCCACATCACTTTTCAGCCTTTCGATATCTCTGTTCACACTCTGGAGTCGATTTCTCAGCTCAGGCAACTCCTTCTCCTGTAACTGTACAATGGACTGCCTATCGGGACGGGTACACATTTTAGTGGGATTTTGCCAAACATACACGATATGTGAATATACTTTCTTAAAAAGGTTGAACTTTGGAAGAATTGCAGTCTGTTTAAATACATTATGCCTAAAAAGACCAAAGCTTCACCATACATGACGTCACCCAAGACGTCAGCAAACACTGTGAGGCTTTTCCCTTGTCTTTTTTTGTGCTGCCACCACAGAAGGATTACAAGCGCAGGCAAAGAGGAAAAGTGATAATGATTGGACAGGAAGTGGAACTGACTACTCAGAACACAAACAGCAAATCACTTCATTAAATATCAATTCCACACACAAATGAATTTTTAGTTTTACTTTTGAGTTTTCATATAAAGCATTGACTTTATACTCGTCTGCCTTCATAATGTCAAAATCTTACTCAAAACATTGTCCATGCAGTTAAAGATTTTATGACCCTGAAACAAATGAATTCATTTTACAGTATTTGGCATCGTTACTTTTTAAAAAAAAAAATTCAATAGCAAGGTTCGTGGGACAGATTGCATTTGACTTTTGAGCTTCCATTTATTTTTCAAGATTTCATAAAATTGCACATATTTCCATAGCCATTTCATAAAAATCTCATGCCATCTAGTGGACTAAACCTTTCATCATTTTCAGTTAAAAGAAGAAGAAAACTAGTTACTGGCCAAAACATTAGTGTAGGTTAGTGACAAACTATAGCACGTACAAACGTGGGTTGTGTCGCCAGCTGAAGAACCGAACCATACTGTACACTGAGTACACCCTGTAGTAGAGTTGAGATATTATACCTGACTGGTCTTAGGGTCATCATCTCATCTCGCCTCCTCTCTTTCCTCTTCAGGTCCTGCTCCGTGTTTTTTAGCTTATCCGGAACCAGACGCAGTTTGGACTGCATGTCGCTGATGACCTCCTGTAGGTCGGGTTCCGACGGGAACGTTCGCTGGCAGACGGGGCAGCAGGGCTCCGTCTCCTCAGTCAGCTGGCTGATAAACTGGGTGTAGACGGCAGTGGCTCCAGCGAGCATGGCTAGGAAAAAAAAAAGAAACAAATGATACAACTAAGCTAATTTCCCGCAAGTTCCCCGCATACGTGAACTATTGGTGCACACGGCAACCTCTCTGTTTGGAAATTTTTTCCAGGTCCTCCTGCACTTTGCTGAGGTCCTGCTCCAGATCTTGACTGCCGCACACGTTGAAAAACTTTTCTTCATCATTTGTCAACTGCTGCTCCTTTTTACGTAGCTCGGCAGCAATGTGGCTCTTATTCTGCTCGCTGGAAGCCAGGTCCTTACTGTGAGTTGTGAAATTACAACAGGGTGGTCATGACAAAGTAAGGTCCAATAACAAGGCGAAAACATGTCATAGTAGAACCTCCAAAGTGGAACGACAATGCTGGTCGACTTCCAAGATTTGAATAATAACAGTGCATCAGATATTGGCGCTTATGGCGCTTTTCTGTAATACACTCAAAGCGCCTACAATGCACTTGAAGATTCACTCTAATTTCAAAACAATGTTTTACTATACAACAATTTGTTCCTGACTCAAAATGTCTGTAACAATTATAAAACCTTCACTAACAGGTAATAGTTTAAGTAACCTTCTCATTCATTCGTTGTTATCATTCTTTACAGTTATTCAAGTATATCAAAAAATATATTCTGAAAAGCAAAAAATAAAAAATAATAAAGTCACTCTTCTTTTGATGACATCTGAATGGAGGGAACAGGAAGGTATTTGCAGAGCGATACTGCCAGCAAGTATAGGTACTGTATTGCAGGAATTAATTTAGGGTAGTGTGCATTTACATCAACATCTGTCTGGCAAAATTATTTTAGGTATGTAGCTAAAACATTTAATTTTATTTCTCATTTTTTATTGAGTATTTTCACTTCTAAAGTTAACACCATTCACCGCTTCGCTGCTATTGCCGATACCTTTCTGTGCTAACATAAAAACACACACATAAAAAACAAATACAAAGCAAAGCAAATGCAAATCCTCCGTGACATGAAATTTTGGGTGAAGTCCAAGTTGTAGCTGTGTTGTTGTGTTCAACTTGGAAGGTTCCATTTCATATGTGAGAGTTGCTATAATTAGAAAACATACTTGAGTTTGGCCAGCTTGTCCCTGGTGCTGTTTATTTCTTTTGACTTGGTGTAAAGCCAGTCCTCCAACTCCCTTTTGTTGGGGAAGTGGCCCAACAGTGACACCAGATCGTCACTATGACGCGACTTGATCTTGCGTATCTGCTCCTCTTTCTCTTTCTACAAGACCGCCCCCGCCGCCCCCCCCAAAAAAAAGAATGTTATGAGGAGAAACAACAGACATGCACGAGGAAGAGCCCACACATGCAGGGCAAATGCCACCTTGTCCTTAGTCAACATGTCCATCTGTGTGCGCGTGGTCGTGTGCGTGTTGAGCACTCCCATCTCTTGGTCCAGCTGCCTCTGTGTACGGTCGAGTTCTGCCTTTTCTCTCTGGAGCTCCACAACCTCGACCTTCAGCTCCTCTACGATGGACGTCTGAAGGGCGCTCTGCAGCTCACGCTCCTGAAAAGACAACAAGCTATCTTAAATGCCTGTTTTGCGAGTTTTTTGTGGGGTTTGTTTACGCCAACCGTGGAAGCATCGTTAAACCCACAGCTTTAGCCAGCTCGTTTTCCAGCTCCTGCATTTTGCCGGACGAACCTTCCAGCCTCTGCAGGTCAGCGCGGACATTCCGGAGCTCAAACTGCTTCTTTTCCAGCAGGTCATTTTTCAGCTCCACTGTTCTCTCCAAACCTGTCTTCTTATCCCTGATCTCATCAATTGACTGTTGTTTCTGCTGCTCTTTTTCCCGCAGGTCCGCCTGGTTGAAGGAAAGAGAGGTGGCGCGTGACACTCGAGGTAAGGTATCATTCCACTTGCCTAAGTACCACGACTTTTTTCTTACCATAACCTGAGCGACTGTCTGTTTTTCTTGCTCCAGTCTCTGAGCAACGTGACGATGAAAGCTCTCGAGCTGAATAGTTGTAAAGGGCGGCCGGTCGTAGCCTTCCACCTCCAGTTGGGACGACAGTAAGCGAACCTGCGACAGCGAAATGAAAGTCAGTCGTTAGACTCTCTCAAGAAACAAGTTTATTTTCAACAGGTCAATTTGGAGAGGCAGGCAGCCTTGCCAGTGTCCCAAGCCCAACCAGCCATTTTAACTTGTACATGGATAAACAATTAGTGTACGCTTTTCCTTTCAAAATGGCTATTAGAAAACGTGGAGTTCCAACGTGTTTGAGTGAGTGGGCTCAAGGTAAGCAGGACTGTTTTGCTCTCACCTGAGTGTCACGGTTCTTGATATTTTGTGTGTGGCAGTCAGCCTCTAGCTGAACACGGCCTGGGAAGACCAGATGACATGGATTTTTATCTTGTTGTCCACTCTTCTATTCACAAACTAAACCATTCTGTTTTACTTTCTGGGCACTGAAATTAAAAATGGTCATGTATCGATGTGGCTGTGTACCTTGTTCCACCAGGAGATCGGACTTGAGCCTGTTGAGTCTCTGACACTCCCTGTCGGCTCGCTCAAGTTCCTTCTTGCAGTCGATCAGCCTGCGCTCCTTCTCCCGCACTGTTCTCTGGTGGTTCTGGTAAACCTCCTGCAGGTGCTCAGTTGAACCCTGGAACACCTGCAAGCCAACACAGACTACAGGCTTGATGCTGCTCTGGAGTATTCGCAATTATTACCTTTTTTTTTTTTTTAAACGAACACTTTTTTAATTGGATCTCAATGAAATGTGCGGCTGTAAGTGTCAGGTAAGTGTACATTTTATGGTTATGGGAAACGTCTGTATCTTGCACCTGTTCCATTGTTTCCTCGAGGTCCTTGTTGTCTTCCTCCATCTGTTTCTTCCTGCTGTCCAAAGCCTTAATATCATTGTCCAGCTTCATCACCTTGCACAGTTTCAAGTCGATGTCTGCCAGCCGATTCTGACCCCCCCAGAAAAAAAACATTACTTGTATGGCATGTTATCACTTTGATTTAAAACTGTGCAACAGCGCAAACCTCCAGTGGATCGATTTGGCTTTCAAGGAGCTGGATGCTGTCCTTGGAGGCCATCAGCTGAGCCTCCTTGTTGGCGACAATCTCCCTAATCTGCTGGGCCTTCTCCTTGTTCTGCTTCAAGAAGCGCAACTCCACCTTGCACTCGCTCACAGTGTTGCTCTGCTTGAGACGCAACTGACGCATCATATCCAAAGCTTTGATATACCTTGAAGGTGACAAGAACGTCAGATACACATCTATTGGCAGTAAGAGGAGGAAGAAAAAAATGCAAATGAATTGGCTGTTACTTGGTTGCAGCGAAGATGGAATCAAACTTTTCTTTGAGCGCCTTGCCCTCACTAAGTGGCCAGTTGGAATCCTCTTGATGGCAGAATATGACGTGATTCAACACAGGTTTGGAAACGCCGAGTGCGGAAATCATCTCGCGGTCAAGCTCGCCGCATTTGGATGACAAGCTCACCTTTTCACCACCCCTGGTTGAATACATGAAGACAATACGAGCATAGATTGTGTTCTCTCCCACATTACAAATTTGTACACGTTAGGTTCATTGAAGACTCTCAATTGGCCTTATTTTTAAATGGTTGTTTGTCGGTGTGTGTCAATTTGAACTGCTATTGGCTCACGGCCAGTCAAAGGTGTAGCCTGCCTCTCACTTAAAGTCAGCTAGGATAGGCTCATGTGTGAACTGCAGCCTCAGCTATACCGATGACACTAAAGTAGATAAGTGCTACAGAAAAAGGATGGACGGGCTCTGCAACAAATGAATGCAAATAATATTGATCTTGATGGGAAATTCTGTTTTGAAAGTCAACCAAATTAGAGATCGACAAGTGTCACAGAACAAATGGTGGTCGCCCTCCAAGGTACCACGAAAAACAAAAAAACAAAAAAATAAATAAATAAAAAAAGGATTCAAGAGCTTAATAACATCGGACTTACTTTATCCGAGTAATAACCTGCTCTAAGCTTTTAAAGGAGTAATTCTTCGCCTTCTGGGTGCAGGACATGGAACGCTGGATGCTGACTTTCTCTCCGTTGACATCAGTGAACAGAAGTCGAATCTGTGCTCGCACGTCTGTCTCATGGGCATCCTGGAATCACGTGTTGATGAAAGCTCATATTAGAATTTAGCGTGGAAATGGGGAACCTACAGCACGCAAGAGCATTTATCTGGCTTATGCAACTCGATTAACAAAGAAAATTATATCAAGTGGTAATGCACATACAGTAATAAAAAAAATAAAGATTTGTTAAATGTATTTATTTTTTACTAAGATTGCTCCAGTAGTAAAAAGGTTCACCTCACCTTAAAGTCATTGCACTGACCTAGGTTTAACTCACACCCACACTTAACAACATTCCTAAACATAAAACAACGATTCACCTTTGGATCATGGACAAAAGCACCTCCTTTAGAACCCGGGGGAAGTTCCCCTGCAGTTGCATACTTGAGGCACTCAATAATGGTCTGAAAAACAAAACAAAAAATACAATCCCTTTCAGCTCCAATGTGTCTTCTTGGTTCTCCGCGGGGTCTCTGGAAGTCCTAGTACCGTTTTGCCTGCTCCATTGGGACCAACCAGAACCGTAAGGGGAGTGAAGAAAGAGATTATTTGTTTGTCTTTGTCCTCAATCCCAAAGCTTCGGACCCCAAGGATGCTCATCTTGTCTATTCTGGACATGTTTGCTTTCTGCAAGAGAGGAAAAACATAAAAATAGTCTTGTTTTTAGGGTTTCATAGGGCAAGTTTTTTTTTTTTTTTTGCATTTGGCTCACTTTTCTAACCATCAATAATTTGGGACATAAAAGTGTGAACCTTGCAAATAAGGTGTAAATGTAAATAACCCGTGCCAAGAAGACCCAATTAATCTCACAGTAATACAGACAGGCAGAACCTGTTCAGTTTAGTTTCGATTCTACAGAAAAGTCATCGATTACTCCACAATGGGGTGAGCCCAGGCTACAGATTCATGGGTTAAAGTTCAAATGAAGTTCGCCTGTAAGGGTTACAGTGCATTTCAGGTTAACCCTGAAATTTCACCTGTAAACCCTATTTTTTTGTGATGAGTGTAAACCTGTAGCAACTGCATATAATACACATTTAATAATAATACTCCTATATTCTGTAATTTCTTCCTACACGTCGAGACATCCTACCAATGCCCCATGCGCTTGCGCACGCATGCGCAAAAAGCTGATAAGTGTTTTCGTGGGAATTTTATAACTTTTTGTCCTACCTGTCGTACGTTCCGTTAAAAGGGGTGAATACTTACTATTTTCGTTTTTATTGGGTCTTAATTGAATTTTTCATTGCTTAAGCATTGCGTGTTTTTCTTGTAGTAGCTTTGAGCATAGTGTTGATATGTTGACCACATTCATCACAGTGTATGTATACCACATTCATTCAATTGTCAGGACGTCCTACCTCGTTGCGCCTCCGTGTAAGTATTTTCTTAAGGATTTTTTTTTAAAGTTCTACCTATCAGTCTGCATCTAAAGAAAACAAGCTGAAAGCGCACGGTCGTATTTTGGTTGTAAAATTAAGTTTGGGGTAGCGAAACTAGTCTACATGGAAAGCTAGCACCAATATTAACGTACGTATGTACTGTTACGCTCGCAAAAATAAAGAAAAACAAAAACCGTCAAAGCATTACACGGAATAACAAAAATGGCCATTATTCGTAACTGGCTTGTCTAAAGTCACATCGTGTCACGAATCACACCTTATCTTGGAATGAGTCTTCACGTTAAGCAATAAGCAGCTCAGCCTCAGACTCCAAGCTTTCGCGCTACAGAATACAGTGACGTCGACACGTACGACGTTTGACTTCCGGGTATGGAACGTAAAACGTAGACGTGGAGCGTTGCTGGACTGCGTGTCATATTTTTATATTTACATATTCTCATATGTATGTATTTCTTTTTTTGCCACCTAAATAGCAAATGTTTGCTTAATCTTGTTTTTTTTTAACTTATTTTTTATGCATTCAATTTATTATTTCCCATTTCTTATGAATGTATTGTTTATTTGTGTACAGCATGTTTTGTGTGCCAATGAACTAATATTTAATTTTATTCTATTTCGTTTTTTTCTCATCACATTATAATCAATATTTCATTACGTTTACCCATGAGATTCACAGTTAGGAATGTACAGTCATTCACACTTGTTGCACTATGGTCTAAATCTTTGATCACCACAAGAGGGCAGCATTCCCATATTGTAGAAAAAACGCTCCCATAACATTTTAAATGGCATTCTTATATTGTTTCTGCAATCCCTTTGTCCACCTGCTTGTCCATTGCATTATGTCATATGTGAAAATCTTCTAAAGAGAGGTGAATTGTGTACTTTAAATATAGTGCATTCAATGTAAACTCACAAATATAGGCTACGGTACACACTATATTAACTAAATGAATACAAAGCAAATAATTATCCATCAATTTTCTTTGGTGTTTATCCTTATTAAGGTCTTGGATGAGATGGTGGCTATTCCATTATTCTATTTTTATTCGGATTACCTATCTATGCTTTTCTTTCTGACTTTTTTCTGACTGCGGTCCTGGTGTTGACCACTACAGGTATTACTCCACTTACAAACCTGGCAACATCACCTCCGTAAAGTATGCAGCATCCACACATGCATGCACACACCCAAAAATGCATGCAAACGCGCACACGCAATCACACACACACTACCTTCCGCTTTCAGTCCACTGACTTAGCCTGTCTGTGTTATCAGACCACTGACTCACTGAGCCTCAATCTGTCCAGCTCATGGCGCCCTTTCTATTTTCATCTCATCCTGACTTGAAAATGTCAAGACATATGTCTTGTTCTCTTGGAGGTGTACTGTATTGTTGTGCCTGCACATATGGAATGAAATTGTACCGTACGTATATAAACTTTTCAAATTCTCTGCAAATACAGATGTTCTTCATTGGTGAACAACAGATAGACTTTTTTGATACAATACCTGCCTTGGATTTCATGAGATCATGCAGGTGTACCTAATGCATTTTCTGTCCATGCAGTCCAACTGTTGAATGCAAGAGCACAAGACGTGGCAGACGTCTGCTGAAAGAAACAAAGCGTGGGTGAGGCACAGGCGACCAGGCGAGAGAATGCGCTCAGGACCCAGATCTGCAAGCCTCTCGCTGGTGAGGTGTAGAGCTGAGTGCAAGTATGTGCGTCATCAGTGTGGGCAGCAACAGAGAGGAGATATTGTTAAAATGAACATCAACCCAAACATGTTTTTTTCAAGAATATGTTCCCAGCAGGCCCACTAGTTAAAACACGGCATTCTGATGAATATTGCGTTTGTGGAGTATGAGTTCAGCAGCAAAATCCACCCGTTTTTAGCCATCTCAGGAGGCGGCCATTTTGTCACTTTTGTCGACTGAAAATGACATCACAACTGCTCAGTGCTCAAGTAACGGCCAATCACGGCTCAGCTTCCGAAAACAGGTCAGCCGTCATTGGTTGTTACCTGAGCCCTGAGTATTGTGATGTCATTTTCAGCCGACAGAAGTAACAAAATGGCTAAAAACGGGTGGATTAACTTTTATGCCACAGACGCAATATTTATCAGAATGTCTTGTTTCAACTAGCGGGCTTTAAACTCTTTCCTAGCATACACAGTACATTTCATCACCAAAGTTGCAGACTTGAAAATAAGATGAGCAGAGAGGCACGGGTTGCATTACACAAGTCGGCCTTTGCTAGGCAGAGACAAGTTTTCTGGCCTCTAGTCGTGGTCTCAATAAATCACCTGCCATGTGACCAAGTCAATACCGCTCCCCAAATAGAGAAGGCAATTCATCAAGATATGATGAAATACAGTGCGGTGTACAATTTTTAAAAAATGTATGAAACAATTTAGTGGTTTTATTGTTGCTCTGTATTAATTATAATAATACTAAAAGTAGTAACCACAAAAACAACAATCATCAGGTACCGCACTGTATTGTCCACTTTTGATTGATTATTACTGGCCTACAGGTAAATAATAAATCACAAACATTTGAGTAAAATGAACCAAAAAAATACACGTAAGTTTAACTTTTACCATTGATATGATTAAATATTTGTTCAATTAATGATAAATGGATGAATTATAAGTTAAAAATATATACATGACAATTAATTCAATAGTAGAAATGCATCGAATCCACTACAGCCTCCCCCCCAAAAAATATTTTTTTGCAATGTGCTTTTTAAATAAGGAAAATAGCCCGGTTTAATATTAAATCTTATAAAAACATATTGAAAAATCTATAATTAAACTGAATTGAATAGTTTGTCCATCATGATTAATTCATTGCGGTTCTTTTCGTGTGTGCATTTAGGCCACCAGAGGCGTGGCAATGCAGTGCACAGAGGCTGATTTCTTAATCATTTCTACATGTGTTGCTGCACCGTTTGTGTTCAAATATCCATTACCTACAGACCCCGCCACATTGATGCTAGTTGTCAGCCTGTCTGGCATTTTGCATTGTCTGTTATAGTGAGTGAATGACCTCTTGTTCAGCCTATAGGAATGGACAGAGGAATTCATAACTGAGGAAATGAGGCCTGTAAAAGGTTTTCCTTCATCCTTCCACCGCGTCAACAATCCTGCCATTTTTATGTAATCGTTCTAACAAGCACACAGACATGTAAGCAAGCAAAAAACATTGAAAATAATAGTAAATGCTTCCAAGGTATATTACTCAAGCACTATATGCAACTTAAGAAGGTCTGGTGATGGCTTTAAGTTCCATTTTTGGGAACCCTTCTGTGTATTGTTTGTTCTTTTCACCTTATCTCAGCTGCCAGCTTGACAGCTCAATTCCTTGGCAGCTGCAGACTGAAGAATGAGCCGGCGCGTGAAATTACCATAGGTGAAGACGCCAAGTGAGCTCAGCCCAGACAGCCGACTTGAGAAGGAACTATTATCATCTAGTGTAAGTGGTTGCCTTTCTGAGGATCTTTTGTCTTGTTTATTTTTTGTTTTGTTATATTAGTATGCAAAACAGTCACTACAAAACAAAATGGAAAAGAAATGAAACAACCAAAAGAGTACCAACAATTCCTCTCCTTTAAAAGTATTTCTGTGGTGTGAAAATAAAAAGTACTGTCAAATGTGCCAAATATATATTTAAGGAAAATTAAAGAAAACATTTAAACCGGCCTGCAATGCAATTTTTGTGTATAACATATGTTATGCATAAAAAGTGGAAAGAAATTGGACTGTGATGGAAGGGCACCTTTAAAAAAAAAAACTTCCTAAATGAAAGGAAACATCCCTCCATAGAGATCAATGTGCACCCCGATAACGTGCTTCAATGGTCAATATGAAAAGCCGCAATTTCACGAACAAATTTGATTCATTAGTGCCAGAAGTTAAAACGTCAAATTCATTGTTAACAGGTCAACATGCAGTGAATGAAAGACAAAAAAAGACATCCGCATCTATTCTCTTCTACTCCTATTCTATTTTGTTTGCTTTTTGGAGCAGACATAAATTAGCCTGCATGGCTGCTTGTGTGCGTGTGTGTAAGCCAGCTTGTGTGTGGGTGTGTGTGCGTGTGTGTGTGTGTGTGTGTGTGTGTGTGCTTGTGTTTGTGTCTAACATGGTCTTGGTCTGAACTTGGCGGCTGCACGCATAGCCTGGCTCAGAGCTGCGGGGAAATGTGGGCGTTGTGTCTGCCAGGCCTCTTACACTTGGCTTGTCTACATGCATTACGCTCTCTCACAACACACACACACACACACCCACACACACACACACCCACCCGTACACGCTTCTCACGACACATGCCTAGCCATGACATGTCATAGAAGCACACATGCAAAAGCCTGTGTTTTTCAAATAATAGACACATTGATTGTCTCTCTGCCTCTCTCCCACACACAATATTAAAGTTGAAATATACTAGAGAATGTGCTTTTTATTATTGAGTGGGGGGTTGCCAAATGTAGGCAGTGGCGGCTTTGTGCAAGGTAAGCAGAGCTGCACACACGTTAGCTGACAGCATTCGTTTCCAATAAGCAACACTTACTTAATTGCCCAGTGATCTTGTGGAGGTGCGGGGATTGGGTGGTATTTTTGTTTCCGCCACATCCACACAGTATAGTGTGGGGAATTGTGCCCAACTTCACGTAATTGCTCCAAAAATCATTCTTTATTTACCATCGATAAAACATCTTTGTTAACCTATCTATGCAGAACAATTCAATATTTAAGTATTTAACAATTTTTTTCCCCCAATGTATATGGAAATATGTGCCTTGGGTCAATCATTGGGAGTCAGAACTTCTGCCTCCACAATACAAATTGTTTTAATTGTCTTGTCATTGTTTGATTTTTTTTTCTTCACACTCTCATGCTGGCCCCTAAAACGAGCTGATTCAACACTCTATTAATACTATACTATACTATACTATACTATACTATACTATACTATACTATACTATACTATACTATACTATACTATACTATTCTATACTATACTATATAATGTACTGCAGTTGATCCTTCGCTTATTTTCAATGGTCAACAAATGCACAATATGTCTACTTTAATTCAAGCTGTAGGCCTGAGAATAGGGCTCAATAAAAGATAACCTAATTTATTGACCTCATCCTTGTTATTTCTTACGTCCACTCGATGGCGCCATTGAGCCACTTGTTTTCCAGGTTCACGTCAGGCCATCGAGACGCCTTCTTTTTTGCTGCATCCCCGCTCGCTTTATGACATATTTAGCAATGAAATAGCGACTTGTTATGCGACCTCTTAAATAAACTCATGGGGAGAATGGCCTTTATTTCGTAAAAGTATCTATTAAGCCATTAATAAAAGACTGACTAGACAGTCCTTTTCTCACGCAAGTTTCATATGAGTAAACTTGAGGTAGATAAGCTCTGTAGTAAATTAAAGGTAGTGTTTTTTGTTTTTTTTCTTAAAGCCCTTCCCACCCTCTTCCTTCACCCCCTTACTCCCTCGCTCCTCACCCTCCTGGATGGTCGAATTGTGCGGCAGAGAGAGAGACGCGCGCACTTCTCGGCGAGCCCCCACAGTTTGATTACACTCCTCCTCCAAGCGAGGGTCAAGACGGAAGGAGAGGATCACCTCCCTCAAAATACAGAAACAAATACAAAACTGGGGGAAAAAAAAAAAAAAAAAAAATTAGCTAAGGAGGAATAAAGGTGAGCGTCGCAAGGATCCTTCTCACGGAGGAGTGCGCACGCGTGGGTGCGAGACGCACGCTGAAGAATGCAAGCCAGGACGTCGCGAGTGTTCTAAACAATTTTATTTAATGGACTTTTTTTTGTACACGGATTTTCCAACCACCCACGGATTGCATAACAAGGACAATTTAAATGGAAAATCTGTCATATTGGAAAGTGACCTTGACGGAGGATTATATGATTCTAACACTTTGAGAATGATGCTTTCAACCTATTGTTTTTATTTATTTAAGTATATAACTTTTTTTTTTTTTTTTTTACCAGCCAACCACGTGGAAACATTGGCAGGCTTTTACCAATCTGCATTGAAAGACATTGAAGAAATATAACCGACAGCAGTGGTGGGTTTCGATCCAGGTGTCCGATATAGTCAAGTGGAAACGCCTGGAGTACCATTAAACAAATCAGATAAACGCACTGCGAAAGCCGTCAATAGCCGTTATTGACGAGGTGCTATATAAAGCTAATGACTGGACCTGACAGCCCGCACTCAACGCAGCTCGGCAGCAAACGCGGTTGAGAAACTTTCCCAGAAGGTCGACGGTAAAGTAACATCAGTCTTAATTGTGTTCTTTCAATGCACCATCTTATGAGCACACCACTAATTGGACTGAATAATATGCACAGAACGTGTGGCGAGCGCTGATGCCGGGATAGTTGGCAAGATCCTGACCATCGAAAGCCAGGATGGCGGTTCTGACCAGGTGCCTACGGGTGACCCGGGCGACTGGAGAAGCGGCACAGAGACGGCCAACCTTTCAGTCCTGAGATCCGTGCGTGGAGCGGCGCAACTGCAGCGGGCCCGGGGATGTGATGGGGTGACGGCTCACGCCCCCCCCCTGACCCCGATCCCTAAAATCCCACCCACCCCGGATACAGTTTTTATGTAAACAATGGATCACAATTTCTCCAATTTCTCGATGGTTCGAGACGGCAGGCAGCCGCTGCCCGAGCGCGACTCGTCCAAACGGGTTCTGACGGGATGCTTCCTATCCCTCCTCATCTTCACCACGCTGCTGGGCAACACGCTGGTGTGCGTCGCCGTCACCAAGTTCCGCCACCTGCGCTCCAAGGTCACGAACTTCTTTGTCATCTCCCTGGCCATCTCCGACCTCCTGGTCGCCATCCTGGTGATGCCTTGGAAGGCCGCGACGGAGATTGTAGGTTTCTGGCCCTTCGGAGCCTTCTGCAATGTATGGGTGGCGTTCGACATCATGTGCTCCACCGCCTCTATCTTGAATCTTTGCGTGATCAGCGTGGACCGCTACTGGGCCATCTCCAGTCCGTTCCGCTACGAGCGCAAGATGACCCCCAGAGTGGCGTGTCTGATGATCAGCGTGGCATGGACGCTGTCCGTTCTCATCTCTTTCATCCCCGTTCAGCTGAACTGGCACAAAGCTCAGACTACCAGCTACGCCGAGCTTAACGCAACGTACCCGGGCGAGCTGCCCGCCGACAACTGTGACTCCAGCCTTAACCGGTCTTACGCTATCTCCTCGTCGCTCATCAGTTTCTACATCCCCGTGGCAATCATGATTGTCACGTACACCCGCATCTACCGCATCGCCCAAAAACAAATCCGGAGGATATCTGCCCTGGAGAGAGCAGCGGAGAGTGCCAAAAACCGTCACAGCAGCATGGGGAACACGTCCAACATGGAGAGCGAGAGTTCGTTCAAAATGTCGTTCAAGCGAGAAACCAAAGTGTTAAAGACGCTCTCAGTCATCATGGGGGTGTTTGTGTGCTGCTGGTTGCCCTTTTTCATCCTCAACTGCATGGTTCCCTTCTGCGAGTCCAACCTGCCCGACGACGCCAATGACTTCCACTGCATCAGCCCCACCACCTTCGACGTGTTTGTGTGGTTCGGCTGGGCCAACTCGTCGCTCAACCCCATCATCTACGCCTTCAACGCTGACTTCCGCAAGGCCTTCTCCATTCTGCTGGGCTGCCACCGTCTCTGCCCGGGGAGCAACACCATCGAGATCCTCAGCATCAACAACAACGCCGGAGCGCCCCATCCCAACGCCGGTTGCCAATACCATCCCAAAAGCCACATTCCAAAGGAAGGCAACCACTCGGCGGGCTGCGTGATGCCCCACAGCATTCTGTGTCAGGAAGAGGAGTTACACAAGCTGGATGGAAGCGTCATGGACGAGATGGAGGTAGGTGTTGTGAACAATGCCTTGGACAAACTGTGCCCGGCCATCTCGGGCAATTTAGACAGCGACACGGAGATCACTCTGGAAAAGATCAACCCCATAACGCAGAACGGACAGCACAACACCATGTCCTCCTGAACACGGAACGGACATCTTGCAGCGACATAGTGAGTGTGTTACTTCCTGCAGGACCTTCGGCCTGTCGACACTGATCCACAAGGGAAAAAAAAACTTTCGAATGTTTCCAAGTTAAAGGCACTTTATCCTGGCTAAACACACTGCAAAATTCTGACGTGCGATCGCATACTTAGGATGCATAGCAGTGCATCCTGTACAGTACAGACTGACTTTTAACAGTATATAGCGCAAAAGATGTAGAAAACAGTAGCAAAATGTGTTGTTTCATGCAGTTGATATCTGATTATATTTTTAATTGCAGTATAAACATGGCAGTTTTCTTTGGAGAGCCAACCTTTGCAGGCAGCCAAAAGATTAGGGTGTGGCGTGTGTTTTTGACTGGCGGTCTATTTGGCAAGAAACCATATTTGACAACCGATATGGGAGGTCAAAATGGACAAGGGAACAATGTTTTTTTGTTTATCCAGTTAAAGCCTCTCAAAAGCTACTATGTACAGTGAACCCCCGCGTATTTGCGATTTGGCGTTCACTAAGTCACCTCTTCACTGTTTTTTTGTAGAACCTACCCTCTGCTCTTCTCAGAAAACTCGCATATTTGTGGCTTTTGTATAACTTGGGCACCATCTTGTGGCATCTTAGTGTCAATTATGTTGAAGAGTTTCAAGTAGTGCATTGCTATCATCTTCTGGAATCTGGAGATTTTGGGGGGAAATTAAATCCATATCCAATGCGAAAACCGGGGTTCACTCTACTCCAATAAGTACTTGTCTAAAACGGGGTACACACTTTGGAAAATATAAAGAACAACCAGCAGTTGTAGAAGAAGCTAGGCTAATTGTTAGCTTACCTGGTGTCTACATTGAAGTCGCAAAGCTCTCATTTTTGTGGTATGTGACTTTGAAGACACATGATGTAGAAACACACTCACGCACTTCCTGATTGGCTTTCATTTCCTTTTACATCACAATCACTCATCCCAATTTGGTGTTGACCACACATTTGACGACCCTGATTATTGGGGATTTAAAATCACCGTAAACTCACGCCACACCACAGACTAACAGCTCAGGATAATCTACTCGGAGACATCTGACAATCGAGCCTTTGTTGATTTTGATCGGAATGTAGTAAAAATCCTCAAATTAGAGATGATCTGCATGTATTTACCCCTCTATGGGTTGGGATCTCTGTGCGGGTTCCTCTGTCTTGCTTTTCACCAGCTACCAAGTGTACTGGCTAACATGAAGGCTCTCTGTTTTAGCCCCTCCCCCTTCTAGCATTTAAAATGGTTCTGTTTTTAGCAAATACCACTTGTCCTCGAATGTAAGTCTGCAAATTGAAACAAAACAAACCTGTACTTAGATGGAGGAGGAAGACGTTGAAGTGCACTCAACCTTAATGAAAGTGAAGTTTACTGACATTTTACGAAACGTGTAAATATCTGATTTCTTCAATTGCTTGCGCCGGGAGACGTGCTGTGCCATGCAGAAAGCACGCTGTGTTCACAGCATGGTGACTGACCAGTCAGTGCGGGTAATTTGTCATTACTCCTCATCCAATGTTCAATCAATAATTAACATTGGCTTCTTAATTCAATTTAAAAGGTGCAAAGTAACAGCTCTGCAACACCTTGTTTTGTGAGCATATTGTAAGCTGTCTTTTGCAGTATGTGGTGTGTGACCTGATATGGTCATCCTGGATAAATAATGATGTATGAGGTTCTAAGAAGACATTAAATTGAGTTTTAAGAATACGGCGAACCCCGACTATTAACGAGGGATAGAGACCAAACCCTGCCGCAAATAGCCAAAATCTGCAATAGACACCTTCCAAAAAGGTTTATACTGCACTGGAATGGCCCATAGATACCAAAAGATGGTGGCAAAAAACTATTTTTTACTTAACGAAGCGCCTCAACTACCGCATCAAAATGTCACCGGATAGCATGATAGCAAAACTGGCATTACTTTAGCATGAGCACAAAACAATAATGGAGGAGAGGTTACCGCCAAAAGTCTTTGAATAGGTGAATTTGTGAATGCTGAACCGTGAATCTGCGGGGGTTCTCTGTATTGTACGTACTGGGGGTTCTCTGTTTATGACAGAGAGCTGCTCCTACTGTATCAACGTAACCTGAATTTGTACAAAAGTCAAAAATGTGCAATAATTACTCATGTCTCTAATTTTGTTCTTCATTTTTGTAATTCTACATGTAAAATGAAAAAAATGTCATAGTTTTCATATTCAGATTTTAGGCTCAAATCAAAAACATAAGAGACTGAATTTGATTAGGTCGGGTTTACATGACCTGAACTGTAAGTTTGGTAATTAGCAATAGTAAAGATACACTAGCTCGTTAGCCTTAGGTGTCACATGCATGGAGCTATGAATACTATAACGCTTCAAACATGTTTGCTGTTGATTGAATTTGGCTGATTGATCATTTGATGGATAGTATTTGTGGTTCGGTGTCAAAATATTAGCTAACAAGCTAACGTATTTTGACTGATGCTTAGGACCGAACTTCAGAAATCAAATTCAGTCATGTGGCCTGTTTTTACATTTTGTATGTTTGTATTCAGCCTAAAATGAAACTGAAAAATCAAGTATATTTTTGTTATATTTATGTCACATTCAAATGTCATATTCTGGAGTAACTTTGATTTGTGATTGATGTTATGTTGCCACCTGTCAATTTGTCTTGGAGAGACAGCCTGTAAATTGATGTTTTTTTTTTTTTTGTTTTTTTTTTTACTGGTTTATTTATGCAGCAAAACTAACCAAGAAAAAAAGCATTTCTTTCCGAAGTTTACCCCCGGTGTTAACTATTGTCCAAGTGGTTCTGGCTGGTTGAAACATCTTACTGGTTTGTGTTTAGAGTGCCACCTGTTGCTTTGGCAAGCATTGCACAGCCTTTAAATAGTTTTTTTCAACTGAACTTTGACCATATGACTTTTTTTTTAACGTTGACACTAACATGGTTGAAATTGGCGCTAATTAGCTTGTAACTCAATAGCACCGCTAGAGGGACAATGTGGTATTAAAAGATGGCACCAGCTTCTTACCAAAATCACTTATTTCACCGTTAAAGGTGAAATGAAGGGCGTTTAAACAAATGCAGAAAAACAAGGTGAAAGCATTGGCGTAAAAGCCAAACCAAAGTTACGTTTTATGAAATAACATGCTGTGTGTTTACAGTCAAGTGCAAACACATCTCTCCGGTCAAAGTCATGTGTTTGGTTTGGGGTGATAAAGAAAGAGTGCTTGAGCGAATGTGTAAGCAATTGTTCTTGAACGCAGCGTTTGATTTTCCCGTGCTGGAAAATCCGATGCTGTCCATACGGGCAACGTGGGGAACTTGTAGCTCAATATGTGGCACACAAGCAGCTCATTGTCCTCGCTGCCTTGTTCTCCTCTCACGCTGCTCTGTTGGCTGAACATGGATTAGCAGGCATTTGCTGTCAGCTCATTTCAATTTCAAACAGCCCTAATTATCTTTCAAGTGCCACTACTTCAAGTATCTTTGCCGCTTTTTTAGGGATCTGCTGTTTCCCTCAAAACAAACCAGGAACTACAGTTAGTGTGTCAAGGATAGACGAGGATGCATGGGAAAGCGCCTCGGAGAACATTCCCTCCGCTCCTTCCGACCCGCATTCGCTCACTTGCTTTTTTCTTGGCTGCCTTTGTCGCCCTGATGAGCATTCCAGATGTTAACACGATTGAATTTAATATTAAACAGACAGGGCCTACCGTTTCCCTGCTGTACTCGAGCCACGGCACTGAATCAAAGCTCGAGGATATTTCAGGTAGAAGAACTATTGATGCTCTAAAATAACTGCAGTCGAATCTGGAGACGTTGGGGGCATCTTAATGCTGCCTTCTGAAATCTGGGAATCACAAAGTCAAAATGGAACCTATCAACGTGTTTAACGTTGTATTTCGTTGCTCGAGGTTGTGTTAAGTAACTAAGTGGACAACTAATAAATCCAGATGTCATTTTTTGGGAAAGTAGGAGATCTGATATTGATGTGCATTCTATTGCATGTTTCCCTCTCCGTTTTGCATCTTAAAGCAGTAGTCAACCCAAACATATTTTTTTCACGATTATGTTCCCAGCAGGCGCACTAGTTGAAACACGGCATTCTGATTAATTTTGCATTTGCGGAATATAAGTTAAGCATCAAAATGCACCCATTTTAAGGCCATCTCCGGGGGTGGCCATTTTGTCTTCTGGCGACTGAAAATGACATCACAACTGCTCACAACGACTAGTCACGGCTGACCTGTTTTCTGAATATGAGCCGTGATCGGGCGTTGCGAGCAGTTGTGATGTCATTTTCAGTCGACAGAAGACAAAATGGCCGTCTCCCAAGATGGCTAAAAACGAGTGGATTAACACTTATTCCACAAACACAATGTTTATCAGAATGCCCTGTTTCAACTAATGGGCTTTGCCTCCCCTTTGTGAATGTTGCGGTCAGTTAAAAACAAACTAGGTTGTCAGGAATTCCCACAATAGTTTTTTGGTATGTTTTTGTCCCAGTTTTGCAGAATGGTAGACTACTCTAACTCAGTGAAATCCATTCACAAAGATGATTTGTGACTTCAGGTGGCAATAATTCCAAAAGTCATAAGGTTCATAGTTCCCAGATGTCAGGAATGCAGCACATCTTTGTGTATGGTTTTGTTCCATTCCATTCCAAATCAATTTGCTTTACTATCAAATTGGAACTCTGGCTTCCAGTAGCATTCAGTTCCACTCGTCCTTTTTTGCAGGTCAGAAATGTTGGACTTCACAGTTGTGAGTAATGCATCAATGGCCCTTTAGAATGGTTTAGTTCCATTGTTGTACAGTGCCACACTGCTGTAACTCAAGCGGCATTCGTTTCCAGTCATTCTATTCTGGAGGCCCAAAATTGCTGACTTCCCAGTTTTCCGGAATGCAGTAATGGTGTTTTGTGTTTTGGCATGTGTTTGTTTGATTCTACTCCAACATCAGACTACTTTAACACAGTCAAGTTAGGGTACACCAAAATGCCCCAACTTCATTGCCCTCTTACTTGTCTGAGGTCAGAAATTTCTGACTTAACAGCTTCTTGAATGTAGGATTTTTTTTTGTTGGTGTTACTTTGTCGAAAGTCAATGAAATCAGTCTATTCACTTACACAGATTGGATATTTCCTGCTTTCCAGTTTTTGGAACTTCTCATTTGTGTTAAATTGTTGCATGACATAGGTGAAGTCAGTTACTTTTTCTCATTTGACTTCCCAATTTTATAGACTGCAGCAATTTGTTTGTTTTTTTTCAATTTGCCCCAAAGTTACAAATAGTAATTGTGACATTGAGTGGCATTCTATCTTACGTTCTTAAGTTTCCAACAACAACCAGCATTTCTGACGTGCCAGTTTTGGGTAACGCTGCATTTGATTTACAATGCTTTCAACTGTTTGTATACATTTCCATAAATGCATCTCGAGTTGCAAGTTCATCTCTGGTGTATTTTGGCTCCATGTTTAATGCCCCTCGAGGCCTCACCTTGCTAACATGGTGAGTCATCCGCGCTCACGTCACCGCTTTGATTCGGAAGACGGCCGACGTCGGGCCGCGGCCCCCTCGAGTAAAATGTTCTTTTTCATCAGCCCGCTTGTCCGCCAGTTATAAGTTAGTGACAGAACAATGTCTCCCAATCAGAGTTGACGTTTGACCACTTAAGCAAAGCGACAACGCCCGACTGCCCCTCTTAGGCTCTCCTCCTGAGCATCATACTCCTGCGATGCAGGGGCCAAAGGTAAACCACTAGAATTTGGTTGTGTCAGCTCATGTAAAAAAGAACAGCTTCAAGAAAAGCTTCAGTGGCAGTATTTACATGTGAGGGATACGGGGATTATGTATTGTACCATGATGTTGAAAAAAAAATGTATTTTTTTGTGACAAACACAAGTGCTTTTTATCTTAAAAGAAAAAGTTAGCGTGTAGCAAATGCTGTTTGTCTTTTCTCCGTTGTTTGTATGCAAGAGGCAGGCAACTGGTGACTATTTATATATTTATTTACATGTTTCTGGTGTTCTTTCATGAAAGTGATGTCAAAGATTATACTCCTCAGACTTGTTACAGTATTTAGTTTACGGTTTGTACAAATATGTATATATATATATATATATATATATATATATATATATATATATATATATATATATATATATATATATATATATATATATGTGCCCTTCTTGTAAAAAATAAATATGTATGTCTCTTTTTTTGCATCCATGCTCTGTGAATTGTTTTATTTTGGACATGCGTATAGCACATTGTGCTAGAGGTTAGCATGTCTGCCTCACAGTTCCACGGGTTTGAATCGCAGTTCCTGCCTTCCTGTGTGGAGTTTGTGTTTTCCAGGTGCTTTTGTGTGCTTCTTCCTATATTCTAAAATCATCCGTGGTCAGGTTCATTGAAGACATTAAATTGGAAATCTACACAGTACAGCTAATTTAATTTTAGTAATGTCATCATATTTTATGTGGACTTTTTTTTTGTATATCAGTTGGATTTGCATTTTTCAAAGATTTCATTTAACATTTTTGACACAATCAAAATTCAAAATCAAAAATGATTGTCTGATGACAACTGCAGGGCGTACCGTGTCTTTGCCCAAAGTCAACTGAGATAAGCTCCAACTGACCTGTGACCCTAATGAGGACAAGGGCTATAGAAAATGTGTATGTGGCTATCGGAAGATCGCGTCGCTGTAGTGGATCGATGTGGATTGATTTGGAACTGTGACGTATTTTTTCCTTTTTTTTTTTTTTTCTCTGTTCTAGTTCCCTGAGTGTGTTGTCCTGGCTGCCTTTCCTGTACATATACATAATCTGACAGCCACTTGACGGCTTACACATCCACGTCCCGCCACGCCGCCCCAGCCCTCCACTGCGCCCAGCCTCATTTGTTACTTTAAATGTGGCACACGCTCACGTCCCTTTTCTGTGGATAAATGATGCATAAAGGGTAGGAATAAATGCATCACAATACACTAGGCGGCTTTGGCGACGTTGTCATTTATCCTTTCCATGTGCCTGTGCTTCATTGTAGGGCCGTACGTGTAATGTACAGCATTGTAACAACTTAGTATGAAATACTGTATAATGATGAGGTCCACAGCGCTGTTGTATGCTGTCTCTTGGCTAGGTCAGAAGTGTAAATAGGAATCGCTGCTCAATTGCCTTACCTGGATTACTAAAAGTTGAATAAATAAAGAAGAGCTGTCGCCGATGTTGGTTGCAATCAAGTGGGTCCACAAGATCCTGAGGAGAGAAGCAACGAAGAATGTAACTGCCGTTCAAGGGTTAGTATTAGAGGTTCATTTAAATGGGGAGTTTGCAGTTTTAACATGGCAAGCAAGAATTGAATTTAGCCTCACTTCTCTAATACACCCTCCCCTCGAGTCTTTGACCAAAGGCCCACCCCTCAGTGATGTGCAGAATTCAATTATGAATGTTGTGATAAATAGTCACAGAGAACGCTGTCCAGCTTCAACAAAATAGCAGCGCTACCGATATTAAGATAGCATTAGCACCTTAAAGAAAATGGAAAAATGGTCTCATTTTATGAAATGGTGACAGACAACAGGTGCTATTTTGTTTGCTTGGTCCCAAAAATATTTTACAGTTAATTTTATCGTGCGTTTATAGATTTCTTGAGGATGCAACAAGCAATGTAACAATTTATTCTGCAATTTATACATGATTGTAGTTTATGAATCCTCTTTGTGCTAAATGCAGTAAAGTAACATTTACCTTACTTACTTACAATTTTAACCAGACTTTTGACTTTGGAGATTCCACCGTGAAAACCAAAGTGTGTCAGTGTAATTTAAGATCTTAATTCAAAGTAGTTGTATTCTGGTAGGAAAGACAAAAAAAAGCCCATAAATATACAATTCAAAGTGGTGCCCCATGCTTATTGTTGTCCCCTCCTGTCTGAGTAGATATTGAATGGATGACTCTCTCTCATAACGCAAACGCATCCAAGTCCGCTTAATGTGAAATTGTTCCCAGCCAAGTGCATGTTCGCCATCTGAGTAAGATGTAGAAGCTAAATTTTAAACTGCGACTTAATTATTAAAATCTTTGGCTAAATGCTGCATGCGTTTCACTCAAAGCTCTGTCTAACTTGCCTCCATCAACTCACTTGCTGCCACCTCATAGGAAGCATGTTTAAAGTTTTAAAAAAGTGAAAAAGGAAATGACTATCAACAAACTTTATATTCTAATTCTGCCTGGATATTTGACCTTGGTATAAATGGTAGAGTTATTTTTTTTCTTGTGTCAGCATGATAGGTTTATGGGGAGCACATCTGCCTTATTTGAACCCTTTTGGGTTCAAATCTCAGCTCTGGACTTCCTACTGTATGGAGTGTGCAACCCTAAAAAAAAAAAAAACATACTTGTAAGTGTGATAGAATAATTACATTTTTGTCTCGTCTGACCATAAATCTTTTGTCTAGAATGGGCTTAGCTTGTCTAATTTAAGTCAATCTTGAAGGTGATGATTTTGGAAGCCCCTCTTCCATGGCGATGTAAAACTCAGCAATTTACGGTTCAAGGCAGGCTTGTGCTTCTATGGTTCATGGTTTGCTCTGAACATCCGAACCAATTTTCTTTCATCCAAGATGACAGCTTCCGCTCCGTGAAGTAGTGGATATCCACATAACAAATTTGCATTTGTTTAGAAATTGTTTCAAATGCGTCTCCCAACTTGTTTTAAATTAACACATTTCCGTCTTGGATCTTCAATGACTTCCTTAGACCCTTCCATTTTTCTAGTACCATTTAACACAATGACTATCGCTGCTGTTTTGCTGGCAGAGACAAACTACCATCTGCAGTCAATCATGGTCACTAAGGAGAAGTTAAAGGAGGAGTTCACAATGTTAAAACTTTTAGCAAGATTTGAATGTAGCCTAACTTCTCTAATTCCTCACCCCTTGAGTTCCTGACCAAAGCCAAGCCCCTCGCTAACACGTACAAGTGCAATTTTCAGACATAGCCATTCATAAGAGAACACTGTAAACAAGCTAAACTGGTAGCATGACCCAGGCCCCAAATTAATGACATTCTTGCCTATGATGTGTATATTTAAAGTTATGGTTGCTGCTGTATGGACAGGCTGACAAATCACATACATGGACATTTAGGCAATCCTGGACATGGAGGTCAGGGTGGAAATACAGTCAAGGTTAATGATAGACTGCAGGCAGAAGAACACACACACACACACACCCACACACACACCCCACGCACACACACACCCGCACACGCACACAAAACATTATGTTTGTTCTTGTGTGTGTGCGTGCATGCTGTAATGTACTTATGTAACCACACCAGCACCCACTCAGCTCTTTGGCTCAGTCCAAACAGACTTTATTTCCGATTCCTGAGCAGGCGACACACTATATTATTATCAGAAATATATTATTTTACATTGCTTTTTCATCCGACATTGAAAAGACAAAATGGCGGTCAAACAGTTTCCATGGTGAAAGCCTGAGTGGTGGCCTTATACAGCATACACTGAGGGCACATTTAGCAACTAGTACATTATTAAAAACAATACTTTATCTACAAAAAAAGGTACAGTACAGTGAGTTTGAGACACCCCTGAAAATGAACAATCAATCCAATGATAAACACATTGCAATAATACTGTTAAAATGAGGCTAATTACTTTTGTTTCTTACTTTCTTTTAAATCCTTTAGTTGTTCGAATAGCGGATATGTTAATTTTGCCCCGGAAGTCATCCATCCATTATCTATTGCACTTGTCCTCATGAGGGTCACGGGTGAGCTGGAGCCTATCCCAGCTGTATTTGGGGTGAGAGGCTACGTACATCCTCGATTGGTCGCTAGCCAAATGCACTCACTCAAATTCACACCTATGGACAATTTAGACTCTAGTTGCGGCAATGTAGGATGGACGATATCTGAGGAAATAATGCATTTTGAACAATAATAAATAATCCATCAATGACAATTATATATATATATATATATATATATATATATATAAAAATACATATATAAAAACAATGATAGCAACCCCGAATGGAATCTTGTGTCCCACTTCATCAATGATAATCAGGACGTGTCATCTTAATAGGGAACAGTCAACTGCATCATCTGGTTGATCATGTATCACGTATTGATGTGCCCGCAATAATTGCTCGCCTGCGGGGTCAAACTGGCCAGCAGCACTCGTCCACATTGCCAGCTGATTGCATAATTTACATTTCTAATCTTCTGCCGTAATTAGACTGAGTGCTTGTCAATTCACATATGCACTGGGACCACTGAGCTTGAACACAAAGTATGTTAAGAATCATTTTTTTCCATCGAAGAAGAAAAAAAGAATCACTTGAGCCCCATTTGGGAAGTTCAAGTGTGACAGCAAAATCCGAAAAAAAAAAAAGTACTTAACTGTGTTGTACAGTATAAATACACAATAATATTTGCTCGCCACATAACTTACAAACACGGAAACTGTGTGAAAAAAACATGCCTTTATCTAATGTATTGTGCTCCTTTGTTTTTCTTCTACTATGGTGTCTATTAGCAGCTGGCAAACCAGCTTAATGGCACAATACTGCCACCAACTGATACTACGCTTCCACAGCAGGGAAACCAATCTGAATTGATGGTGAGTGTATGTAATGAAGTGCGCTGCTGCCATCTAGCAGTGGGGGTCAGAAGCGCACTCAAATCTCTAATTTTGTAGATTAGCACTTTTTAAAAAAATGATGAGACATTTCATTGCAAGTTCTTTCGAGGACCCCCATGCTACGGCTCGGCTCGTATGAGAAGCAATGGCTTTGATATGCACTTGGCCTTTTTTTTTTTTTTTTTACTTTATTGTCTGTTGCTAGCAACTGTCAATGACACAACAGTGGCACTAAACAACACTGTTAACCAAGCCTTGCTTGTGTAAGCAGTAAATGCAGACAAGCGTGTTCTTCACCTTGCTGCTGCAGCACAATTTCTTTGCTTCATGATTAATTGTCTCCAAGTGACATGCTATATATATTCTCTGCAAAGGATATGGCCTACCTTTGCATACTTTTTTTTTTATAAGTAACTTCCCAAAGACTTATTTTTTGTGGGACATGGTTCCATGGAAAGTAGTTTATTAGCTTAGTACTGCTTGGGGTGGTTATCACATCAACTGGGAAATGGTTGCTAATGATACATTCCTGTAGAGCAATCGCTCATGTGCAGGGATCAAAACTGTCTTTGACGGTGCAGTGCGGCGATACTTAATCACCTTCCGTGCCGCTATTGATTCGGCGTGGTTGTCAAACATTCTGGAAGCCCATCGATTAGCCCGAAGAAGCGACTTCCTTTGTGAACAGACACAAATCACTGGCTGTCGTTACAAAGCAAAAGAGGATATTCAACTGCTGAAATGAAACAGAGACAAAGAAGCCAATGTTAATATCTCATAAAGTCAAACCAAGTAAATACAGGATGCCATTTCTGAATGGAAATGTAAATTTTTATGGAGAAAAGGACAACGTCGACAACAATGCGCTAATGTAGCAGTAAACACACATTGTTTACCCTGTAATATATAGGCTCTTTCACATCCTCAAAATCTGTTAAGCCTAAAAAAAACAAAAAAACTGTGGACATTGATTGCCCAGACCACAGAGACCATATGGGAAATGCCCGTGTATGTCCATTGATTGTTTTTATCCGCCAGGATTCCTTATAAGCCCCTGTGCCTTATTGGAGATCCTTGTCAACCCGCCCATCTCTAAAATCCGTCAGTTTCCCATACCCGTCTATCACCTGTCCCACTCCCACTCCCACATGGAGCATTTACATTCCTCTTGGTGCTCATTCAACTTGATTGCAGAGCGGGTCTGACGCACACACACATGCACACACACAATTGACGAGCCTGGCAGCAATGTGGCGACCAGGGAACTGGGAATGTTAATGAGATGCGACCACTTGCGGCGAAGTCACCGAAACTTATCTCAACTTTGTAGCCGCTTGTGTGAGGTGACTACTGATGCTGCGAGGAAGTTTCAAACCTTGCCTTCAAAAATGCCCCCATTTAATTAAAATGAACTCCATTAGGGACACGTGCACAGTCTAATGGGATCTCATGCAAGAGCTGTTCACTGTATTTAAAAAGACAATCTGTGTTTATTTGTGTTTGTGAGATTAAATTAAACGAGGGCTTTATAACTTGAACAGAAAAGCTTGAGTTGTATTGATTGAACTGCAACTAAACAATAAACCCGCAGGTCACGTCGATAAAAACCACTGGTGCAACAACGAGAGTCTGATATTGTTGTCTACAACGTATTTAATTCACCAATTGACTTTAGTTTCTATTTTCTGAAAGTACACCATCAGATAAAACATTTATGGTGCAGCTTTTCTCTTCAGAAGATTACTTATCCACTGTCACTCATCGAATGGATTTCTTTGACGAGCCCGATCAATGGCAGCCCATAGATACAGCAAGGGATTAAGCCCCCCTCCGGAGACATCCAAAGTTGTAGTAATTCAAACTATCTGAGTGATAAGATTGAATGATGAAAGTGTGCGAATGTGTGTGCGTGCGTGTATCTGTGTGTGTGCTGCTCGTCTAGTCACCATACTTTAATTTCCACTGTGACAGAAGATTATTCAGCAGGGGCCATGAAAAAAAAAAAACTTTGGGCAATCCAAATAAGTAGCAATATTTTTAAAGTTTGAAAAGAAAAAATAATTAAATACAGATTTTCAAGGTTGGAAAAATGTGAACCTTTCACTATTTTTTGTCCAGGAAAAAAAAACAACACAAGCGATAAAAATAACAACAAAAATAAGAAATATGTTATTCTAGCTGGTTCCTCACATCCTATCAATTTGATGAAATGTGGATGCCGAGCAGCTTTGGAGCATGATTGTGTTCCTGGCAGCGTTGAATGAAGTTCCTCCGCTGGGCTCGGCTCCAGAGTCGGCGTCAGGGACCACATGTACTGTATACTGCCGCTTAATAAATGTTTGATAATAGTAGTTTTCTGCCAACTGATAATTGACTCAGCCATCTCTTGCGTCAACCCATGCAAAACAGCCTGTTATCCACATGCACACTGCACAGTGCTCTCTCTCTCTCAAAAGTTGCTAGTAAAAGTTAAGTCGGAATCGCCGACGGACGCCTGTTTAAAATTGGGCAACATTTGGGCCAATTTATATTATTGAAAATTGGTAAACAAGAATATATTAGCATCACTCCTTTTTTTTCCACACATAATGAGCCGTGAAGGAATTCAGCTGCGTTGGCATTGCAATATATTTTTAAGAGGAAGCTCAAGACACCTTTTTACTTTGGCTTTTAAATAATTGCTCTTAGTCTCTTACTACTCTTATCCAATTTTATTGTTTTCAATATTAGCTCCAGTGTTTCCTCAAGGGGGGCCTCTGCGTCATTCCTCTCAGCCTGGAAGAGCTCCCCTTGGGTACGCTTTCCTCATATGGTTTCTCTGTGCCCTGCCATGTCTCTTTTTCCGGTTAAATGTGTGTGTGGGTGCGTGCGTGTGTGTGAGTCCAGGTGTGCTCGTGGATATCTGCCTTTGTGTATATTGTGAAGGGGGAGGGAAGGTGGGAGTGGGTTTTCCTTTTTA
Organism: Filicampus tigris; assembly: GCF_054856515.1. NCBI lineage: Eukaryota > Metazoa > Chordata > Actinopteri > Syngnathiformes > Syngnathidae > Filicampus > Filicampus tigris. The sequence goes on along the minus strand of NC_141233.1, from coordinate 10,070,144 downwards.
TGTTGCAATCTGATGTTTTTAGTGTACAGCACTTTGAGTTGCGTTTTGTGTCCGAAAAGTGCTATATAAATAGAATTCTATTTGATTTGATATAACTTTGATGAAGTCACTACAGTAAATCCACTGAAATCATTCATTTTTCTCCTGAGCTTTACCCAAGAGGACGACACCAGTGGCATTGGGCTCGTGTGACCTATTTCTCACAGACGCATGCTATTTCACATTTGTTCAAAGAGGGATAAAAAGAGTTTGGGAATGAGACGCTCTTCTGAGGTAGTCATTTCCAGTTTGGAATACAGTAAATGTGTCACATGACACTGTTGATGAGAAGATGAGGGCGGAAAACCATTGTCACTGCTGGGCTCAGTTTACCACGTCTCGGCATTGTGACAATGAAATTGCCCTTTTCAAACGCCGATTGTAGCACACTGGATAATCTTCAATTGTCCATGGTTACATTCATTTTCTATAGTGCTTGTTGTCGTCGTTTACAATTTGGTCTTCAATGAACCGAATGGTTTTGGAATTCAAGTTATTAAGGCCTACAGAGGCTTGAAAGGATCAAACCTTACTTTGTTTGAGTTCTTAACTTAAAATTGTTGAAGGTGAACACTAAGACGCGACTTATCAAGGTGGCACTGACTCTGCTAACAAGCCAAGTCGTGCTTTCCCTAAGAATTTAGTTTTGTGTCATCCTTTATATCGGAGTTCTACACACAGAGAAGAAACGGCGCCGTCACAAACACCTTTGGGCGGCTTTTGCTTTTCTCAAGCTCCATTAGAATGTCAGCAATTCAATGAGATGCTTCCTTAAATAAAGACAAGAGTGGCGTGTGGCCGCGAGTCCTGCATTAATCCTGCTGAGCGGCCATAAAAGATGAAGACGGATTGTAGTAAGGGAACACATCTGTCTCTGCCTGTTCATTTGTAGGCACGTATACCTCTGTGGGCATCAATCAATTGAATTGCAGGTTCCGAAGTCAAACCGGTGATGATTTTAAACGGGCAAAAATAGATATCATAGCCTCTATTCATCCATTTTCAGTAGCGTTTGGCCTCATTAGGGCAGCATGGGGGGCTGGAGCATATCACAGACAACTTTGGGTGTGAGGGTACACCCCTGACTGGTCACTAGCCAATCACAGGCCACATATAGACAAAAAACATTCATACACACACTTGTGGACAATTCTGTGTCTTGTTTGTCTGCATATGTGTTCTTTGATTGACTGGTTTGAAAGAAAAAACCCCACCCCCACCCACCAAAAAAAAAAAGACAGGAAAAGCCTACTTTGTCACCTAATGTCACAAAAACCTGGCTTTCAAACAAAGGTGTGTAGACTTTTTTTTCGTCAGGTGTCATTTTCAACACCACTTATCCTGTACAGGGTGGTGTATTCACTGTAAACCATTGTCCAAAATATTAGGAACACCCAGAATATTGGATAATGTATAACTTTTACCAGAAATTTAAGTGCAGACAGAATATTAGGTACACCAGTGGACAAAACATTAGGCACATCCAAAGTATTAGCTCCACCTAACATTGGTAAACTGGTTTAGGTACTCAGGGTAAACATGTAGCCAAAATATTACCGTACATGTAGATACATTCAAGCTAGTTGTTTTGATTCTCAAGTCATTTTCATACACAAATATTGGGGACTTAATTCTCTGAAGGTTCCTGTGTTTAATCTCTTTCCTCTGTTTAGTGGCACCGGCAAAGAAATGAAACACCTTTGAAAACATTTGTAATAACATGTTACATTGTCCGGTAAGATGAATATGCTGGTTGATTAGTGTTCAAAATCCAATCTGAATTTAAAATTGGATTTTTTTTCTAAAGGCCCAGTCACGATGCGGACTTCCTCTGATTGGTCACACGTTTGGTCACGTCTCCGAGGACCTTGGGTATGTGTCTTTAATTGACCTGTCTATGAACATGGATTCTTTTTTTTTTTTTTTTAATCATTTGGTGTCCTTAGGTAATTGTGAATTCCCTTTGGATCAGACTGTCGGGGGAAACGCAAAATTCCATCAGTGGCCCAGTGGGGAATCCCACTGCCACTAAAACATGTTCTCAGGCCTCCCCCTCAATCTTCCTGTTGTAATGGAATGTTCTTGTGTCCTCCAACGTCTCCGCTGCTCTCTTGCAGTCCTCCTTTAGTTCCAATGTGACACTGAAAGTCTGTCAGAGGTTTACTTTCATTTAATCAGTCTAATATCTTCTACTAATCCATTACTGGAATACATATTCAAGTACTTCATGATAATAGCATAACATTGACTTTGACAACGGTGTTTAAAATGACATTATGAGGACTTTGTGACGCATTAAACCACATTACCAGTGGCAACTATTTGATATATATCAGCTGTACGGTCTAAATTAATTAAGGCGGCCCAGGGGAATTGAGCAAATCCATTGCAAAGGAATATCTTTGCTGAGATCTCATGTTCAGAGGGTCCTTGGTTTACGACAGCCCTGCCATTCAACAGTTAGACGTTAAGAATGGTGCGCAATTAACTAGTTTGCGTATGGGCCTAAGAATACAATGCTATCTTAGGATACAAGTTGAATTAATTTTAATGACGAAAAATAGCAAGGCCACGCTTCTCACCATTCAACATTTGTGAATTTTTCCAGATAACAGTCGTTGTTTGGCCGAGATTTTGCGTTTATCATCAACGTAAGTAGTCCTGTATTATTATCCCGTGGTAGTAGTAGACATTATATGTGTTATCTAACTATTGCTGTCATTTTGTTTGTACCGTGAGTTAGGTTAGTATTATGTTTAGTGACCACCTTGTTCACTTGAGGGACTACTCGTTGACTGTGATAGACAGCATTAAGGATCTTAAGAGTTATTATTCACATGGATGCTAATTTATTTCAAGTGTGTACTGCAGTGAAATAGGGTGGCAAATTGAAAAACAGCAGCGGGTGGCTTATCACGACTTTAGAATAGAGTGAAAATATGCAAATAACTATTGCCGGAGGAGAAACTCCAGGCAATACCACTCAATAAAATTAAAGTGCATTGGAGGAATAGTGGTGATGAACTTCTTATGTTTGGAGAGAATCATTCAAGTGACTTGCATAAAAGACATCAACTCATCAGGAATGAGTGAGCTTCCACAAATCTGTGAGATGGAAGATAATGGACAAAAAAAAGGGAGGGAGAGAAAGAGAGGCAGATCCAGGGAAATTGCTTTTGGCAGGCGAATGTGGTTTAGCGCAATTTTGAGCTGTGATATAATTCAAAATGATCCGCGGCTAGATCTTGAAGGTGCTGTGGTTCCTGTTAACGGGCAACATCAGGTAATGGGATGACAATCTTACTAAGCGGCCCATAACGTGTTTTTGCCTTATTTGAATTGAATTGCAGAGGAGGTAGCGGGGTCTTTGAGTTAATTTATCTAATTGATTAACAACTAGGACTAGGATTTTGATACTATTAGAACTATGTGAGCAGTCATTTTGATTGATTGCGCTTTGTTGCGCTCTGGAAATAACATCAACGATTAAAATGATTATTACTTGCTGCTCGAGTGTCTAATGAAGGTGTTTTGTTTATTAAAATTCTGTTGTGAGTATATTTTAATGTAAACTATGTTATATAAATGAATGAGAAACAGTTGGTGGCCCGCCTATTGTCACGTGCGGCTCGCGCGCTGCGTGCGGGTCAGCTGTTATAAAGTACAGCTGGTTTGGAGCCGAAGGAAAAGGGATGTGTCACAAATGACTTTACTCCACTTTACTTCGAAGAAGAGGAAGTAAATGGGAAGTACGGCACACAAAACAACTCCGTCCCGAGCGCGACCCAGAACGCTTTTTGGGGGGAATTGTAGCACCACATAAGATCATTATTTTATTTATTTCGACTGTCTGGCATGGACTACCCACAACGTCATGACTATCACATCTAACAGCCTATTTTACCACACGCGATATGGCTCCTCCTCCTCGCCAGGAGGACTTTTTACTCGGACTCGCTTGTGCTTCTGCTGAGCAATTCATCTTCAGACTCGGCAATATTTTGAAGCCGATATAACGCCTCCTCTACTCTATAATTTTTTTTTTAATCGATCGTGGTGACCAGCAGTGTTCCTCATTGCCAATGCTGGTTGCTATAGAAAATGTTCAAGTGGATTTTACTGATCATTCATGCGCACATGCCCTAAATACTTTTACAGTGTTCCTTTGCTATATTGCGGTTCATTATTATATTATATTTGGAACGTATCTCCTACCTAGAAAATATCATAGTTAGCCAATGTTTATTCGTGTAGAATTTTACTGATAGTTCTCATTTACCACAGGCGTTTTTCTTCGCTGTGGTGTATAGGTCACCTATTGCCATATTTTCACAATGATCACCTTGACAGAGTATGTCCAATCTGTTGCTTAAAATTCAGTCCTATTGTCGGATATCCAATCCACATCTGACTTTTTTTTTTTAAACCAGAAGGTCAAAAAAGTGACCTGTGTTCTGTGCACAAAACAATGGACCACAACGAAGCCAATGTGTACCCTTTCCAATCTTCTATGTGAGATTCCTCAACTATTATCCTATTTGTCAGACCTATTCAGTATGCATGAAACTGGACAGCTGTTTAGCTGCCGCGCTACTGGTCTGGGCAACAGACAGCAGATGGGAGTAGCATGGAGGTGTCCATTGAGGCCAAGCGGAATGAATCCCAAAAGATTTTTTTTTGCCTTTTTGCATCTCCATCCAAGGCTATTTATAGCAGCCCATACATGGTATTAATTTGTCATGTGTCACCTTCAACAAATCGGTATGGATGGGACCTTCTCTCATTATGCCGAGGAGATCCTTACTGGGAGTTTCAGCTCAGAGGAAGAATTGGGTCAGGGAAAAAATAGGAATAGCAAGGTTGGGTTGGATTTGTGCTTTTATTATCCCATCCCAGAGAAAGCTAAATGTCCACTTCTTACATTGTTGACCTAATGAGTGTTCATTTGTAGCTCCGCCTCTTACCATCCAGTTAAGCTATTACTGCCATAGAAGGTCATGTAGAAATGAATTATAGACATTTTTTCAGGGTGTTTGAATGCACTTGCCCTGATTTCTTCATTGTGTGAAATTGTTTATGATATAAATCAACATAGGTAGCGCAATGGACTAGTTGTGAGGTTTGCGGTTCGAATCTCAGCTCTCTCGTGACCCTAATCGGGTCACCTATAGGTGGCAGACATTAAAAGTGTTCTCTAACCTTGCCATGGCAGTGTCTTATGAAGCTGGTAGCAAAACAATGGTTTGGACCTCAAAAAAATCAACTGGTTGACATTCAAGCAGAAGCTAAACGCGTTCAGTTCTCCATCTCCATCTGTCTTATGCTGTTTTTTTTGTTCATATGTCACTGTATTGAACCTGGTCTCTAAGTTAGGTCCTTAAATCAAGTGCTTACATGGCAGCTAATATACATGAACCCTTGTGGATATAGGGTTCTATGGGATTAAATATATCTACTTTCACATCAGTTCCTCTTTATCCGAGTTCAAATAACTGAGCACCGTTCTGACTCCAACACAATAACGCCATGTGGCATCACCAAATTGTCAGATGATAGGCTAGAGATTGTGATGGTGAAAATTCACAGGGCGGAAAAGTGATCACTCATTTCATTTTCATTTTGCCTGACTTCAGCGTGATGCTGTGTTTAATTTTGCCCACACAGAGAGCTGTTCATTTTCAGCAGTGGGAAAGTGAACTGAAACAACAGTGTGGGTTAGGTCAGAGTGAGTTTAAGTGATTTTGCTCTGCCGGTCTCATTATATTCCTTGTGTGACTGTGAGGTGAGAAATAGATACCTTGGATGAGGCAAAACCACGCAAAGCCAAAGTCGTTTGATCACAAAAACCTTTCATTTAGAAGTTCAGACGACTGCTGGAAAAAAGTGTCACGGATTATTTGGGTAATCCGCGAGCTTCACCTCAAAATTGGTTCACTTAAATGTCACTGAAAGTCTGTGTATTAGACCCTAATAGAAGTGTCTGAAACATCATAGGCTAGAATGGCACTAGATTGAATACCATTCAGGCTTACTGTATATCCACAGCTGGGTATGAGAGAAGGAACGGTGAAAACCTGGAGGAATATGGATCATCTGTCCTCAGGTTTCCTCCAAGTGTATAGAGGATGTCACCAACACCAAGACAGGCATCACACACACCAATCAGAAACCCTGACTGATCCAGCTGTAAAATCTCTTCTGAAAGCCCGGGATGCTGGATCCAGGTCAAGAGATGCAGCTGCTCTCAGAATAGCCAGGAGGTGGCTGACTGCAGCCGTTATAAAGGAATATGCTCAGAGAATCAACTCTCATTTCACCACCAACGATCCATGGAGACGGTGGAAGACCATCAAGTGCATCATTACTTTCACTACTACAGATGCCCAATGCTCAAAAGGTCAAGCACTCCCTGATGAACTGCAAAACCTATTCACCGTCTTCGCCTCTGACAGCTATAGAATCACTGCTACAACAGATGAAATACACCGCAGAGTTTTTCAGGCTGATGTGAGGAGATCCCTGTATGGGATTAACTCATTCAAGACTCCTGGCCCTAACACCATCCCAGTGCAGTTCTAAGGGGCTGCGCTTCTCATCTTGCGGAGGTGTTAGTACACATTCAACATCTCGATCTCTCAGGTATATGTCCCGAGATGCAAGATGACGCCCACCAATGTTACAGTCCCCGAAGTGACAGTCCTACACAATCAGTGACACTCTGTCTGAGGGCCACTGGACGCTAGTCAAAAAGTGCTTCGACAACATTGTCATGAACTACATCAGAGACACAGTTGACGTCACTGTAGACTCTCACCAATATGCATACAGGAAGAGCCACGGAGGCCTTCTTTTCTGTGGTCCACAACCTCTGCGCAAACATCGTTCTCTCGCCCTGAACATCGGTGGAGCGGCTATGGAAATAGTCTCTAGTTTCAAGTATGGTACCTGGGCATCCAATAGCAACACCACCTTTGGTCTGGTTAGGAAGTCTCGCAACTGGGGCATCCAGAGCAGGAGGAATAGTTTCTTCCCCACAGATGTGAGACTGCTTGTGTCTCTGGGTTGCTCCAGACAACAAACAGCTACACACACACAAGCACACACAGCCATACTGTATGCACAAAAGCATGTGCTATACTGTTTAAATGTGGCCAAGCCATTACAATCGTTACCTGCCACCGTGGGGACCCTGGTTTAAGACCATCTGCGGACACATAGCTGCGGTATCGTTGAGCAAGACACAGATACCCCAAACTACAGATGCTTGAGCAGCCTCCGGTGGGTGCCACAAAGAGTGTCTGTTTGCTGTGAAAAATACAAATACAAAGCTGCAGCTTGTACCTGAAAACTCTCAAGTTGGAGCACCCTTTAGTAAAGATACTTTACTGTCATTTGGTGCTACTCGCTGGCACACTTTAGAGTGTGCTTGCTCCATGTGTGGCCTCTGAGAGTTTTGTGAATGTTAGAGGTGCAACCTCTGCCCCCTTGCAGCATGTCCCGGAGGTGTAGTCAGGGTTACAGTCATTATCTGAACAGGGTAGTGGGGATGATGAATGGGATCCACTTGCTCTGCTTCACATGGACACACACAGAAGGAAACCCATGCCCATATAGTCCCATTTTGGAGGAAAATGCATTGACCTACATCCATTTCTGTAGATGTACTGTAGCATTACTTCACCCGCCAACAAAGTCTAAAAATAATTGACTTTTTTTTTTACTGTTTTCCAGGGCGTGCATACATCATTTGAATTTGGGTGCTTATGACCCCCAGTGGGGTCATTGATAGGAGAGTAGTTCATTTATCTGACTTCAGTGAAGGCAGTGTGGGTTCAATTCCTACTCAGCGACGTTATGAACGGGAGTGTGGATGCTTGTCAGTGATAGCTTCAAGTAACAATGGCCACATTGTTATTTTCTGATGAAAATATGGGGAGCACCATCCTGAGATAAGTACACATCTGTACTTTCCCAGAAGCTTAACTTGGCTTCTGTAAAAGCAGCGGTATGATGTATGCTCTTATTTTAATCCACACAGGTTTTCCTGTCAGGATTTGTAGGCTTAAGGAGGTAAAGTCTGACACCGGATGAATGAATTAACATATGTTAAGTGTGAAAACACATCCTTAGAATGATTAAGAGAACCACAGAGAGACTTGCATAATGAGTCAGTGTGTTGTAGTTTAGATTATAATAGTTTGATACGCATTTGTTTTTAACTGAAATAGATAGCCTGCACAGACCTTTTGGGTATTTTATCTACTCTAATGAGCCGCATGACTTGACTTTTTTCTGTACACAAGTCGACACAGGCGGTACGTGAACACGTGGCCAATTAGTATAATGCATGAAGCTAACTGTTCGCTTGCCTCCAAGACGGATGCCTCGGAACAGCAGGAGCTGTGGAGCGGATGCAAAGATATGGCTTGATGGTGGCCACTAATTATAATTGCAGTGCAATTATAGGCAGGACGTTATCAGATATACCATAGGGATCTTCTGGTCATATCGTAACATTTGGCAGCATGGTGGAACGTTAGAATTTTGCTGGGGTCTGTCCTGGTTCTCTGGTTTCCTCTCATGTTAGTTTAATTGAAGACAAAATTAGCAGAACAAAATCATATTTGATATATCTATTAGTTCAAATATATTATTGAAAATTACACTACCAATGTTCTTTATTTTGCTACCATTTTCAATGTTTTACTGCATTTCAATTCAACATTTTCTATTGGTAATTATCACCTGCTTGTGCCCCCTCTCCAACCACAGGTATCCCTGCTCTAAATCTCCTCCAGAAGAACTTTGAAAAGGAGAAAAGAGCGAGCATGTTGCCGCTCACTGGAATGGATTGACCTCTGCTCTTTGTTCATACATCATGTGAAACCTGCAATGTGTCTCCTCTAGTCAAATTGGCCGCTTCATCATCTGATGCTGGTTCTCCTTCCCTCTCCTTCTGCTGTCCCTCCCCTATGTCCCAATGCGAGCTTGTTTCCAAATCGTTTTTCATTTTCCATTTTTAGATTATTGGGTGTTAATGTTTTGGTAACATGAATTGGGTTACCCTACCTCACTATAAAATGGAGGGATGGACAGTATCATAATATTGCTGACTCTGAATAGCAATGAGTTACCCTTAGTTCACATTTAGTTATGTCGACCAAAACAATCTGAAAAATTCTAATATGGCATTTTACTTTAACATACACAACGATAAAAGACAGCTCTCTGTATTTCTTTTTACCTGTACAGAAGAATACCCAGAAGTAACTAAAAGACAAACTAAAACAGCCCAAAATAATCAGCAAAGCAGATTTTGGAAATACAGTATACTCTTGGTAATTACAATAAATGCTGAGGGGTCCATTCTTCTCACCATATGAGTAGCCAGTGTTTAAAATGGGTCCCTTCAGCCAACTGATACTGATTGTAATTCATTAAGGTTGTCAATAACCAAACATCTATAGCGTGCATTGCGTTAAGGCTTGAAGGAGACATTTTATGCCTACATTTAATAGCTTGTATACAAATAGTTGTATCTCCGTAGTGCGTGGCCACCCATCAAGTGTAAAATCTTTTGTTATCTGCACATAATTTATCTGAAAATGCATTTTTGACTAGCCTGGTCTCTGCTTCAGCTTCACTATTACATAATGGTGAGGCTAATCTACATGATAACTGCCTCCCACAACGAATTCCTCCGCATGAACGGCTGCCTCCATAAGTTAAAATGACAAATAGTTAGTGTGTTGAGTGTATAATAATCGGGGTATTTGACGAAAGCACATCACAGACTTCTTATTAAGACATTAGGGAACTGTTTTTTTTTTTTTTTTGAGCAGTGGTTAAGTTAAGCTTAAGGACAGCACAATGAGGGAAAGTTGTTACACATCAATTTAACCCCCCCCCCCCCCCCCACCCCCTTTTTTTTTGCCTATTCCCATAATTTCCTCAGGGCCTTTTCCCATTCAGACAATCTGTCTCTCCATTCTGCTTCTGTTGAGAATCGCATCATTACAGTTAAACGACTCCCACAGTGCAAAATAGTGTCTATCTACTTGGGACGATGTTACAGTATTTTGTATGGATATTCTTTCTTTGGTGACAACAAGAAAGGTTTAGCGATTTTCCAATGAGCTGTTCAGATTCCACTGGTTTTTAGCTCTGTGTTTAGTCCTAGTTTGTTAAAACTATTCCAGAGCATCCTGTTTTTGGGGTGGGAGATTTCTGTATTTGAAATGACAGTTATGTTATGTTATTGAATTATGTTGTTTGTGTGTTTGACATCTCTAAAAAACGCTTAGCCCACATTTAGAACGATGAGTACTGCAACATGTAGGATTTACTAATTGGTTTATTTTTAGTAACAATTGGTATTTCAGACCAAATGTTAACATTACTGGAAAAATAATTCAAGGTGTTACAATTGCAGACACTTCTGCTGGTAGTGCTAACATGAGATTACAGGTGTTGCTTTTCACGTTAACTGCGCTGCCAGCTAGCAAGTCGGTGAACCTCCATTTAAGTACAGTAGCTTTCGCCTATCCCGGTGCTTGTGAAGCCTCTCGTCCACATGTGTAAATAAATGTGACATTTCGGACCTACCGTCCGAGTGGCTAGCACTACACGAGCCACCCCTCGCTTTGACATGCCCTCCAGGAAAAAAGAATGCTGGCTAGATAGTGTCACTTTCCATTACGTCCTATGCCTGCCTTCCTAAAATTAGAGGGGACGCCAGTACAAACATTGGAAGGGACCTTGGAATGACTGCCATCAGGAAATGAAATATACTCAGAGGAGAAATGCAGGGTATATTTTTGTCCAAAAAATGTCAACAATAAATCAAGTTAAAAGCAGATAATTTTTATTTGTATCATCTCATTTATCACTATAACCCAGGGGTGGGCAAACTTTTGTGCTCAAGGGTTACATTTGATTTTTCAAACAGGCAGATGGGCTGTTTGTAGATGGTAAAAAAAAACAAAAAACCTAAGAACACGTGTGTAAAATATGTAGTCTCCTCGTCATGCCACATGATGAGAAATGGTGCTTGTGGACTTCTTTTCAAGACCAATCCAAGATGGCTGCCAACGCAAAAAGTTAACACTTCATACAAGACCATACCTTTTGTGGGCCGGCAAGCATTCACCGACGGAGGGAGGGGTGGGTGGCGTCTATCAAATAAAATGCTACAACAACAAACACAAATCCACTATGTGTTTTTATACACCATTACTAGCAGCGCCAATACCATAACAAAGGGCACCAACGATGCATTAATATGTCACTGTGGTAATGCTTAAACAACCAAAAAGTGCATGAGCTTTCCAAATATGTCTGTTTTTTTGCCTTTGTGGGTTTAATGTTAGTGTTACGTGACCCAGACTATTAGCATCTTGACATGCGTCAAGAGTCCGCCATTGACGGATGTAACGAAGGGAATCTGCTCACTTCACATTCAAATATTTTCAGCCTTGGATGACAGATAAAACGGAAGTACTGTACCTGTTTCATTCTTTCATCAGTGCGACACGCTGCGGCCTGTTCCAAAGTGATCTATGGCCCATTGGTTGGGGACCACTTCTAAATGACATCGCAGTGATACATTCTTAGTGTGTTTTTAATGTCAAAAATACTACTTTCCACCACATCATCCACTGGCTCATTTTCCTTTCTATTGTCATCCTGCAGACTTTTGCTTGATGCATTTTTTGTAACCAATAGATATGTCATGCAGCAAAATTACATCCCAGGTGATACATGGCCACTGCCTCTAGTCAGTGTCAGCACACAACAATTGATCTTGAAGATGTTTTCTTGGTCTAAATTGAGACAAACAAGGCTATCCTTACCTCTTTGCTGGTATGCAATATTGTTGATTACCAAACAACATTCGACCTCAATTTTTAATAGGATTATTCAGTGGGACCAGTGAGGTTTGTATACCAGGGTATTGGTATTTATTCCCCCAGATTTAAGGAACGGTTTAATTAACACAAGTCAAAACAATCTGCTCTAAGATCAAGCTGTAACAACATTTTTTTTTACTCGAAATTAAACGTCATGGACAACCGATTGTTGGTAAATTGCATATTGGATCCACGAACATCTTTTGTTCACATTCACGTTTAATTTCTCGTGGCAGGATGGAGAAAAAAAAAAGGATGATTGTTTATTTTGAACAGCTGATCAGCCTATATTATTCTGTGAGAATAATGAAAAGTGTATGACCGGCGAGAGAGATACAATGAATGCGAAACAAGGGAGATAAGTGTTAACTGCGCTGCCAATATATCTTTCTGCTCGGCATTGTGCCGCGCTGTGTGCTAGCGGTAATCAATGTTTGGAACCGGTTATTTGTGGAGTCGCATCCTGGCATAAGGATACTGCAAGGTCAAAAGCACAATGTACACGAGGTTAGAGCAGTGCTGACAAACAGATCGATTGGTATGATCTTCTGGCTATTAGGTTTGAGGTGTTTTAATGTCTAATCACTGTTGAGGAGGAGGCATTTAATCCAATGAGACAAAAACGTTTTCATTCTTTTAAATTCTATTTAATATCATATTATAACGTGCTATGTTTCATCATGAAAGCACATTGCATGTTTTTTTTTTTTTGGCGGGGGCTGGAATGTACTAATGGCATTTCCATTCTTTTAATGTGGGATGTTATATCATTGATTGTCTTTTTTTCATTGAGATCTGTTTAGACTAAAACTAGGCTTTTTGCATCCCACATACAAATCTTTCAGAGATGCCTCGATGGTTTTTGAGTGTCGTTCTCGACCTTACGTAATGTAGATCTTGTCACAGAGCGTCATCTTCAGCACAGCTGCACCAAGAGTCTCGTTACTACCGACCCCATTTAATGGCGCCGGCGACACTCACAGCCAATCATAATTCCCTTGAAAATTCCATTAAATGCTGACAGGTGACATCAAAGAGTGACTGTAATGCTAGATAATACAATTCAGAATGTAACTATCCCTAAATATAATATATATATATTTTTTCCCAAATCACCATTAGGAAGAGCAGCATAGATCAACAGAAATGCTCAGATATTTTTTCTTTCTGATGACGTTTACTACTTTTTTACTTTACTAGAGCGGTGTAAGAGAGTTCAATCACATCTCCCCAGTAGCTCAATGAAAAAGCTCAGAGTTGGGCATTTTACAAAATTTTGTCATCCGTCAGCGGCCAGGGTACCCGTCCATCATTCGTCAATCCATCATTTTTTCGACAAACTGAAGTGTAATCATAAATCTGTCAGTCCGTCATTTAAGTCCGTCAGTTAGTCCATCAGAAGTCTGTTGGTCCGTCAGTCGGTCCCCCCAAAAAACTTCAGAAAAACGGGCGACCACCGGTGACGGACTAACTGTCCGTCACTGACGGATGCGGTTCATGACGATTACACAGACGGATGAAAACCCGTCTATTTTAAAAGATGCCCCATCATTCGTCAATCATCAGTAAAATGGGTATCCGTCAATGACGGACCGATGGAGCGGTCCGTCGGTGTGACGGAATGACCACCTCTGAAAACGATGATTCCACCGCCACTCTTACTTGGCTGATTGCCCCTGGACAGAGAAGCAGCAGAGCCAGGAAATGAAAGACTCATAAAAGAGCTCAATGAGGATTATCAAACATTTTATTCATTACACATGAGTCACGCGGACAACAAATAGTCTATCTGAAATTAAATATCTAAGCATTGTAAAAAAACAATACAGCTGTGATTCTTGTCCCTGTGCAACGTTTGCATTGCAATTTGTTGGTAGGCGGAGTTTGGAGTGCTCAATCACAGCCGCCGCATATGCTATAAAAAAAATAATGAGTCTCCCTTGTGCCCAGTCTTCTTCTTCTTTAAAAATGCCCCAAAAAATTTGCAGTTTGGACATCCATTCTTTTCGGTAGACATTTCATTTTTTTCTACTTTGCAGTGAAAAATAATAGTGTCGTCTATTAATGAATGAATGAATGTATTTGTTGTCATTGTAATAAAACAACAAAATTGAAGTGCTTCATGCACGGCATAATAAATAAAATCTGGAAAGCCAAAACAAAATAAAAGATCACAAATTCACTATACAGAATACATTCATAAACCAACCAGTAAACCCATAAGAAACTAAAGTTATCTTATCTAATGTGTCCTGAGTTTAATACAGAGATGTCATTTGCAAAGGAATTATTTCTGAGTTTGTTTTGTTCTTGATTTCACAATTCTGTTATGTCTCCCTGATGGTAGAAATTGAAACAGATGATGTCGAATACCTGATCATTTTTTGTGCCTTATTTAGGCAACGAGAGCTGTACAGTTCATTCAAGGAATGCGGAGGGCAACCGGTGATTTTCTTGGCCATATTAATGACCCTTTGGAGAGCCTTCCTTGTCTGCCGTTGTGCTGCTGGCAAACCAAACACACATGCAGTAAGTCAGGATGCTCTCACGGAGCAGCGATAGAAGGCAACCAGCAGGTTTCGTGGCCGATTGTTACTCCTGAGGACCCTCAAGAAATGCAGTCCCTGCTGCGCCTTCCTCACAATGGTTGTTGTGTTTGTGTCCCAGGTCAAGCTGTCTGTAATCTGCACATCCAAGAAGCAAACCTCAGATACCCTACCCACAGGTTCCCCATGGAAGAGCAGTGGCTGAATGTCTGTCTTCTTCCTTTGGCAGTCCACGATATTCCCCTTTGTTTTGGTTGTATTCAGGATCAAGTTGTTCTGTTGACCACAATGACAGTCCACCCACCTCATCCCAGTATGCTGTTTCACCCCCGAAATGAGACCCGCCACAGTGTTATTGTCTGAAAATGTAATAAAGCTGTTGTTGTAGTGGATGGGGGCGCAGTTACGAGTTTAGAGGGTGAAAAGCAGGGGACTTAATACACAGCACAGGGGGGAGCCGGTGCTGAGGCTAATGACTGAGGAGAATTGGGAACCTACTTTCACCCTCTGGGAGCACTTTGTCAGGAATTTCAAAATCAAAATCAAGGCAAATCAAGTGAGACACACCAAGATCTCACAGCTCATTCACCAATCTGCAGCTGGGTGTAGCTCGCTGCTACAGAGCAGAGTGGAGAGCTGTAACCATAGCATCCTCTGTGGACCTCTTGGCTCAATAAGTAAACTGGTGAGGGTCAAACCCAAGGGGCAGACAGTAACTAATGTGGGCCCGAACCAGTTTTTCAAAGCACTTCATGGCTATGGGTGTCAGTGCTGCCCTATTGTCATTCAAGTCATGGTGGAGGACTTGAGGCATGAGGGGACAGTTGCCTGGCTTAGTGACCGGTCGAAAACGGCACCGAAGACCCTACACTGGATCTGGTAGTCCACTGCCCCTGATGCAGAGATTCAACTGCTTATGTGTGAGCAACACAATTGCATACCTTCCCCTTGTAACCTTTAACTTTGTTCCCTTGATGAATTTTGATGAATGATGAAAAAAACCCACTACACACATAATAATGAGAAAGCTAATCAGCATTCATCAACACTGACATTCAAAATGGGTGTTTGTTTTTATAATTACTGGCCGAGTAGCAAAATGTGCCAGTATCCAATGGGAATTTGGCAGCTGTCGGCCTCTCTGAGTATAAAGCTGCTTGAATGAAGACTTAAAGTCATCGTCCATCATTTATTCATCCACCTGCATTGCTGACAAATAGAGCACCTCGCTTGTTGGCCCATTTATCGCATGTAGCGCTCACAAGTAGCGCTGTCGAAGATTTATTCCCGCGCTCGCCTGCTAATTCCACGGCATCACTTGTTCACCGGGTGACGGGGACGGCTGCCACGTGGATGGCGAGCGGAGGGGAAAAAAAGCACCACAAATAATGGAGGCCAGGCGGCATCTCACACAAAGGAAAAGGTAGAGAGAGAGTTTGTGTTTGTGAGAGAGACGGATGATGAAGCACTGAGCAAATGCATCAACGCATTGTCGTACTGCATCAAAATAACATTATCATACCGCTCCTGACAAACTGCAGGCCTGACACATCCACCCACCCGCGCACACACACACACACACACACACACACACACACACACATTTTCAAGAATTGTGGCAAGTCAGCTGCTGCTGCGAACCTGACTTTTCATGCAAGTCACTGCGAGGTGAAATGTTATTTGTGCTGTAATATAAAAATACCCCTTGCTGACTTTTACCAAAGTCTAAGCCGTTGTTCATTTTGCCGGAGTTAACTTTTTTTTTTTTTTTTTTTTTTTTTGCTTTTCTTAGAGCAATTTTAAAAGTGCTCATATAGTTGTTTTCCTTGCAATGTTAAAACCAATGAAAATGTTTTATAATCTCCAGGATTGTCCTTCATGCACGTACTTCCCCCATTCACTAATGACTCACTGATCTCCTTTACTTTGTTTTAATATAATGATTCTGAGGTTGCTTTGACACACTAGTGTGTCGTGAGAGATCATCAGGATAATTTGTTCAAAAATTGTTCCTGTTTCTATGGCAGGCGCCTTTTGTGACAGACAGAACAAAAAATGCTCTTCCATTAAATGGCAGAAGGCGCAATAAACCTCCTGTTGCCATTCATGTATCCGGATAATCAGAGCTGCCTGCGATTATGTCAGCTTTGTGTTCAGTTAAACAGGCCCACATTTCCTACTCAGGAAGTAAACTTGGAAATTCAGACAAATCATCATTTCAGTAATGGTGCTTTTTGTGACATTTTCATTTGAGGGGGTTCTGTGAGATTGTTCTCGTGTAAAATGGGTGCCTTGGCTAGATAAGTGTTGGGAAAATTGTTGAAAGACTAAAGGCTGTAGTGTCACACGAACGGTCAGAAGCCAGCGGAAGGTCTCTATATGCCCACTTCATGGCCCAGATGTGGTTCTGCCATGTCAAGACTATTCGCCATGATTTAAGTCACCTGTGACTAATACCACAGCAGTGCAGCCCTCCTTCTTGCAGATCCGCCAACCTGTGCTCATCCACAAAATCTGCATTTGTCCTGATTCAAAAAAGTTTTTTACTGATACATTATTTCAGAGATTATTTTATAAAAACTCATTTTTTGATTATTGCATCATATTTGTTCATGAATTTGACATGGTCCTTGGAGGAATTTATGAAAACTGGAATGATCCATGTAAGGAAAAAGATTTCCCAACCCGGCACCAGTTTGTTGGTGTGATGACGGTGAAGCACAGCTGCTTTGTCTTATGGAAATATCTGATTTGCTTTGAAGAGCGACGGTGCAGTCAGATATAAATAGTTCTCCCCTAAAAGCTAAGAAACACTATCAACTATTGATTTGCTGTCGGCACACGTTAGTGCTCTGTGTCACGTGTCACTTGGCTCATGCAACACAGAAGTGAGCATAGCGGAGTCCAAACTCGTTCTCTGGCGAGTTCCTATGACAGTTGTGTTATTTGTGACATTACTTTTTTGTAATTGAACAATGGCATGGTAGTCCCAACTTTGTGTTTACACTGGATGTAAAGCGCAAGTCAATGCAAACATATTTTTTTCAAGAATATGGTCTATGCGAGCCCACTAGTTGAAACAGGGCATTCTGATAAATATTGCGTTTGTGGAGTAAGTGTTATCCACTCATTTTTAGCAATCTCCGTGGGCGGCCATTTTGTCACTTCTGTCGACTGAAAATAACATCACAAGTGCTCGCAACGACCAATCACGGCTCAGCTTCAGAAAACGGAAGTACACGCCGAAACATAATAATAAAACGACCTAAAAATCTCGATTGTCTGTTATATATGAACCAACCAAAATATAAAACAAATGCCTATGACAATAACTTCTCAGTTACAGAAGGGGTTGCGAACATGTGTAGACCTATGCGGGCACCTACACGTGCGTGCGTGTGCCAGCCGGTTTAAATCAAGATGCGAGGGCTGATTTTTTTTATGCCAGCCCTGCCTGTGAGTATTGTTATTGTCTGTCGAGATGTGTTGCAGGTCCCACTGAACATATTGTGTTGTCATAGTGATGTGTGAGCCAGCGAGGTTTAGGAAACACGCATCGGCTTTTATTACAGCCGCCGCCGGCGTCGGGTATGTGACATGAGAGTTGATTTGTTAGTTTGTGCCAGTGCCATCCACTGCGTTGTGTTTGTGTGACTGTGTGAGAGAGAGCGAAAGAAGAGTTCTATTAGTGGTTAGCCATGCTAGGATAAGAGAAATCAACCTCATCAAAGCTCCTAATATTGACACTGGCATTGAAACAACATGTGAGATAGTCTGGGGAAGCCACTAATAACACATATTCAGCATCAAACACGCAGGCGTATTATTTTTGACTTAACTGCTAAGGACTGAAAATACCAACTTTAAGTAGGCAATAAAAACATCATAATGCATGAAATTGTCATTCTTCCTGTCTGAGATAATAATACAGTGGAAGCTCTAAAGTCCAACCCCACTGAGGTCATATAATTATTTTCTGGAAAAACAATTCACACATTAGAAGTAAGACTTCAGCGGTTAATGTTTTGTTTTGTTTCATGGTATGTCTTATTTTGATGTGTCCTGTGTCTTGTCCTGCTCGTTAGGTTTTGGTTTCCACCTGTTCCCGTCAAGCCTGCCACTTGTGTCTACCAATCAGCTCCCTACAGCCAGCCATCTGTTGTCCAGGTGTGTCTCGTTGTTGGTTTCCTGTTTTCTCTCAGTCTGAGTTGTTGAAAGTCATGCTCCCTGAGTAATGTCTTATTTAAAGTTGTGGTGAGTACTTTCCTGTTTGTTTCTTTCTTCTTTTTTAATGGTCTTTGAAGATTTAGTGTTCAGATTATTCCATGTGCCTTTATTACCTTTTTTTTGTTGGGAATTAATCCCTTTTGTTATTGAGAATACACCCTTCTCACCTGCTTCCTGGATTCGGGTCCACCTTTTGCCTCCAACACCACAAAATCCCTCAGACTCTGACATTTGGCCGTCTCAACGGTTTTCTGAATTCGGTTGAGCCGTGATTAGTCATCATTACCTGGGCTCTGAGCAACTCTGATGTAATTTTCAGTGGACAGCAAGTGGAAAAATGGCCACCCCTTGAGATGGATAAAAACAGGTAGATTTAGCTGCTTAATGAGTATTCCACAAATGTAATATGAATCAGAATGCCGCGTTTGCGCCTGTGGAGGTGAATGCAAGTACAATTTGGGGATTGACTTACACTTTAAGTTGAAGAGCATGTTGTTGTTCCACATATGTCACTGGCAAAAAAAACAACATTGTTTATAGCAGATATAACATGTAAACCCCACACAGGAAAGTCAGAGGCTATTGGAACCCCAACCCTCAGAATTCCGATAGATATGCTAACCACCGGTTCACAGTGCTGACCCTCAGCACCATATTAATATTCAAAAAGTTTTAAAGCAATATCTCCCGGAAATGTTCTTAAATGACAAATGGCATTCCACTCACAGAGCCCGCTGACAGATCGCCGCCACGCTTGCCGAGAGGTTGTGACATCACGGCGCTGAGCCGCCGTGCGTGGAGCTGAGGGTGACACGATTCCTGCTCTGACTGTCTCAGGCTGTCAGGTAAGGCCACCCAACATTGAAGTCACTATGCCGCACTGTGATGACTCATTGGGGTCATTTGTCATTGAGGTTTAGCATAATTGTGTTGACAGCCATTGGCAGCTATACTGTCATTGTCGTGAGCGTAAATGTAGGTCAATCTGCAGCATATATCTATTTTTTTTTTTTCTCCCAGAATGTGTGTGTGTGTGTGTGTGACCTTCGGTGCCAGGATGTGTGTCCGCAGGCTCCATGTGCCACAAGCTCACTGACAGCCACGTGCGTGGGAGTGTGTATGTTTGTGTGAGTTACTGTCTGTACAGATCTAGCATCAATGCTAGGGGAAGAATAATCAGTCAGCAAGACATGCATATTTCTGTTTGTTTTACACAGCTGAACTGTAGAAATGGGAGAAGCAAATGAAAAATGCAAGGGTGCTGGTGTAATTTTGGCTTGAAGCTCTTAAAATTAAAATTATACCCTAGTGAGGATAAGCGATATGTTAACCCTAGTGAGGATAAATGATACAGAAAATGGATGGATGATGCAATACAGTACAATTCAAATAAGTAATATTGTATATTTACTGTTATCTGTTTATTATTGTTTCATATATTTTAATGATAGTTTTATTAGTAACAAGGCAACTTGATTACAATATATTTTGACTAAACAAATTTGTGCTCTGTTCTCACTGCAGCTCAATTCTGATTTTAATTTTTTTATTTTTTATTTTTTTTAACCCCCTCTTTTGCCAATATATCACATGTTTTTCATGTGGATTTTTTATTTTTTTTCAAATCCAACCTGGGCTCCTGTTGTATGTGGATATAATTGGATATGTATGCGATGCGTCTGTATTATGAATGCTCATCCGAGCTTATTCCACCTATATGTCATCAAAAGTTCAACATGCGCAGGCGGGTAGGACCGCTTGCAAGGGAGATTACTGATAGTCTGTGATTCTGCATTATAGACTTGACGTTTGACCCACTAAAAACATGAAGCATAAAGTTGACATTTCTCGTGACAGTAGTAATTCAGCCACACAAACTGTTCAGTTATTACGCGCTGCAGTGCGAGACGTCTTTAGTATAGACGTCTCCGTGACATGATGTCATTTTTAGTAGATGTCACCATGAAATTAAGAGATCGAAAAGCCTCGCCTCATTTACCCCAAATATTTCTACCTCCTCCTGCTTCGGTACCATGTGGGACCATGTTTATTTCTATGAAGTCATATTTTTGGTGCTTTTAATCCATTCCACCAACCCCCCCCAAAAAAATAAATTTGTAACGTGATAAGAAAAACAACTATTACGTTGAACTTTATAAACATAAACAGTAATGGGGGGGAAAAAAATTGTTCACTCTGTCAAGCTGCTGCTTGTCGTGACGTATATTTAATCCCATCTACAGTATCTTCTGATCTGCAGATTTCAACCTAATCACCCAATTCATCCCACCAGCCATCCTTTCATTAATTCAGTGTGCAACAGCACATACTCAGTATTGCACAATCTGCTTGCATTGCCATGCACGATTTACATCAAACTGTACTAGCCAAATTTTTGGCTGCCGCCATGTTATCAATGTGCCAATGGCGCAATTTATGGCGCAGCAGCACATATTGATGCCGAGGGAACATGAGGACGCAGATGTTTCGCTTGTCTGTCAAATTTGCAGTTGAAGGTTGAAATGTCTCCGTATCCATCGTATGAACACGCAAGAGCCGTAGGTCAGGGTTTCCATGAAATGCTGTGATTTATCACACACACAAAAAAAACATTTAGAGGGAATATTATACACACCATAGGGCCATCTGCTAATCCCAGCACAATATGGTGCCACAAGATGGTAGGTGATCAGGCAAACAAACAGAATTAGCCCGAGCCCAGTGTCACTGGCATTAATTATTAAAGATGGCCAAATGTCATAGTCGAAGAGACAGTCATAGTCGAAGAGACAGTTTACTTAACATTATTTGTCTGATTGGATGTGTAATAAACTTGCACAGAGCTGACTGGAAGGCAGTAAGTGTAGGTGAAGAATCATCTACGTACACCCAGCTAATTAATTTTACACAGCGATGGCGTGAGTCATCGCCGCAGTGTACATCACATGACTAACGCCCTTCAGAGAAAAGTTGACAAACTGTTTAAAGCAGTGCTGTGCTTGGTTTAAATACTACATTTCATTCATAAAAGTCGCTGGAAGTGTCATCCACTTATAAACAAATGTCTCGTCAAAATATATGCCTCTCCTTTCCCACCAGTTATATACTGTATGTCTGTATCCATTCACCTATTCATCTTTTTGGCCTGCCATCCATTCATCTATCCATTTAAATGGCTGCTTTTCACCCATCTCTGTCCTGTCACATCTGTACATCTTTCATGTTAGTTTTTAATAAGCGGAAGTCAATCTATGCAAGCCCACTAGTTGAAACAAGGCATTCCGATAAATACTGCGTTTGTGGAATAAGAGTTAATCCACCCGTTTTTAGCCATCTCCGGGGGCAACCATTTTGTATACTTCTGTCGACTGAAAATGACATCACAACTCATCAGAGCTTAGGTAAGGACCAATCACAGCTGACATGTTTTCTGAAGCTGAGCCTGAGTAGTTGTGATGTCATTTTCATTCGACAGAAGGGACAAGATGGCTGCCCCCTGAGATGGCTAAAAAACTGTGGATTCTGCTGCTTAACACATATTCCACAACCGCAATATTAATCAGGGTGTCGTGTTTCAACTAGTGGGCCTGCTGAGAACATATTCTGGAAAAAAATGTTTGGGCAGATTTCACCTTTAAGTAAATGCCTTCTGGCTGTCTGCCTCTCCATCCATCCATGTCAATCATGTGGTTTATCCCTGTGTTTAACTATCAATTCTTTCCCCTGTCCATCAATCTTGCGATTATCCATTCATCTGATTATCCATCTATCAGTTTGTCCGTTTGACGTCTGGTAGATTCCAAATACATTTGTGGACTTGACACCATTTCTGCACTTGGACAGCCTCTTGTTTACGAGCTGAGTTTTATTATTACACGGCAACTGAACATTACAGTTCACCTCTACATACAAATTCAGAAAATATTTCAAGCATGTCGATAAACTTTCCTTGTTTTTCAAGAAAAACGGGCAGAAAATGGTATGAAAAACAATCCATGAAAGGAGCAAAATGCAAAATATGAGAAAAAAAAATTAAAGTTAAAAAAAAAAAAAAAAACTGCAAATATACGAATCCACAGGTGTCAAACTGTGATAATACAGACTGTAGTTTTAAATTGCAATATCACCATTAGATGGGTCTGGGTCTTATACTGCGCTATTATGCCGATTTGGAATATGTAATTCAAACATAGTACTTGTGTTGGTTGATTTTTGTGAAAAAATGTACAAAAGTAGTTTAATGGTTTCTTGTTCAGCAGTTTTATGCCATCCTTGAATGTTATTCTTTATGACAGTACATGAATATATTTAGTTCAAACCCTTTGGTGGGTTATTGAAGTGGATCTCACATCTATATCTCATCAGGAAAAAAAATGTATTATAAAAAGTTAAATGTGCACATATTTTATCCATATTTTTAAAATAGCATTTTTGCCATACATCTGGTTAGGAAGTGTGTGTTATGTGGCCCGTCAGATAGCACTGATTTTAAAAATGTATGAATTGTGGTCCACTCTGGCATTTGAGTCGCCCATCCCTGCCTTAAAGGCAAACAGAGCAGCATGAACTCAGTGGTCTTCCTCATTACACAAAAGTGACTCCAACCACGTGTTTGAGCAGCAATGATCGTTCCGCTGCTGCATGTTGGTCAGAGCCAATGTCCACTTAGCCGATAACAAGGGCTTGATTCATCAACAAGGTTAAAGGTGCTTCATATTTACTGTCTTCACAATACCTCCCTCAGGTATTGTGACACTGCGTAGCCTCCGCCAGGCTTTTGTAAATTGGACCAAATGAGTCTAAAGGGCCCAATAAAACAACAAAGCAGAAATGATGTCTAGGAGTACATTGTTTTGGGAACAAATGTTGACACTTTTCTAACTGTGGTTTCTGCAAATAGGGACTCTCATGGTTGCTTTAATATGGCACATTTTGACTGGACCCAACTTTTAAGGTCAGTTTGTTTCATCTCGCTGCCTCCATGACTTAGAATCGCTGGTGTGTAAAATTGGTTACTCTAGATTTTAAAAAGAGACTTTTGCACTGCGTGGTGCACCTAACTTATCTTGCTTTTCTCTACCCGACTTGCCTCTGTCGAAGTGTTTTCCTCACAGCACACCATGGAACCATCCAGGAACAGGTCCATAGTCTTTTTTTGTTTTTTGTTTGTTTTTGCCTTTTCTGAACTTATGAGCAACGCACATAACACCTCTGTTGACACGACTACACAGCTGCTTGTCCCGCCTCCGCGATGGACCTGCACCGATGGACGGAATCTTGACGGAAGCACACGTGATTAGGCGGGGTCTGATCGGTGACGGCCTTGTAGTGAGACGTTTCACCCGGTCCAAGACACTGAATGATGTTTTCTTGTAGTCTGACAGCGTGACCGTTGTGAACGACAAAAAAGTTGTAATCTGAAAAAGGCCATTAGTACATTAACAGTCTGGCTCACTAGAACTGGGCATTTTACTCAAATTTCCCGGTCCGTTTATCTCCTTCCGCCCGCAGCCGGAGTACCCTTCCGCCATCAGTCTATCTGTCTTTTTGTCCGGCCGGAACAAATAGTATTCACCTATCGGCCGTTATGCCTATCATTTTAAACTGACTTCTGTTTGAGTTTCCATCTACAAACATCAACCTACTTCCACTCGCACTGCCCCAAAGCGTTATGCTGCCAAAACCGTGCTTCACTCTAACCGATTGTGTTTTTTGGGTGATGAGCATGTTTGTACCAAGCAAACCTGTTAGACAATAATACATTTCCCCACGTGTTTTGTAGATTTTGCATATACAAACTAGTACAAAACTCATATTTTTGAAGTTGCTAAAAAAAAAAAAAAATCAGGATTCCCAGTGCGAAACAGAACTAGGCAATTGCGTTTTGAGTGTGGAGTCCCATTTTGGCAATTATGTTAAGTGCACGGCAAAAAAAAAAAAAAAAAAAGTTAACAAATCACTTTTAGATCAGGGAGTGCTGAGATACCACGCACACACCAGGATTCCCATTGCGACCCGAAGAGAGATTTAAAAAATTGCATTTTAGAAAGGATCTATTTTCATCCATTAAAGCATGCAGCTTTTGCGAAAAATTTAATTTATTTCTTTGTCCTTCACTATTTCCCTCTTTTCCTTTCTTCCACCAATATTGGAAAAGGACTTGGTATGTACCCTCAGAGAGAAGTGGGACATGTTTGCAATGAACTGGATCCCGAGGTCTTCTCTGTCAACATTCCATTTCTCATAATGGAATGCATAATTGCTGTGACTGATGAGCTGTAGATGTGGAATTGATCTGGGGAATTGGTGAGATACCGTAATTCTGCTCTCTCAATCTCCATCATTGCGACACTACACTCATATTTTCTTCAATCATCTCTAGAGGCCTTTGTATGTCTTGTCTCTTTCTCCTGCTGCCGGGTTGCATTCCTCCGGTTTGGTGGGAACATGTAAAGTGGACCCCCCGTTGTTCTATAAGGACCGTTGACACCCATTGAAATGTGGAGGGGGAGAAATGTCCCATACCACTCCCAAAAAGCTGAACCCTGTGAGGGTCCACTGTACTATAGAGCAATAATATATGTACCTAATGGAATGCCTTTGCATGTGGGAAAGGAGAGCCACAGAGGCCAATTTAGTTTTCACAATAAGCACACACAATTAGGAGCTGCTGTCAGGCACAGCTCACGCCCAGACACTCTCAGGCAAATTTCACACACCAGGCCACACCTCTTAAAGTCAAAAGTTGAATCTAACATAATAATGTACAGTGTTTGCTATGCTTTTGTGTGCGTGTTCAAATGTTTACAATACATTTTAAAGCAGTGTTTTAATAAGTTTGAATGTGTTTAAGGCCTGTGGGAAGGGTACAAATTATTTTGGGGCTTTCTCTCCACATTTTCATTCACACCAGGTGGGTCTCAAACGTATCCCTGCGATAAATGGGGGTTCACTGTATCATAATCATCCAGCAAACAATTTCTTGGTTTAGAGTCAGCGCCGCGTTCAGTGTGTAATTGTGATTAGAAAATTTCACATAACCTCATTATTACAGCTGATATGATTTGTCTCTTGTAAACAAGATTAGCGGTTTCCATTGCAGCGACTAATTTAATTTACACCATTTTTGTAAGGGGGTGACTAAAGCAATTCATGATGCAAAAAAAAAAAAAATGTCTTAGGTTTTTTGCTTAGCTAGACAAGGCAAAATATATCAAACATCAACATATTAACTTTAATACAAATATATAGGCGCAGCTCAACAAATTTTAATAGAATGAAAGTTGAGTTCAATGATTGCAATAGTTCAATTCAAAAGCCAAACCGATATATGGATTCATTAAGCACATACACCTCCAGTTACGCTAATTTAGATATTAAAAATCATATTAATATTCCCATTTCTTGATGAAAAACGAACATTCACCCTTTTGTTGCAAGCTACACAGGCAA
Source organism: Filicampus tigris (assembly GCF_054856515.1). NCBI lineage: Eukaryota > Metazoa > Chordata > Actinopteri > Syngnathiformes > Syngnathidae > Filicampus > Filicampus tigris. The sequence continues at coordinate 10,043,971 of NC_141233.1, read as the reverse complement.
CATGTTGAATTTACTCAATTTTAGTTCAAGTGGTTGCACGAAATAATCACCTGGATCCAGAGACATTTTTAAGTAGACTATACTTAAAAAAACATTAACATTTATTTCAAATCAAAATCCTCTATGTACTCAATCCGTTGTTTTTTAATAACTACTGATGTAAATCAACGATACTCTGATTTACTGACGTGCCCTTGTATATTTGTAACAGGTCTGTTTTTTTTTTTAGCTTGATTATCACTGCAAGGCTTTTTTGGTGTATATAAACATCTATTGGATTTCATAAAATGGTCTTAACAGTTTAATATTTCATGAATTTGGTGGTAATCTTGATCCCTGCAGCGATGGTGAAACTAAATCAAAAAGTATTTTCCAATCTACCACCAGGCATGTGCACATAGACGCTATTTCTGAAGAGCTGAATTCAAGACAACGGTTTAACGTCTCCTATTGATGTCGAAATAAAGCTGGGTTGCGTGTGAAGGATCGGTGCTGCGGGGCAAATAAAAGATCTTATTTTCAAATGCCCTTCCCAGTGAGACGGCACAAGAAAGGATTGACTTCTCACCCCCCTGATGCATTTGGCATGTGGGGCCTACTAAATTATTGTTGGAATTATTGATGCTTTCATAAAAACATCAGGGAATGACACTTTTTTTTTTCCAGAAAAGCCCTGGATGATGTGTCACTCTTCAGGGCACTATTTATTTTTTCTTCTTTTTAAATTACCAGTAACCTATACTGTAGATGAGGTGTTAGCTTTATGGTGTTTAGCCGTATATGTTCGGTAGAGTACATGGCTGCAGTGTGTGCAAAATGTAATGTTTTGAACTTGCATAAATTATTTTTTTTTTTAATCTCAGATATGCAGTAAATTTCCCAAACTATTTCCATCTATGAATTAAACCTAAAAGTTGCTTTTTCTCTATTCAAAAATATTTCCTAAACAAGTGCTAAACAATTGTAAACAAGTGGAACATTTCTCACCCCCTCCATTCCTTGTACCATGCGTCATAGGCTTAAAAAAAAAAAAAAGGTTTTTAAAAATAACACCATCACTTCACATCAGCTTCAACCTAGCGACCTCAAAGTAATGTGTACATTATGAAAGAGCCTCTGGGGAGTCAGAGTGCTGAAAGTAAATTCTGCATCACGCTGTCTGCAAGGACGTGTGTTGTGCTCCAAAACGTGAGGCGACATCGCCAGGAAGGGGAAAAGAGAGGGAGGGGGGGGAAAAAAAAAAAAAAAAGAATCCCATTCACAAAATCGTATGATTATTTAATCCGCTGACCATCTATACACTTAGAGTACATTGCACTTTAACACCCTCATCAAGGGGCTTGCATTTGTGAAGTAGCGTGAACTGAACATCTCTTTGCACTTCTATTCTTGTAGAGCTGCACTATATCACCCATCCATCCATTTTGTATAGAACTTGTCCTCATTATGGTTATAAATAATTCGAACCTATCCCAGCCGACTTGGGTCAAGAGGTGACGTACACCTCGGACTGGTATTGGTCCACAGACCACAATAATATTGTCGTACACGCAACGTGCGTGCGTTTGTGAACGCGCTGCGTGTGACATTGTAAGTACGTTCTCAACGCTGATTGGCTGTCGGCGACGTCACAAAAAGTTGACGTTTGCAAAATAGTCAAGGGGCAACATTTTTTTTTTTTTTGCTTCATGCGCGTTGCCTGGCACGCGTTCACGCTTGACCACGTTCAACTCTCGTTGGGTCTAACCGCAGCGTTAGGAATGGATGAAAGGGTGGCATCGTAAGCCGCCTCCTCGATTTAGACTATAGATGGTATTTCCACCCCTCATGTAAACTGCTTCTCTCACTCCTCTTTCAAACAGTCTGTCTTCTCTGACAAGAATATGTATATTTTTTGCCCTCTAAAGAGTGCGGTTTGTCATTGAGATCTAGGTAATGGGCTAGTTAGCCCATCTGTGTTGCGCCATGCGCCTGCTCAAGTAGTTGTTTGGTTTCCCCAATGCATATATATATAGAGATTGCTCGTCTGAGTGTGGGGTGTCTGGTCTTTGGGGTGTACCAGCCTCTGTTACTGGGCTTTATCACGTTTAAAGTGTAGCGGAATGTTATCTTGGTTGAAAATCTTTCTCATTGAAAAAGTTTATCGGGAACACCTGATGGAATGACTTGATTGTTGTCTGTTATCCTCGCACCCAGATCTGCTTTTCACAAAGAACCAGCTAAGGTAACCACAGGTTTGGGGGGCCTCCCTCAAATGCCCATGATGGTTCTCTTTGGCTCCCGGGCACAAATTCGATGGGGAAAAAAGTGTGTTTTTCAGCAAATAATGGACATTTCCTGAAAAATCTCTGCAAATAGGGGAATTTGCATATGCCAAACCGATATGTGGGTGTTCACTGTATACAATAGGAACCATTATGACGAAATATGGAGAAACGGGTAGAAGTGAGACAGACTCGGCGGAGGCTGATACAAAAAGTCACGTAGCTTCCTTGAAGATGAGAATGGAGGCACACAACATTGCGGTGGAACATTACGTGTCCTAATGGACTGGAATGCTAATCATTGTTAAATATGTAAGACAATGTGCAAGGAACTCATTAATACAGGTCGCACAGACTTTAATTTACCCTGAGAGATTGTTTACATGCTTCAGTAGGTGCTGCCATTTTGGTTAATCACATGGCATTAATGGCATTTACATTAATTGTAATGGAGAAAATTAATTTGATTATTGGAATAAGATGAGTTACAAGCTTGATCACAGAACATTGTATGGTACTACAATACGTACAGCATTTTTAATCAATTTTACGCTTGCAAATTTTTTGTTCAAATTGTATAATTTTTTCAAAATGTAATCTGTGCTCACATTGACCTCAAATATCTCTTTTGCAAGAGAGACCTGGCCGAGATAGCCGCACATTTCAGACAGTAACATTATAGGAGCAAAGACATTACAAACAAGGTAAATAAAATAACTATGTAGAAGGACACATTCCAAGAGAATCAATTAAAATTGAGCTAATGAGGGTTTGAAAAGCAGGCAAGCAGACACGTTCTTTAAGTTCTGTCTTTTTGAAGCCTATTGCAGGAAAGTGGAGCAGCGCACGAGGGCTTTTTCCCCCTCATGTCCAGTCCTTTAACTCACAGCACCACCTGTTCTGATCTGAGAAGATAATTGCTAAAAGATCTACAATCAAAGAGCAGATGTAATCAGGGAGCATACCTACAATAGCTTTGTAGATGAAAAGAGCCTCTGTATGGCCAGTTCGGGCCATACAGCCTTTATATATCATTAACCTTGATGCGTTAAGGTTTCACTATTTGATAAAACAGAATGCTGTGATAGGCAGGCATTTGAGAAGTGCATTCATGTTCGAAAGGTCACAATCAAATACAGATTTAAAAAAAAAAAAAAAATGTCAGAGACCAGATGTCATCCGGCTTCAAAGGACAAAAAAAAAGTGTATAAAATCCTAATTTCAACCCCCCGGTTTTTTTTTTTTTTTTTTAGTAGTATTTAATGGAGAGAATCCTCAAGACAGACACGGATGCTTACGGATTTTACAAAATTCTTCTGAGCGTGAGAGAAAAGAATCACCCTTGTTTTTGTTAGCAGTCAATTTGAAAGCTGGTACAGTATAAAAAAACAGCAACTTCAAGTTGGCAAAATGAGATGGAGGGTGAAGTGAAAATTGGATCCAACCGCACTACAACTTTAATTTTCAATACAGATACATACACAGAGAATAGTAGTGGGGCTAAGATGGAGCCCCTAGGAACTTTGTAACAATTTTGAGCCATTTAGAGGTGTCCAAACCAATTTTAAGATTTGTAGTTGTACTTAATGAGATATTCAAAATATAAGGGGCATTTACAATGTGTTCGAAAACAGAGTATGGCCACTTTTTCTCTCACTGGTGGGTCTGGAGTGTGTCCCCCACAATGTCCGAGGGTTCACTGTAATAAAAACAGTTGAGGTTATTGCTGCCCGTGACATTTTAGGATTAACAGAGTTGATTTCTTCGCACATAGTCTTGCGTCAACCGGTAATGTCAGACAAACTATGTAAAGCCATGTGACTCTCACACTTGGCAGAAACACCTGCGGTGACCTTTCGCTGACGGTAATTGCTTCATTACTTCACACATACAGACGCTGCTAGCCGGTTTGCGACCAGACGCTGGTGACGACACTTGCGTTCATTGTTTGAACAAAAAGGTCAGCGCGCTGCAAGTCTCCATACTGGCGGGCTCAGCTCAGCGGCGGTCAAGGGCCCCGGCTGCCCCACACAGCTGCTTGTGTAAATTGTTGTCAGGCATTTCATGTTCTGCTCGATTATTCATTCAGCGCACGCAGTCTTGCGGGCACATTTGAGTTCTGAGTCAGAGTGTGACAGGTGGGTGGAAATGGTATGAAAATCTGCTCTGGATTGGAAATGTGGGAATCTGACACCTCTACGTGACACTTTAATTTAGATTTAAAAAAAAAAATTTTTTATAGTAGTGGAACTCAAGGTCAGTGACCGCATACGTTTGTGCCAAACTATTCATGTGGATGAGCGATGACACCATTCTGAGACGCGTCCGCTTCTTCCTGCTGCTTCTGCTGTCTTCAGAAAGACAATTAGAGCACGCACACCTCTTTTGGGCTTGAAATGCATGGTTCAAGTGATGCAATTATTTTGCTTTTAAAGTGGCACAATTAGGGGGGGATAAACACTAGTTGAGGTAACGGAGTTGTACATTCATAATGTTAATTCTAACTCCGTTTTTTTTTTTCTTTTGTGATGGCGAGAAAGAAAAGCGTAATGATTACAAGTAGAATTGACAATTAAAAAATGGTCTAGTCACTCAGATTTATTATACCGCAACATTAATGCATTATGATGGTCATCTCACTTAATCTAATAGCCATTTAATCACTCTGCATGCGCCTGCCTTCCTGTTCCTTCGTCATTACATGTCTTCAAAGGGTTGGTAGTTTTTCATTTTAGATTTGCGCTATCCCTATACAAAAAAGACATTTCCAAATATTGTCACAAAAAAGCTCTCTGAAAACATTTGCTAATCATAATCACCGCAAACAAAAAACTTAATTTCAAAAATCCGCCCTTTTTTTTTTTTTTCTTTTTGTTTTATTTTTTTTTAATTGGCGCTTGTCCCCATGTGGGTCGCGAGTGACCTAGAGCCTATCCAACCTGACTTTGTGCAACATGCAGGGTGGATTCTGGACTGGTTGCAAGCCAGTCTCATGGCATATTAAAGAACATCAATCACTCATATTCACATGGACAATTTAGTCTCCATTGAACTGAACATGTTGAGATTCGAACTGCCAAAACAACTCTTTTTTTTTTTTTTTTTTTTTTTTTTGTCCACCACCAAAAATAGAAAAATACATTTGAAATGTGAGGATGACCAGCAGCTCTGAAACATATTTCTGTTCAGACTTGGCATTTCCACTGTATATTGGCAAGGTACACTTTTTGATTGATAGCTTTATTCATATAGAGAATTTCATAGACAAGCTAACTCAATGTACTTTATATAAAGTGCAACATTTAAAAACAAGAGTTTTAGACCTTTAAAATCAAAGTAAAGAAATAAAAGTAGCTTACTAAAATTACTAACAAAACTTACAGTGCGAGAACATGATTTTAAAAATACTTTGAAGACCTTAATCATGGGTATTGCGAAAAAGTTTTAAACCTAGATCTAGTGCACAAAATATCCTGTTGTATACAGTTCTGAATACATAATTTGATACACTAAGAAAATGGAAGCATATCTCCTTTAAAGGGGTTTAAGTATATCAATCAGTGTAGAATAAACTAACTCCACAATGTTTTGTGATTGTGGATCTATTATTAATGACCTAACGAAAACCAATTATCTCGTGCAATTAAACACTGAAGGTGCAGCCAACCAAATGAAGCTTTGTTTATACTGATTTGCATAAAGGCTCCTTGCGGCACAAAGGACATTCAGTGAGTAATAGACTGAAGTAATTTATGCCCTTTCAAGATACTCCCACCTATCCTGATAGCGCTGCCTGAAACACTGGAAGCAAAGATTCATCTTGTAATTTATTGTTTCGTAAAATAAAAAAAAATGTGTCAGTGTTCCTCTATATGGGAATGCCGCCAAAGTGAAACTGGGTGTCATCAGTCAATGTCAAAATTGGAAACGCAGTAAAATAATGGAAGAAATGGCTCTGATAAAGAAAAACCTAGTTGAGACGGCGTTGAGGATTGGGTCCATGAATTTCAATCATGGATTTCAGATACAAAAGGGGCTGACAGCAGATGTTGAAGTGTAGTTTTTGTTCACAAACATAAGGTTCTTCAATTGTAACATATTCAGATAGATATCCGATTCTTGTGATAATCAAGCGCATTAGTGCTGCATGGCTCTGTGCAGAAGGGATATGGGGGAAACGCACTCATGATAGACCAGCATGAAGGTTTATTTACTCATGGTTTCGGGATTTGGAGGGACAAAGGGTCATTTCTATTTTAGTTAGAAGAGACAACGCAATCCTAGCTCCTCATTTTCATCCGGGCCTCAAAGGGATCAATGCATCATGGAAAAACGGAGGTTGAATTGTCATCCAATATGCATTTTGTATATCACTCAATTGAAGGAATGATTGCTTGCCCTACCTCCCTTTTTTTTTTTTTTTTTTTTTTTCCTCCTGCCCCCAAAGACTTCAGGTGTGGTAGGAGCTGAATTTGTTTTTTGTCGACCCTCAGGGGATCATGGAATATAGAGGCAAAGAAATATATATTTAGCCACATCCAGTGATACATTGATCAACTCTATAGAGGGAAAGAACATAAAAACATTGTAAAAGGTCAAGAAAATGATCATTTGGACATTCCACAATATGGTGACTGGCCACAACATTAGGTGCACACAACTCAAAGTTAAATGCATTATAATCTGAGCTATTGAAAAATACATTAAATGTATTATTCCAATTTTAATTAATGATGTGTATACAAGCAATTACATTACATTTTTATTATCATATTCTATATAAAAAAATCATTTTACTATAACAATATGCAACACTTTTATATTGTGGCAGTGTTCATAAAACTGACATGTAAAGGTTGAATTAGGCTGTATTTTGTGGCTGTATAAAGCAAAGTGAACGTGTTAACATCAAATAATGGATATAAGCGTACTTTAATTTTATTTCGACCAGTGAGATGCAGCCCTACATCTTCATTCTACTTCTTCTTTCCTCGCAAAAAGGCAAGTTTGAAGAGCAGCGCCCCCTTTGGTCAGGTTGTATATTAAACCACAAGTGGCGCGCAAACAAGATAGTAGTACCTGAAGTACCTCGCACTTGCCAGCCTGTTTGAAGTAATTTACCAAATAAGTATTATTGTGAGACCGTATTTTACCTCTTCCTAAAAATATATAAATAAAAGTCAACTTAAATTGTTTGGATTCTTTCCCAGTGTGAGACTTTTAACTGCAGTGATAGTGCTATTGTCAGCCACAATGCGTCCTAAAAGCATTGCCAGTGGAATAGTATCCCAGCGCATTTAACATGATGTTGCTCTTTTTCTAAAGCACTATGAAATTGTGTTTTCACACATGACTAGTCTATTTAATGGCAGGGAGCTGTATTTTTCTTTTTTTCTTTTGTGAGTTCATATAATAGCAGCAATCACACTCCCCTTGTGGTTACTTATCTGATATCTTCTCATGCTTCCCTTTGCGTACTTTGTCTTGTCACCCACAAACGCATTATGCTCCTGTATCCGACTGCGTTATTGCGAGACATTTTATAGCAATCGATTTTCTTTTCCTTCCAGTAGGCCGCCATGTAATCACGCTTGTTTTTGTCCTGACCTTTTTGAAAGTTGATTTGAATTCAACTTCTTAATACTGGCAATCCTCCCTTACAAATAATTAGGTTTTGCCCGTGCGCCCACCACTCTGTTGACTTTTGTACATGATGAATAACTACTCACTTTTCAGCTGATGTGGCGTAGCCGCGTGTTCTCTCCTGCATTTGATTACCTGTCCTCATCTCTGATGAGGAATGATCACCAAAGGCGCCATCTCATCGCACCGCTTGGCATTATGGGAGACTTTTTACTTCAGGGGCCACCTGGAGGTTTGTGGTGTGCAGTCCGCTTATCCAGAGGTCACATTTACGCCATCTTTGCAGCCGTGTGAAGTGTTTCTTTTGATTTTCTCGCCCAGAGATGATCAGAGTGACGGTTTACTTCAAATAAGAAGACGGGTTACAAAGTAGCCCTCTGTTTTTAACCTGTCTACATGGTAGGAAAGCGAATGGCCGCTGAGTCGGTTGTTCCTCCACACATATCGCAATGCATGTAAAAGCTGTCATTCTTCCGCCACCTTTGCACGTGGTCGTTCTATATTAATGCAACAGTCACAGAACCGGCGGGAAGAAGTCAACCCATAAATGCTTTGCCTTAATGGAGGCGGCTGACGTTTTAAAAGAGGAAATACTGTATCATGGGAGAGGGGCTGTTTGTTTACATAACAAAAAGATTGGTCTATGAAGTTGCCCCCCCCCTTCAACCCCAATTAAGTGTGAAAATAAACAACCAAATAAATCTTTGGTGAGCTGCTTGTTTCTGAAAATGTCTATGAACAATCTGTGATGTCACAATTTGACTAATTGGCATAATACTGTCCCCTACACAGTTTCTCCGCCATGACTTGGCAGCCCAGATGGCAGAGCCGCCATTTTCAAGCAACTAAGGCGACAACGTTGAATCATCATCTTGTCAAAGTCAAAAGGTAAGCAGATCTGCAGTGTTGGAAGCACAAATTAGTGTTTCAGATTAGCGCATACTTGCATGTCCTGTGAACCTTTCGAAGCGGTGTTGGGTGAATTTGGCCATGAGTCTGCAAGCATGATTAATTCAGCACACTGTTGATAAAGTGCTGCCTCCACAAGTGAAAATACATTCAATGGTTTTATCTTTATAGGGCCTTGTTGCATATCTTTCCTATAAAGACAATTCGATGCATATCTCGATACGAAGTGCGATATGGGTCGATTTTAAAGTGGAATTTCTGGGGGATTACGATTTGATTTGAAATGGTATGTTTGAGGCGGTATGGTGCAATAAGTTTCTTGTCATTTTACATGCATAGGATTGAACTTCTGTAAATGTGGCAATTTCTTAGAATATACCTCACCATTAAAAGACGACTCGATACATATCTCGGTCTATTTCAAAGTGGAACGATTTGATTTGGTTAGGTTCCTTTATATTAAACAGGTCAGAATTGAATTGTTAGGTTGAGAGATTAAAAAAAAAAAACCCTAGGGCCGTTAGTAATACATATTTTAATAATTAGGTTTAATTGGCAATTTTGAGGGGGTGCTGGGCAAAATTTCTCCCCAGTAAGGCGTCCCTGGACCCAGGAAATTTGAGAACCCCTGCTTTAGAGATCCTTTAGGGCGCTATTAAAATTGTGAGAATAACATACTGTACATAGATTTTTGGCACAGAGTAGCTTGACTCAGCGAAAGCAGAAAACAGACTGCTTGAAACTAAACCCCACAAGACTGGACCAATCTGTCTTCTTGCCGAAGGAGCTTCCTCCTCTGTGTAACTTCTTTTACTGTACCATCTGCAGCTCGCTTGAGTGGCTTGACCGGCTTTATCTGTGCCCTGCAGTTGTCTATTGCTGGGGTCCAGCAGGCAGCGTGCCCTTTGGTCTGCTGCCGTTCTGACTGTCGACAGTCAAATTGGCGCTTAACAAACAAAACAAATACAAGCTTATCACAGTCGTCAGTGATGTTTTCTTTTTTTGTTTACATTCAGCCGCAACGCTTTGAGCTTGAACTTTTTTTTTAAGCTGCATATGGGATATTTTCTACTTGCGAGCAAACTTGAATGCAGCATTTGAAGTTAGGGCTGTGAATGATCACTTTGAGGCCACCGACTTTTTGAAAGGTTCCCGGCGTGAAAGGGGAAAAGAACACTACCTGAATTCAATATACGTGATTGAAGACTAGGAAGCCCGCTGGGAACAGATGTCCTTAAAGTGTGTGGTCGTCACGTCAGAGCACCCGACCAACTGGCACCCGTTGTTATTGAGATGCTCAAACAGTCCGAAGTGCTGTCTGTCATTCTCGTGCATTAACCCCGTGCTCGGGAGACAGCCTGCCACACCAAAAGATGAACAGTTGGTGCAAGAAGAGCACTCTGAGTGCATGCCGCTGCCAAGGCTGAATCGCAACAACAAAGACAGTCATGAATTGTGTGCGAGGAAACGAGAGGATCAGAGAAATGTTGTCTCTCTACCTGTTGCGTTTGGGATTGCATTCCTCCTCACTCCACTTGCTCAAAGTGGATGAACATTATTCAGTAAATGCAATTTCTATAGGAATTGTGTGTCAAGGCGGAAGAGCTGAAAGTAAACTGAAATGCTGTTGAATGACAATTTCATTGTGAAATATAGAACACGAGACTTGAAGTTGAAATGATTTCATGAAAATGTCATTATGTATGTGTGTTGTTTTGGGAATTTTATTGTAAAAATGCATTTGCATTTCGCTGGCGTCGGGACCGAAACGCTGTATCTCCAAAATAGCCACTTTTCAGGAGACTCCAAAAATGTTCAACCAATAACATCACATCCTTTTAAAGGGTAAGCAATTTGTAACCATTTAGATTGAGAAATGATTTGTAAAAATTACACACACACACTTGCGGATTGACCAATAGTAAAAAAAATATATGAATTTTAACAAACTGTGACTTGTGAGGTTTCGGCCTGATGCCAGCGATGTGTGTCCTCAATGAGCTGAACAGTTTGAAGTTGGAATGTCTTGAACTAGTCAAATTGTGTAAAGTGGACATGAATGCGTAAAATCTTAATTTTGGAAAACCGAAATCCATAGCGACTCATTACGGAAAACATCATACATGTGCCACCTAGCAATCAAGACAGTACCTCTCACTTTCATGCTTGGCAACAATAGTCTGAGCCCCCTTTGACAAGAGATTGTCCTTAATCGCTTTGCTCTTCAGCACAATAATCCTATCCGAACCCCTCGATGGCAATCGTGTATTACTCACAAAGCAGCGTTGGAGGAGTGCCCTGCTTATGTGAAAGAACAAGCAGTCAATTATCGAGAGATGCTTGGTCTAAATTTGGAAGCTGGGACTCTTGTCTGCAAGGCGCAGCAGGATGAATGAGCTCCGGAAGGCTCCCGTGGGAAGGAAAACATCTGCCGGCCCAAACACGAATGGAGGCGGCTTGTGTGTGTTTGTTGGGTCTCTTCTGGCCATGAAAGTGCAGTATTTAGCCCTATAAAGCTGACACAGAGCCCCTTTGCCGCTCCTGCATCACTCATGCTTGGAGGACGCAGTGCCCGTTAGATTTCATCTTCATGCATAAGAGAACGCCTCAACAGAGTTCACGTTGTCAGGTTCAGCAGTTCATCTGCGTTTTCAACCAGTGATTTAGACTATTTTCTTTCTGTAGCTTGGGGATGATTTGAATATTACATGAATCATTTTTCATCAAATCAGCACACACTTTGGACTTGAATAAGTTGCATGACTTTTAAGAAGTTTCCCATCGACATGGGGTAACCCCTGCGTTGAACGTTTAACCTTCCAATCATGACAAAGTAAACAAGAGTTTCAGTTGAGTTCAACGCTTTTTTTTTTTTTGTTTTGCTGCATGACCTCATTTCCCCACTTCTGTAAACACACAATTATAAACTTTAGGGAAACAGAATAGCGTGTCCCAATTTCCCCCACGAAAATGGAACGCATACTTTGGCCTGTTGAAATAATTTCAACAAGATACTTTTAGTAAACTATTGAATGCCACGTGGCTGCACAAAATATAATTTTATCATAATTAATTAACTTTATTAAATTATACTTTGCCTAAAACACCTGTTTACAAACTCGCTTAGACAGCCAAGGCTTAAACCCCAGTCAATCAGTTAGTCACTAAGGATTGATGAAGGATCTCCAGAGTTAAAAACAAGAATTCCATCTGATTTCAAAAGCAGCAAGTTGCTATTTTACTTTAGCACCACAAAGGAAATCTGATCAGATGAGACATGGCTGTATGCAACTGTCTGAAACTGTTAAAGGAGCGATTTCTTGTTAAATATGAATTTCCGCCGATGGCATGATCTAACCCTCATTAAACAGTGAAGATAAGATTAGGTTCTCAAAAGTACTTTTACAAATTATTTTGATTATTTTTGATTATATCTGTGACTCCAGACCAGACTTGATGTCAGTGCTCTCTTAAAACTGGTGGGTCAAAAAAACAATACAATTTGAGTACAAAATGGACTGACCCCCTACTTGGGTCAATTTGACCCGATATCTCATATGACAGTGTTTTTCAAACTTTTTTGAGTCAAGGCACATTTATTTCATTGAGAAAATCCCGTGGCACACCAGCAGCTGAAATTGTGATGGGGGGGGGAAGCTTATTTTAACAAGATATGTGTTATATTGTTTATATACGCATTTTTTAACATTGGAGAATGACGTTATTATTATAACGTCTTGAATAGGAATTAAATAAACACAAAGAAAAAAAGTATTTTATAATGTTTCTTATTGATACTTAGTGTGAAACATGGGCCTGTTTGGATAAACATGCGTCACTAATTCACTTGTCTCTAAACGGAGACAATTGGCTACCTCCTGCTGCCACCTGCTGGTATGGAAGAGTACTACAATGTAGTAAAGACATGATTACGCTGCCAGGCGCTTGACGGCACAGGCACACAAATTAGGTCATTTCCCACGGCACACCTAACAATATCTCGCGGCACACTAGTGTGCTGCAGCATACAGTTTGAAAAACACTGACATATGACATTTTAAGCAAAAAATGCATCTGAAGATGGGAGGTGTACGCTTGCATAAAAAGTGAATATAAACTCTGAAATGTGTGGCTTCAAACCAAAAAGTACCTTTATTGTTCAGTTAAAAATGGATGGTGAATAATGCTGCTATTCATTTAGGAGAAGAAAATAAATGATTCAAAATGTGCTTTCTGAGGTCAAATTTACCAACACTTTATGTAAGAGACGCTAATTTATTGCGGCGCCTCTGCCAATAACTAAATGGGTGCAAAGTGGAGAAAAACAAGCTTAGAGTCAGAGAAAGGCCAAACATAATGGTGGAGACGAAAATGGAGGGAGCGATATTATACTGTAATAAATAGGTTGTTTGTTCAGCAAACTGTGCACAGATGTTTGTTCCGTTTCATAAACACGGCAGCTTGATGCTTGTCATAATACTTTATGAGTACCCGTGCACAGAGTGGAAGGACGGTTGATGTAGAGTCTCGTTTTTATTCGTCTTAATCCTGTATCCCTCCATGAAAACCAATGTTAGTGATTCAGCAACAACACACAGGGGGCAGCTTTGGATGACTCATTCCAGCCGATTGCCAACCGAGCTTTTGAGTTCTGCAGGTGCTTTGTACTCTTTTAAAAGGGAAATTGAAATTGAAACCATCTAATGTTGAATGTGTTCAATTTGGCCAACATTTTTGTCCAAAGTCGTACCGAACTTTGGACATCAAACCGCTGTCCCCAAAAAATTCACATCCCTAGCTTTTCAACAAGTGGGCATAAAACTAGCAAGCAGAAGCAGAGCAAAGAAATAACAAAAGAATGGGTGTCGCCTGCAACTCAGTTGAGAGGATTCGGAAGCAAAGCAGAAATGGCAACATTTCTCCATGACGGGTATCTCTTAGTGATTTTTAATTGATTGAACATTCCAAAAATAAGACTTGGAACCACTCACCTGCTTTATTTTTGTGAGCGGCATGACTCCGTCCAGATGTGGGTTGGACCCAGTTCAGTGTTGGTGAATTGCAGATGAGTGCAGGCCGGCGGATCCGAGAGAAGGTCGGTGCCGCTGTGGGAGTGATTGCTGTTGACTTTGATCATCACCAATCAAAGTGGCTACTAATACAGTAAGTGTTCCCACCTACGGACCTCTGTCGAACGGAAATTCCCTCACCCGGAAAAAAACCCCATATATATTACATTAACGATCGATTCCTTACAACGGAAGTTCCGGCGCTGTATCCGGAAGCCACAGCGAAGCCCTTGGACGACTTGGAGTCGGAAAAACTCAAATCTACGAGAGAAAAAGTCCTGATGTGAAGCAAGGAAGCTATGGAGATGGCATTAAAAATGCTTTTGCATGCACAAGAATCACCAAACATAAGTGAAGATCAGCGGGACAGTTATTTGCAATTAGCAACAAAACTGTATGATACGCAGACAAACATTTTCATACAGCAAAGAATGAAGCCAACACAACTCAAGCGACTCATTTTTCAGTCTGAAAAAAATCAACACTAAAATACAGTACAGTGTACTGTAATTAAGTACAGTACTGTATTGCATTGGCAGTATTTTTTTCAACAGTATTTGGACCATGTTTGTTATACTGTACTATATTTTGTTTATATACCTGTACTTTATAGTGCAGTTTTTGTTTGATTAAAAATGTTGGTGAAAATATTTTTTCTGCATTATATTGCTTGTGTTGTTACGCATGTATTTTGTTAACATACTTGCTCGTTCATACAGGGCATGCACCGTAGTCGTTTCCCACAAAAGGAAATTCCGTTATAAGGAAAGCTTGAACAATGCAAATATGATTCCTTACTAGAGAATACTTACTGTAATAATAATAATAATGCGTTAAATGAATTGACAATGATTCAGTCTGATGTGCGCACATGTCGGCGGAGCTCGGCATCCGTCTGCCTGCGCCCTGCTCAAATTCACCAAAAATCGTGTTAGCCCAGTGGTCTGAGCAGGCTTAGGTTTAGATACGACAAATTATAGTATATTTAAAAATAGAAACTTAACAATTCGTGAATGCAGGGAAAAATTGTCGCTAAGCTCCAACGGCATGAAGAGAAATTAACACCTCACTCTGACGTTGATTAATATATCACAGCGTATGGTGGCAATCCCAAGACGCCATGCAAATCTGCCCCCTACAAGATGATATCAGTAATTTGATTAGACCCTCAGTAAGTACTCTGAGGCAGTGACTTAGCATCCGTTTCACATTATTGCCTTTGGGTTTGTTGCCAATCTGAAGTTTTTGCTGGAAAAGTTTTCCGATGAAGAAAATGTTATTACTTGCCTGTCCTGAGGTAAGCTTGGCTTTTTGTTCTTGCTGTTCCAGTCTGCGGAGAAATGTCAATCCTTTTTGGCTCACTTGAAAACAAGAGTGGAATAATAATAAGAAGAAACGTGTTTTTTTTTCGGTGGGACACAATGACGCATTAGCATAAATTCTTGTATTTATGTGCAGGCGTGATAATTATGTTGTCTTTATAATCATCTCTATGAACAAGTAATGTTTTTACCATTATGTTTTCGATTGAGTCAGGCTGTCACCACCTGCATGATGTGTCAACAGTAGTCTGGAAAACTGTACCCAGTTACCCGGCAGTGACAGTCCTTGTATATTTAGACTGTGTGCACCTATGCTGTGCCAACCAGTTACTGTAAGTACCTTTTGGGTTCTGTTCCAGCCTGCCAGTCTATAAATAATTGCATACTGCCGTTGAAATCCCTGAATGTCCCTTTTTTTTTTTTTTTTTTTCAGGAGCGATAAAAAAAAAATTACAGTGGCATGTTGTACATAAAATGTAATTTTAAAAAGAATTACACACAATTTAATGTAAATTGTACCAGACCTCACCCTGTGTTATATTTTGACAGTTTGCTAGCTCATCACATCCGCGTCTGTGTGATCATGGCTTTTGTTTCTCTCAGCTTGTAAAAATTCATCTGTCTGCGTCAATGACGCAATCAATTTAAAATTCTATTATACAATACAATTCAATGCATTTGTTTAGTGGCCAATTCGGCAAGCTGACATCAGACTCTATTCACATGGAATTCTGTATAATTCCTAGACTAGATTGAACTGTTCATGCTCCAAGCAGACCACAACAAGTGTATGCGTCCTTTTATCTCCAGTAGCTTTGATTATAATAACATTCGTCTGACTTGACTCCCCCAGAAGAGCATCAAATACCGGCAGCTCATTCAGAATGCTGCAGCTTGACATCTGACCAGAGCAAATATCAGAACATATTACTCCAGTCTAAAGGCGTTACACTGGCTCCCAGTCAGCCATAAAATTCAAAGTTTTGCCACTGGACTATAAATCACTGAATGGTTTAGGTCCAGAATACATGAGAGAAATGCTAGTGACAATCTGTATGAACGGGGGGGGGTTGTTATCCTGGAAGTCGAATTAATGTTGCACCAAGCTCTCTGATTGTGCAACTGCGATCTTAGATTGACAAGGACCTCAAAGGACGCTTTGACTAAATCGCTTTGTCGCATCTTGCTCATCAATGAGACAAGACGCTCCAGCACGATTCTCTTCGATCAAATTGCTTGTGACCTCTACCGGCGCTTTTGCTGATTGGTGCATGTACGATGGAGCCAAGTGGCCATTTCATTAAACTTTACTCCCGTTGGCTTCTTCGCATCATTTCTTAGTAGCCATTCGTCCCTTCATTTCCTTGCACAGTCTTATTGTATTTGTACATTTTAACTCAATGGCTATAGAAGTCCTGGGTTTTCAAATACCTTTTTGCTAAATGTTTCCCAAATTACCTTAGAGATATATACATTAGATGTACAGTTACATAAATGGAGAGCTCAATAGATGCATTTTAGATCGATATAGACGGATGAAGCCGTCAATAGGTATCGATACAGTAGATGTAGATCTAGTTGATTGTATTTTGTTTTAGAGCTGTTGTAATGTTAGATGTTGTGAATTTGAAACTTCTTGAATGTAGCAGAAACTCAATGATTCCCACATACTTTGAAAAACATAATCACGAGACACTTGTTTTCAAGAAAATTCATTTGCATGGTCACCCCTACCGAAAGTAATTGCAAAATATCTGCCCTCAAGTATTTGTCATTGACATCCGTTGACACTTGAGTTTGGTAATCTAATTTCTATTAATGTAATTAATGAGTCAACATATTCTTTGCCCTCTTCTAAAGCGCACGCTGTTTCCAAAAAGTGACTTTATCTACATAACCAGCAGATTCATTTATTCTCACCAACTGACACATCCTTGTGATTTTTCTATTATCCCTGCACGACCGTCTGGGTATAAATGAGACTCATCGCATTTGTAGTCACAGCAGGATATGAAAGCTGCCGACATTTATGCTTTGTTTGAAGAGGGAGAGCAATTAGAGCAAATTGCCAGCGTGAGGGGCGCTTGTTGGAAGCAATATCACCTGACAGGAAGAAGCAATGCGGCATTAGAGCATAGGTGGCCAAGAAGCAGAGGAAGCGCATCCATGCTAATACAAAGGCGCTTATGTGCTAAATTATGCACCACTTGTGGAGCCAAAAATGCAGGCCTTTTCCTCTGGCTAGTCGAACTGGCCTTTTCTCAAAATATCCAGTGGTGCCATGAGATACGAGTGACTCTACAGCCGATCATTTTGGAGTTTTTTTTTTTTTTTTTTTTTTTTGACTTCAGAGCACAGACTTGAGATGACGTGGCAGTGAACCCAACTCACTTCGCAATAAGCTGCAAAATTTGGCAAATGGCATATAATTCTTCAAAGAGGCTTCAAGATGTTTATTGCCACTCCCAGTTTAACTTCACTGTCAAGCTATATATATAACAGACCATTTGGAACAACCACATAGTGGTTAAATAGCATTCACTGTATGTTGTGGTTTATAACCCTTTAAGCAACGACAATATAAGTTATATATTCTTTATCCTCTGCGAAGTCCATCTAATATTAGTGCCGCACAGATGAGCTGAGAGGCTGTCTCAATGAACAGTATGTCTCTGTTGAAGCTGGCACAGCAGAAAGCAGCACAATAGCCATTCAATTGACGCAGTGACGAAAACTCTTATTCTTATTTGTCATTGTGTTTTATAAAGTAATATGGAGTGCTATTTTTTCTTATTAAGTTACACATTGCAACCATTCTGTTTTGGGGCGGGGGGAGACTGAAACAGATTGTCATTTCCAGGCACCACGGTATTAGAAATTCACAAAGACTGATCATAATACAGATTCCTGCAGGCGTCATTTCCCATGACAGAACTGATCATTGCAGTCACTCATCACAAATTTCCATCTAGTGTAGTACTCTCGATGAACTCCAAAGGTATCCATTCGACGTCAGCAGCAGATTACACTCTTTCACAGCTTGCCTCTTCATGCATACGCCGGAGTGTTGTCATTAAGGCTTGTGCATTATTCATGTTTTATTCACAAAGAAATTAAGGGGAGTGTCAAATGTCCTCTCAAGGTTAACAAAAATGGGAAAAAAAAAAAAATCTTTGGATCTGCACAATTTTCACTGAATCCACCCCAAAATGTAATGCAATCTTTCTTGTACAAAGTCCCAGCCTTATAAAAGGTTTTGTGGGAATCCTACTTTTTTTGGGGCCCTCCCACTAACAACAAACCAACAAAACAAATAAATGACATGATAAACTCAACTAAACGTATGCTAGCGAATTGCCTAATAAAAGGAATAATCATAAAGGCCTCCCACAAAAGGCTGCCCTGCCTAAATCAAGTTCCCAATGACACTGGCAGCTGCAGTGCTTCGCCAAATGAATGCAGGAACGCGGCCAGCACGGGGACGGCGAAAGTGCATAATGACAAGCATGGGCTTAGGTCAAACAGAATGGGTTGGCATTTGGAGAGAATTAAAATACAATGCTGTATAGACGGGAGTAGTTAATTTTTTGGGGAGGGAAGCCAAATGGCTTTAAAATATCAAGTGGCGCTGTGACAACTGTAGAATACAAAGTGTCATTTTTTTTTTTTTCATACATATTCAGAGAGTTGGTAGACATTTTATAAAGTGAGACTGAAATGCTGCGATTGATTGGCGACCAGCCCATGGTGTAGTTTCCAGCTCCCTGCGAACAACTAGTAAGCGCTAGCATTCGCTTTTTTGTTTTTGTTTTGTTTATTTGATTTATTTTGAAGTGTGTGTGTGATGAAAACCCATCCCCCAAACTAATCTCAAAACATTTCAAGTATCTGAGACTTTGTTTCTCTTCTGTCATGAGCATCTCCCATAAATCATTGACAGCCTGTCTTGCATGTGAAGTCCTCTGAAGTAAATGGCCCCCCTATTCAATTATTGCAAGGCATTCTGCCCATCTCCACCGCTTGGCCAACTCCCAGAATTCCTCATTTGGGTAGAATAGCGGTATCTCAACCTCGCCGCTGACCTCAGATGTGTCACCAGCTCGGCCACGGAACCTCCTACAATGAACCCGGATAAAAAGCTCATTCTATGCCGCTATGCCGCCGCTACTTCATTAGCTGGAGTCTAATCTGAAAGCCACAGAGGGAGAGTGCGGGGGGAGGCCGTGTTACAAGTTGTGTGGCAGCATGTGTTCTAGTGCCTAGTTAGAAAGCCATTGTCGGGGCAGGAAATGGCTGCACTGTGACAAGCTCCTTGTTTTGGTCTCACACGTTCAAATTGAAAGGGTAATTTGAGTTTGTCGAAGTGACTTTGAATTGGCAGTTAGAATGGGATTTATATAATCAGTGTGTAGCATTTGGCATTTAGCTAATGTGTGAGAGGGGGGGTATAATATGCAAATGATTTAGAGGTTGGCATATGGTTCACTCTTGAGATATTCATGAGATAATTCCTCTTTCCACCTGACAAGTTTGTTCTGTCGCCGTCATTCTCGTTCGTACGCCTGTGGCCAATGCAGACTCCAAACCAAACGTGTACTGCTACTTAAAGAGGCTGTCGGTGGGATGGCAAAGGACTCGCAATGATGAATGGAACATATCATAGCAAACTCTATACAACATGCAAACAAAGAGACAGAAGTCTGATATTTCTGAACCATTTGGTTTTAGCTATTTACTGATGGCTCACGAGAGGCCGATTTTGTTCGTTTAAATCTGTTGAGAGATGATGACAATTGAGCGTGATTTGCAAAGAATATGAGCATTACCGTATAATCGAGGAACAATCCCGACTTGACTAATTTTGATGTAAATGAGGCAAACAAAAGGCTGGAGGGATTTCTGTAAAAAGAAAAACATTTATTGAAGTAAAAGAATATGTAATCTGAGAAGGTATTGTACAGTATACTGTATAAGTATGGCACAGTTTTCCGAGCACACTGAATATGACACAGTCGTTTCCAGTGTTAAATAAGTATTTTAAAGATGGGGATGTAAAAATAAATAGCTGAGACAACATGGTCACATTCCACCAATTACACTGAAACTCACGTTACATGGTAGCCAATACATCCCTGCCACCATTCAAAGTGCCTCTGATGAAGCCCAAATCAAGTTCAGATGTTCCAGTAGGCTTTTCCTGACTATTTTTTTTTTTTTGGCCCTGTAAAGGAGCCTCTGAATAAGAGCTACCTACCATCCATGCAGATCTCTGCTGTTTGTGGCAGCATCATTCTGCTCAATGCAATACTGACATGGAAACAGGAGTTCAGAACATTTAGGTATTCTCACATCCTTTCAAAGACATTATTCATAAACATATACATCAATTGATGGTTAATTTTGCCCAGTAGTTGGCCAAGAAATTTAAGATGGAGCTTTTGCATGCTCTCACCAGACAGGTACCTGGCGCCCCATGCTGACCAAAAAGTGAACTGGGATGCTCATCAAAACGGATGTGTCCTATTTAACTCGCCATTTGCCATAGAGTTCTGCCTTAAGTATCTTTTTGTGCATTTTGGAACGATATACAAAGTAGTAAAGAGAGCGAGATGTACCAACACACAAAAAAAAGATAAGCCACAATAAAAAATAAAAATGAATGAAATAGTCATAAAGTTAGTCAACCAGTTGCTTGGAAAAGCTCCCTCGGGGGGTCACATGAAGGAACAAACACCACACTGAAGCTAAAACACAGCCCAGCCGCCCCCCTTTGTAAACGAGGAGTTGGCTGCTGCAGCCAGAGTGTAATAATAATAAAATTAAGTAGAGAAAGAGGTTGTTGGCCCCCCTGGCGTCTAATATAAAGACCCCAGTTTCAAACTGGACAGTGATTTTAAATTGGACCGGCAAATAGATGCTCTTAAATCCAGCTTTTCTTTTCTTATTTTATTTTATTTTTTTTAAATCTTAGACAACTGTCTAAATAAAGTAAAAACACTCCTTTCACAAGAGAAACTGTAATCCATGCTTTGGTTACATCCCTGCTGGATTACAGTAATGCATTTTATTTTGGAGTCAGCCAGTCCTCCCTCAAGTGTCTCCAGTTGGTCCAAAATACTGCTGCTCGCTCCCTAACTGGGGCTAAACTCTAATTCTGAGCTTCCGCGCTCAGGCTCCATATACATTTTAGAACTCATTTTAACATTCTTTTATTTGTCTTTAAATGGTCCCGCCCCACCTTGCCTCTCTGAGCTCCTCCGCCCCTACTCACCTGCCGGTGCCTCAGGTCAGCAGACCAGATGCTACTGGGGGCACCAAGGACGAAGTAGAGGCTCAGAGGGGATCAAGCTTTTTTTGTTAGGTCTTTTTTATCCTTTATCTCTTGACTCAATATGAGACTTGGCATTGTTTTAGTGGTTTTTGTGCTTACTGTTTTCATGTTTCATTTATTGTTTTAACTCTTTGTTTTTCTGTCTGAGTTTTACTTTATGTACAACACTTGGTATGCAACTGTGGTTTTTAAAGTGCTCTATAAAAAGAAAAAAAGAAGTTGCTCATTTCAACGCAAGTCCTTTTTTTTGTAAAAATCAGCATCTGCTTTTAGTACCATTTTGTGGCTATCAATTGGACCAAAATCTTGAAGGAAGCATTGTGAAGAAGCCCTGCAGTGCATTGCAGATGATGCTTAGTGGAGGGAGGTCTTTATTTGCGGAATTTACAACATGCTATAAATCTCCACACTTTCAATCATCTCAGAGACTGTTTATAGTCTTTGGCTGGTGCTTTTAGTTTGCAACAGTCTTTAAATGTCACTACATTTTTAATGTCTCCGTGTGAATAAGTGATCCTGCATAGAGTATACTAATAGCTAGACAGTAAGGATTCAATTTGAACTGCGGGCATTGTAAATCAGAAACTTTCACATCATAGCTTTTTCATCAGGTCAGACTTGTAATTACCTAATGAAGTGTCCATTGATTGTATTTTGGGGCCCTGTCTCTTCCCTCGGCGTCAAACTCTACCATCCTCTCAGCGCAGCTCTACCCCCACCCAACAGCCCTGCCCCTCACCCCTTGCTAAAAATAAACAGCAGTGTACTGCAAGAGGCAGAAAGTGCCAGCGAGTGTCACAGCCGCGTTCCTCCTCTCGGTTTTTCGGCAAATTCCTGGAATAGAAGAGTGTTGGACGCCGTGTCGGGAGTGAAAAAGTGGAAACTGTTATTCCCTGGGGACCTTACCGCTCTACTGACATGCTAAATTGAGGAGGACTGGTACTTAAGCTTGTGGATATACGCACACGCACACATACACACTGCAAAAAAAAAAAAAAAAAAAAAATCTAAACTTGTGTGCTCCAGTGCCACATTTGTTTCACAAATCAAACAGATGGGCCTGGTTATTCGTAGGTGGGGTGCACACAAAAAAAAAAGTCCTAAACTTAGCTAAAATGGCTAAACTTAATTATTTATCAGAATGGAGTACAAATAGAAACATTGTTAAATGCAACTATAAAAACTGTATTGTACTTGTTTTTTTCCCTTTATTTATGGAAAATCAATAACCTAATTTAATGAGATGAATACCGGTAGATACATTTTCATTAACCCATTTTGTGGGGGGGAAAAAAACTCCATTGAATGCAACTAATATTCTGGTGTTCTTGAGATGCTTAATGGGCCGTATAAGAGAAGAGAATTGGAATAGTTTAAAAATAATAATAATAATAATAAATCTCATTATTTACATTAAATTATTTAAAAAAAAAATTATTTTATTTTTTTAAAGTGAGATGCTATAAGGGTGTTGAATATTGCGAAATTGTTAACTCATTCACTGCCAGACATTTTCAGACCCTCTTTTACCCTACAGTTTGAAAAAATGTGTGAAAAAATGAGATGGATCGGATTAAAAAACGGAATAGCTTGGATATCTCAGTAGATTTTCAGATTTTCAGTTTTCCATTGAACCTTCAAACAAATGTGAAAGGAATATGAATTGCAATTACAAATATCTGAAGTCAACACGTTTTCCTCTATCTTCAAAGTGCTACAATTTCAAGTTCAACCCAGATATTCTGTAAACATATGCCTCAAACGTCACTTGCAGTTCAAACCACCGTCGTGATTTTCACGTCAGAACTCACATTGCAGTCAAGGAGAGCGCACAAGTGTTTGGGCCGTATATCTTGCAACACCCGTGGGCCTCTCCTCAGATGTTAACATCTTTTGTCATGTTCCATTGCCTCTTTGAAAGGTCACACGCTGCAAATTGCCATTGCTGTGCTTACGAAAAAAAAAAAAAAGGGTGGGGTGGGGGCGACCCCGTCGGGCTTTGCGGGAGTGACTGCGCCACCCTCGGGACATCGTGCGTAGCGTGAACTTCTGCTGACTCGAAGTGACGCATGACTCGCAGTGTCCAGCGTGACTGACTGACAGGCCCTGCCCCCTTGCTCTACTTCCTGTTGATCTATGAGCAGTCATCTCAAATAACATATCATTCACCTTGTAACACTTTAAGCAATGGGTATTTGAACACAAACGGTGCAATAACGCATGTAGACAGACAATTTAACGATACTCGGTTATATATTCTTTATCCTCTGTACGGACTGTGATACACTTAGAAATGTTTCTAATATTTTGGTTAGCTTAAAGGCTACATGACGGCTAAATGACAAACGTTAATTGCTACATTGTATCTTGATTAGGAAGCCATTAAACAATGCTAATTACAAAGACAAACCGCAATAAAGAATGAAGATATGCAACAGAACCTCATCTCCTTAATAGCCTCTTTAGGCTATTTTCTACAGTAAAAGCTCCAATCGCTGCTCATCTGTTCTTCCCTCACTTGCGGTAGTGATGAATGCATGCAACCTTGAGTCAGCCCATCCTCCATTCATCCAGGCAGACAACACCTGAAGGCGGTAAAAATACATCATGGGATGGAAAAAAAAAAAAAAAAAAATGATCCTGCTACTTATTCTCCTATCATTCGGCAGCAGCAAGAAGTGATTTAATAGCAGCATTCTGGCCCTGCTGGACACTTATTTGGAACGCTGTAAAGGCCAACAAATGTGGCCATTTATCCACCCACCCCCCCTTTTTTTTTTTTTTTTTTTTTTTTTGCATATTGGCCAATGACTTAATGAGCCTGAACTCTTATGTTGCACACAATGTATTAGATTGCAACATAAAAACCATATTCCTGCCTTGTTAGACTTGTCCTTTCTGTTAGAACACGCAGCTCATCTCACTGCTATTTCCTGCTCAGGCGATAAAACATGACTGGGCAGAGACATCAAGCCATTTGTCACTGAAAGATTAAAATGTGAAATATCTCAGGTATTCGGTGTAAAAATGCACTTTTTTCCCCCCAAGGCTTATGTTATTTTATTAAAGCTGTGTATCTATGGCAGGGGAGTTAAATGTGTTCTTCCAAGGGCCGTATTCAGAAAAACCAGGAGGATGCAAGGGCTACTTCGATATAATTCACATTTTCAAAAATGTCAATTTTAGTATATGCTTTAGTTATGTTGGTATCACCAGATATGCCATTAATCTGTTCCAGCCCCCACAAACCCCCGCCCCACCCCCAAGAATATCTCTGTAATATTGTACTTCATCAAATCATTTGTAATAACAATTAAATGGAATGACACGGCGCATCATGTTTTAATGTTGCTACCCAATTCTTAGTGCTGCTCCTTGTGGTGTGGCAGCACTGTGACTCAGTAAATTGCTATTGCATGAATCGCTTTTTGTAGATTATGCATGTGAGTATATTACATTGTCTGTCTACATGCATCTGTTACATGTTGAGATAGCCGATGCTTAACGTGTTCTAAAACCGGGAGAAACAATGTGAATCGTAAACATGTCGATGGAATTTTTCTTCATATGTTAGCATTAAGCTCGCGGGGCCGTTTTTAAGGAAATGTGTAATTCTCTTGGATTTCTGTTTGGTTTGACAGTACATTTCAATTAGGATTCACATTAAACCACTTAAGCATCTTTTTTGAGTAATTGGTCATCATGATTTACCAGATTTACCTTATTGTGAAGTGAGTTGAATTGAGTTAATTGCCACCCGACAGTGATATGTCAAGTTTGTGCTCACAAATGGGAAAAAAAAGATTGGCCAAATGATAGCTTGTATGTCAAAAGTCTGGCCACTTTTATCTCAAGGCACCCCTGTATGTGTGTTTTTTTTTTTTTTTTTTTTTTTTTTGTTTTTGTTTTGTTTTTTTTGTTTTTGTTATTTACCGTTATTTATTTTTCAAGATTACCATGGCAGTTTTGTGCAATTGCTCTGTATAATTAAATTCCACCTATTAAATCTAATCCAATTCAAACAACCCTTACCTGATTCAATTTAGGCTTTTTGATAATGTAAGGTTATCCCAGTAATATAATTTTTTATTACGAACATAACTCATGGAGCCATTTCTTTGAAGCGTACGTGTTTCCCAACTATATTTATTAAATTTTAATAATTTTTAAACTTCACCATCAAAAGTGCTTAGTGCCACATTTTATCTCTCTGTACGTGGATTGTGACTGCTTGCAACACCTTCTGTCCATGACTCCACCTCATCATAATTGCCTCGTGTTGTTAGCTTAACCTTTTTTTTTTTTTTTAACAGGGTTTGTGTTGTCACAATTCCTTTGCGTTTTTCCACAAACATCACAAACCATCTCTTGGCTTGTCTCCAAACAGATTTCATGACTGACTTACCGAGCAGCGTGGGAATTTGGAAACCACTGGCTTATGGAATAGAATGTATATTACAGTCAGGCTGGTCATCATTTGTTATCAGTATTCCACAGCCACACATTCACAATTTATTCATGCGCTCCCACCGGCGCTCTTGAAGCCCTGCGTGATAACTTGGCACAATCATTGCTAAGTTATCGCCTGCAGGTCGGAATTCCCAGCTGCCGCCTGTTGGACTGCGGGTGATGTTTGACAATGAACAACTGTGCGCCGCCTGTAGCATCTCATCTTAAACACACGCTCTGGCTCACCCGGTGGGATTCCGCTCTCGAGAACCGGTACACATTGTACTGTTATATCATCACAGGGAGTGCTTGGCGGAGCGGCATTGTTTTATTACAAGGAAAAAAAGAAAGCGATGTACTTTTCTTTTCTTTTTTTTTTTTTTTTTTGAGAAACATTTTCTGGGACTGGGACATCACATTTAAAAAAGCGTTTACTCTGTTGGCCACAGTTTTATTGGGGCGGTGCTTTTTGATAAATTCCTGTTTTTTGCTGCAGATTTCATTTATTTGTTATTAAAATTAAATTACATAATAGGTAGAATGTATATCATATAATATGCTGTTAATTGCTTTCCAATCCAAGAAATGCCCCAATATAATTCTCTGACAGTCTGTATGTCATATGTAAAGTTTTTTGTTTTTTTTCTTCCAAATTTTGTATGTAACTGGAGAACTTTGGAAAAAGGGTCGGATCGTAACGCCATTGTGTTTGGAAAATTACTCACATCTGAGAAAATCTGTTTTTAAATTTTCAGCTCTTATCCAAACAGGACCACTCTGGAGCAAAAAAAAAAAAAAAAAAGGCCCAATTGTGTTACATGAACAGTGTTGTACTGTAAATCCAGCCATGAGAGTTGTCTGTGGTTAGAGTGCTTTCACACTCGCCCTTTTAGTCTCACGCATCCATGAAAACATTCACAGCGTGGGTAAATGTCCTTTTAGAAAGAAGAAAAGACAAACAAGACGTTTTGGTGTTATTGGCCCAAATGGCCTCTAACATGAGCAAATCCAGTGAAACCTCGAAGGTCCAGAACAACCCAATTTGTTCATATCGCATTCCTCAAATGGTTTTGCCTCTATAAAACACGATGCCCCGAGTACTTCACCAGTCAGTCACTTGAGACGAATAAATGCCTCCCTCAGTAAATTTGTCTCAGGCATCTCCCATTTCAGAAAGGATCCATTTTTGAATTGTTTATTTTTGTCGACTTAGGACAAAACAAAATGTTTAGATTTATGCTTTGACCTTTTCATTAAATTACCCTCAGTTCCTAGTAAAGGTCTATTGATTAATCAATCGATGACTAATCGATTATTCATTGAGAAATATATAGACAATTGATAAAGGTATCTACATGATTAATTTTTAAATCCTGGATTACAAGCACCCGTGTATAATATAATTTTTTTTTAAATGTGATTCATCGATTAATGGACAAAATAATCAACAGATTAATCGATTCTTGAAATAAGGGTTAGTTGCAGCTGTAATTCCTATAGAAAGTTTCAAATTTGGAAGATTTCAAATAGATGGAAATTTCCCAGACCTTTTCTGAAAATGTATCGAAAATGTTCCACAATAATGTACAGTGATGTTGCAATGTTATATTTATACTGATCCGCCAGGATAGAGACCACAGAGTGTACCTCTTTTGCCACAACACTACCGCTACTTTGCAGTAAGTTCCATTTCGTGTTCTATGACTATCATGTTCCCTCCCTTGTGTCTTGGCAGCCTTTAAATCTTATTTCACGCCAGTTATAAGAGTTGTACAACCCTAAGTTGAAGGTGGATAAACATAAATAAGGACACCTGTACCTCCCTCTATGGAGACCCCCACTGCTTGCCTTTGAAACCATGAGGATCATTTTCCCCACAAATGGGGGGCAAACCAATGGAACGTTCACATGAAATCCAACATGTGAATCTATTTCTAGCTCACAGCCCCGCAGCTATGTTCTCACTTATCATATGGCTCGGACACATGGCTGTTTCAAAAACTAATGATGGCGTGAAGGGTGTTGAAGGTGAAGCCCATTCAGCCTCACAGCTTGAGAGATGCATCCAATAATGCTGAGCTTTAAAGAGCACCTCATTGGCATCAATTGCATTTGGGTTGTGTGTGGCAATAGTGGGACAGTGGCAGATTAGATGAAATGGTGTGTTTGTGTGTGGCATTCGAATTTCACCTCCGTATTGATTTATGCAGCAACCTGTTTTTTTTTAATGAAATGGCCAAGCGTGATACATTTTAGAGTTGGAGATGCTACCAATGAGTTTTCATGCAAAACTAAACCAAATGACTACAACACATTTAATCGGCACATGGCCTGGTTTTTGAAAAGAAAAAAAACTGAAATATAATATGATCATAAGTATTCAGACCCTTTGCAGGGACCTTCATATTTAACTCACATGCTGGCCATTTCTTCAGATTCCCTTTGAGATGGTTCTGATCCTTTTATTGGAGTCCAGCTATGTTTAATTAAACTGATTGGACTTGAAAGGAAAGGTCTATTTAAGACCTTACAGCTCAGAGCGCATGTCAGAGAAAATGAGAATCATGAGGTCGAAGGGACTGTCCAAGGTGATCAGTGACAGAATAGTGGCAAGGCACAGATCCGGCCAAGGTTACAAAATAATGTTTGCAGCACTCAAGATTCCTAAGAGCACAGTGGCCTCCATAATACTGGTCGTCCAGCCAAACTGAGCAATCAAGGGAGAAGAGCCTTGGTAAGAGAAAGAAGAACCCAAAGATTACTGTGGCTGAGCTCCAGAGATGCAGTAGGGAGATGGGAGAAAGTTCCACAAAGTCAACTATCACTGCAGCCCTCCACTAGTCAGGGCTTTATGGCAGAGTGGCCCGACAGAAGCATCTCCTCAGTGCAAGAAACATGAAAGGCCGCATAGTTTGCCACAAAACACATGGACTCCCAGACCATGAGAAATTAGATTCTCTGGTCTGATGAGACCAAGATTGAACGTTTTGTTGTTAATTCTAAGAGGTATGTGTGGAGAAAACCAGGCACTGCTCATCACTTGCCCAATACAATCCCTAGAGTGAAACGGCATCATTTTGTGGGGGTGTTTTTCCAGCTGCGGGGACAGGACGACTGGCTGCAATTGAAGGAAGGATGAATTCGGCCAAGTACAGAGGAGGAAAACCTGTGACAGACCGAGCATCTCCGGAGGGACTTGAAAATGCCTGTCCACCAATGTTCACCATCCAACCTGACGGAACTGGAGAGGATCTGTAAGGAAAAATGGCAGGGGAGCCCCAAATCCAGGTGTGAAAAACTTGTTGCATCATTCCCAAGAAGACACATGGCTGAACTAGCTCAAAAGGGTGCTTCTACTGAGCACAGGGTCTGTATACTTATGACCATGTGATATTTCATTTTTGGTTTTTTTCATAAATATGCAAAAATGTCTACATTTGTGTTTTTCTGTCAACATGGGTTGCTGAGTGTACATTGAGAAATAAAATGAACTTTTTTGATTTGGGCAAATGGCTGCAATGAAAAAGTGGAAAAATGTCAAGGGGTATACATGTGTGTTCATGTATATACAGTATGTATATATCTGTGGGTG
Organism: Filicampus tigris; assembly: GCF_054856515.1. Classification (NCBI taxonomy): domain Eukaryota; kingdom Metazoa; phylum Chordata; class Actinopteri; order Syngnathiformes; family Syngnathidae; genus Filicampus; species Filicampus tigris. The sequence continues at coordinate 10,014,392 of NC_141233.1, read as the reverse complement.
TGGGTGTGTATATGAATGTGCCTATATGTATGTGTGTATATGTATATCTACATATATATAAAATATTAAAGCTATTATACCACAAGTAAAATGTCAGCCTGACCCCCTTTTTAAGAGCTATTTTAAGATGGGCAAAATAAGAAGCCTGTTTTTTGCAATTATTTCCAGTTGCCTGGGTTTTAAGGCTGCTCAACTCTGTTGCTATACTGACACCTGCTGGATGAAACTCGTAGCTTCAACCTCACCCTTAAAAACGAACCCCTTTTGCTCCCTTCCTTTTGATTTCATACATGTGATTTTAATGGGACCCATTAGCAGATGAATGTCAATCAATTTGTTACAGCCTTTAAATTATTAAATGGTAGTCGTCTCCTGCCATCAGCCAGTGACTCTAGAGCAGGCATGTCCAGCTCTGGTCCTCGAGGGCCGCTGTCCTCTCTGTTTTGTATGTCTTCCTACTCCAACACACCTGATTCAAATGATCAGCTCATAAAAAAAGCTCCGAAGACGTCTGATAATGATCCTGATCATTTGAATCAGGTGTTTCGGAGTAGGGAGACCTAAAAGAGGCAGGACAGCCGACCTTATGTCCTATGGCCCTAATTCTGTCATGTGTCTGGTCTTTGTCACAATTACTTGTTTTTGCAATACAGGTGTAGCTCTGTGGTATTGTGAGTGATTTTACTATCGGCGACGAAAGTAAAAGCTAAAGCTGTTCGATACTGGCGATCATAAATCGCTGTTTGTCGTCAAGACAGAGTTCGACTGAGCAACGGGCTCCGTGTAAAATTGTTACGTGCAACGTAATGACAATGAAGAAGCGACTTGCGTTGTTGACTCGTGTTAAGTGAGGACAAATTTGCCACTTTGATGTGGTTACCCGGGAATGCTAACAGCGTCAGCCTAGCTGCATCTACTGTATTTTTTTTCTTTGTGTTTTCCAAAAATCTGTCCTGCAGCACCACGCTGCCTCCCGCAGGACAGTCTTTGTACTACGACAGGCATCTGGTTTGAAGAAGTGCCGCGTTGGTCATCTCTTGTAAAGCACACGCTAAACGCAGTAACGACGTGTATGGTATTTATTTATTTTTTTTACTTGCCATGTGTGGTCTCACATTTTTGAACTCGGTGCGTGTGTATTTGCAGTTTCATCATAAATTACTACAGCTACTTCTGATTTGATTGTCTCAGCTCGCGTTCAGCTATAAAGTGACACATGCTGCTGATGAGCGTAATCGCATGTGACATAAGAGCGTCGCCATCTGTTTTGGGGCTAATTAAATCCTAATCACCAAATCTAATTGGATAGGATGACGCTCGCACCCTGTCAGCGCATCCATTCTTTCATAAAACACCATCCAAATAATTCGGCCTATTGCTTTGCCGAGAGGTTTCTGGATGGCTTGTCTTTCCGTGTCTGAGTTACAATGTGTCTTCTGTGGAAATGAATGGCTCCCCTTTTAAAAAAAAAAAAAAAAAAAAAAAAACATTGAAGACAGAAGCATTTGTCTCTTGGTGTTATGTATGAATGTGTCCTGCATAATAAGACCAAGCGACATGGCCGAACGTGACTAAACTGGCCAATCGCAAGGAAATCAGTTGGCGACTCACACCTGGTGATTGAACCTCGCACACCAACTACCAACTCGCTGCATAAGAAAGCCTGCCACCCTTGGTGTGCTTATCGGGAAACATTTGCAGGCGTTTGGCTTTGCAGGGCTCAAGGCTGCGACCAATAGTTTCCGCATTGTGAGTACGCCGGTCGCTGTGGACTTGTACGTGTTCCGTAGAGGCTCACTTTTTTTTTTTTTCTATTTATAAAGCATTTCAGGATGTCCGGCATGCGTTCCAAGCATGCACGTTGGTCTACGCATCCCTGTGGCTAACTGAAATAGTTGGTCGCACCGTGCTACCGGTAGAAAAGTTAGTGTAGGGCCGAGCTTTGACAAGGTCTAGTTTCCGCGTTGTGCAAATGGCAGATCTTCACTCAGCCTGCCAAGCCATGGGCAAAGAAACTTATCATTGGGGGTGGTTGTTATATAAATAACTGCGCTGTTAACGGTCTGAATAGCTTGTTCACAGACATAGTTTGGGAAAGGAATAATAACAGTTTTATAAGATCTCCTTCATCGCTCTCATGAATAGGCCTCGTAATTGTTATTCAGGACCGGGTCGTCTTATCTGTCAGGCCCAGAAGCCTCTTTTTTTATTTTTTTTTTATCATGTGCTGTGGATGTGAAGCTCACACGGCAGCGGCGGCAGCAGCAGTAGCAGCGGAAGCCACTTTCTTAACTGATCAGCAAAGCACAAAAGACAGATGGAAAGCGTGAATACTTGGTATTCAATTTACACCCAGACACTGAGAGGCAAAAAAAAGAGGACACGCAGTCTTTTTCACGCGCCCAGACGGCATCAAGACACTTCTTATAGGCTATCCAAACGCTGGTCACACTCATCCAACGCTGAAACCCAGTCACTGGCTCTTACTATGAAAATAGTAATAACCCTTAAACGCGTCTTTGAAAGCCTGACTGATTAGACACATACGCAGCGTGTGCGAGGGGCGGCATGGCTCAGTGATAGAGTGGTCGTTTCCCAACCCACAGGTTGTGGGTTCGTTCCCCCGCCATCCTGACCATGTCGAAGTATCCTTGAGCAAGATACTGAACCCCCAGGTGCTCCTGATGCTGCGTCATCAGTAGGTAGATGAGATAGTGTGAAGCGCTTTGAGTACCAAAGGTAGAAAAGCGATTTACAAGTGACAGTCCATTGACCATTTAGACACTCTGTTGTCTATGTGGCTGAGTGTATGTGTATGTGTGTATGGAACAGAATACTTTGTCTGTCCCGATGGTGACATAAATTCTTCTTCGACAGGGCTCACAAACACATTCACACATTCCCAACAAGACACAAAAAAAAACCATGTCGCTGCATGTTGGTGTGTGTGTAAATATATGCATGTATGTGTATATGTATATATATGCATATATATGTGTGTGTGTGTATGTATGTATATATTTATGTATGTTTATACACAGCAGAGCCACAAGGGGGAGGTAGTAGGCATAGGCATACACAGTGTTGTGTTGACACACTTAACAACCACATGCTGTGCTAATTACTGCCAGAGGAGCCACTAATGGCACAAACAGACCCCGGCAAATCGATAACCTACTGGCGAAAGCTTCGCCCTTTGACATTGGGCGCCCCTATAGAAAATGACACCAATGCGCCCTTTACCAGTTTAACAGCGGGAAACCTCGTAAACGTGCTACTGCCGCCCGTAAACGATTTCCTTGTTGCATCAAAGTCACATGGTAGTTGTATTCCGCTTTCAGTTTGAAAACAGACACGCATCCTAACGCCCACGTCCCAGTGCTACCACAGTCTATACTTAGCAAGGCAGGAAACGCATGACACTGAGAATGGCAAATATTATTTAAGAACAATTTTTTACATATTGATCGACGTGGGGCCTCCTTGTTCTATTGGAGCAACGTAACCTGAATTTGTAGCTAAAGCAGAATGTGCCGCAGGCTACACTAACACAGTAGAAGTCAACAATTTCAGTGTCTGGAAAACACTTCTAGGCCTTAAGTATAGAATAACTCAATGCAAAGACTTGTTGCGACAAACTGCATGTGTCCTCAAGCAAACGTTCAAAGTAGTTCACTGCGCGTTTGTCCGTCAGAACGTGGGATTTCGGTGCCAGAGGTGGGCGACTTGAATCAAATGACTTGACCCGAGTCGGATTTCGAGTGGCCGTTTTAGGATGATCAGAATGTAATCATGCTGTGGAGGGGGTCTGCGTGGTTGTCGCTCCACTTCCCGTGATTTGATGTTATTTTGCTTTAGAGGGCAAACCAGCTGATACGTAATCAGCAACATCTCTGCTGATTACAGTCAAATGGTCTTGTCCATTCGCTTTAAACATCAATTTCACACAATCATTTCAATTCTTAACACTCGATTAATCCATGATGCACGTCCCTTTTGTTAATTATTTGAACCCTAGAGTGCTTCCTTTACAATGTTGTGAAAAACTGTGATGCATTGACAGCACAATTATTTATTATATGAGCGTGTGTGATAAATGTTGTTTGGGATTTTTTTTTCAAGAGTTTCTCAGAAATTGTGTTTTTAGAATTGCTTGGTGGGCCTGATCAACATTTATCATGGATCATATATTACCCAATAAATGTGTGTAACCCAGCAGGCAGCATTACAGTTTTGCCTGTCTCACTGTCTCTTGCAAATGCAATCGAATTCAGTGTCTTTCTTTACTGTGCAACTTTTGTTGGGATGATTTAAGAATCCGAGCGAGCCAAGGTTTTAAGGTATCGGGTACTGCTGCCGATATCAGTCACCGATACCTGAGGTCTTTATTCACAATTTTTTGTCCTAGAGTTAAGATAGACTTTTTTTTTTATATCAAAGGTACTAGCGGTATCGGTAAGTATTCAAAGACTGAATACTTGAACTGGTGTCGGTCTGTAAAAAAGTGGTGTTGAACATCCCTGGTATTATCAGATGCTAATGCTGGTAATATCGCTCACTAATTTGTGCTAACATGGAAGCACTTCTTATCTTTTGGCTATTTCAAAGTGGTTCTTTCGTTGTGGAATTTTGGCTAGCCATGCTGCCAACGTGGAGAAACCCGATATTGGCGTTAAATAGCCCCTCGCTCACATACACATTTTACACAATTCTGTAGGCAGGTAACTAAAAATGACTTGGTCCATCGTTTTACTTGATGGGTGAGCAGACATTCCAAAGTATCAACAATCTGCATACACGGATTAAAAGTACCTCTTCCACAACATAATACATATATCGTCACCTTAAAATAATGGCCTGTGTCATATTGTGACAGAAAATTAATTTTGCCTAAAACATCTTATGAATCTGGCCACTTTTGCTAAACTCAACTACATCCTTAGTTCAACACCCTTCAATTGTACTTCTGAAAGGAAATTCTTAATAAATATATCAGTGTTTGGTTTAGACCATGTTTCATGTCTGAAAAGACTGAAAAAGTGACTTACAGTAGATGGTGACAATATTTAGCTTTGTGATTATAAAAAAAATAAGTTGAACCGGTTGAACTGGAAGTACTAACGGGTTTGACAAACCTTTGCGTGAAATTACTGCACTGATCAAAGAGCTACACTACACACACACACATGTGCAAACAGCTACAAAGACACAAGGTTTTATTTTTATACTCACGTGTTTTTCATACAATAAATAATGTAATTATGACTTCACTACTGTTAGTGATATTCTAGAACCTGTTCGGACTTGTGTACAAATTCGTTACATCGCCGCCATGGGAACATAACGCCATCGTAAACCGAATTTGTACTTGCATGAAACGTAAGCGCAGGACAAGGTTTGACTATGAGAGACAAACAACACTTTTTTTTTTTTTTTTTTATAAAAAAAAAAAATTTTTAAAACACACTAAGGCTTTTGATTTCAACAAAATACATGCAGTATAAACCGCACATCATAATGTGGACCCTCGTTCAAGAACCATACAAATATCACACATACCGCGTTCTCACAAATAATCATAAATATATAAAAAGTCACTTGTACAATCCCAACAGTTCCAGAGAGAATAAATAGGTTTAAGGCCACCATGTTGTATTGCTGGGGTGGTTAAAGCCAGAATAAAAGGTCATACAAAAATGTGATTGGGATGAATAGTGAGTAGAATAAAAACAGGTCTATTAACATTGAGTTTTTTTTTTGGTTTTGAAGCTGAATCTCTCGAGCATTAGTGTTCCTCCGCTATATCACAGTTTATTGTTCGCATCCCCACTGTGTCGTGGCATTTGAGCGCTGAGGTCTACGGGGAGAGATGCGGTATAATTAAGAGGCAGAGAAGGTCCCCAAAATTGTTCCAGCAAGAAATGTTGTTCCCACAGAGTAGAGATTTGCCTGTGGGCATTATTTGCTTTGTTTCTGTGTGCTGCAGCTCCATGGGTGTTGAAGTAGCAGTTGCTTTAAGGTTTATAAATCGATGCTCATTTCCATTAGCCCTTCTATGCCATTCTGGTTATGCTAGCATTAAGCTAGTGGACTTTTGTTTGACACTATAAGATTTTGTTAAACATTTTGGTGTTAAAATATACAGTGTGGTGATACGACTTCTGTGTTTGTCAAGATACGAGCCATTGCCATTGTTTTTTTTTTTTTTTTGCTGGCTTCAAGCTGTTTATTGACTCAGTTGATTATATGGACTGGTTGCAGATTATTTCAATATAATTTATTCTATTTTTTTTTTTAAAGCTCACAAACTGTATAAAAACACACTATCGTTAAAGAAAAATAATATGGGGAGGGTAACACTAATCTTTTTGGTACATAGTGACAAAGAAAAAGGCTTGGCCAATCAGTTTATTCTCGTCATGTGTTCCTGTCGGTGCAGCAGGTGAGGAGTATCGTCTATGTAGTTCACAATTTTGTGTTTAGCTGAAGTGATGGTTACATCCCTATTGGACACCAGAATGAGTAGCACAACGTGCATTGAAAGAGGGAGTGTAATTGTATTTAAGTGTATATATTTTGGAAAGTATATTATAGAGTGCGATTTTTGCTGGGTGTTTTTCAGGGGAAGGGTGGAATTTAATAATGGCATTTCCATTCACTTCGATGGGGAACAATATTTTTAAAAGAGTGTTTTGAGTGATATTTTATTTTGTCAATTTTACAGTAAACTTCAACTGGGAGTGAGCTTGAAGCAATCACTCTTTGCCTCTTATGTGGAGAACTGTATGAGAGACAGGTGCTAAGGAATACATTTAAGTGTGTTTTCATCAGTTGAATGCGTTTAAAGCATAGAAGGGGTAAAACCATATACAATACTTTACTTCTCTAGCATGGATTTTCACCTATTGCGAGTGGGTCTGGATGATATCCCCCTCAGTAAACAGGGGTTCACTGTACGGTCACTGTAAGGCCCTTGTGGACAAAAGGCACGTTTGGCTATCAATTGAGAGTCCAGTGCAAGTGTGTAGTAAACATGAGCCGGTGAGCGAGACATCATGTGAGCAGTCAGCTCGTCTAAACCGTTTTACAATCCTCACCATGGGGAGAGGAGAAAAGATCTCCTTGTGCGACTATAAACATGCTAAGTCAGTCCGGCATCCTCAATGCGTCCTCCTCAAAGTCAGTGATTAATCCCATTCCTATGACAAGTGGTACATGCTGTAGCCCAGGGGAGCGGTGTACAGTCCTAATGGCGAAAAGGGCATCATGGCTCTGTGTTGATATGCGGAGAAGGACTGTCCGTATAGAGACATGGCACCCAGCGTCAGTGGCAACCGGAGGCTGGGCTGAGCCAGCGGCGTCGTCGTCGTCGTCGATTTAGCCGTGGCGACCATCTTGAGTTTCTCCAGCTCAGCCTCCTGGAGCCTCTTGGCCTTGGCCCGGCGGTTCTGGAACCAGATCTTCACCTGGGTCTCGGTCAGGGTGAGGGAGGACGAGAACTCGGCCCGCTCGGCGATGGACAGATACTGCTTCTGCCGGAACTTTCTCTCCAGAGCCAGAAGTTGAGGCGTGGTGAAGGGTGTGCGCGGCTTACGGTTGGATTTGTGCTTCCTCAACTGGCAGGCGGGACTGATGTGATCTGGAGGAGGGAACCGATGGGTCAGTCGAGACTCAACAGCCAAAATATTAGGTATACCTGCACAATCTAATCATGTTCAAACTGTGCACAATGTTACAGTGCCTAATAACAATGCACAGTGTAGATTGGCTGTATAGTACTGTTTTGTTTTAATTAGGGCCCGACCCATGTGGGCCTACTCTGATACAAAGTTCAGTTTGCATTGTCAAATTTTCTTCAAATATGTTTTAATCCCCCACAAACTGCCACCTATGAGAAATATGTAAAGAGAAATGAAAAATAACAAACTAAAGACTACAAATTGTGGTAAAAAAAAAAAATGTGCATGTAAATTCTGAAGCACTGATGCTGAACTAAAATGCTCTGGAATTAATTGACTGTAGAATGCAGTGAGACTTGATGTAATGGTTAGAATTAGTCAGGCAGACAAGAGGTTGAAAGGAGGCAACATATCGTCGCTGTCTGGTGAAAAACACTTATGTCCCTTTTTTTTTTCAATGTTCTTATTTTTACGTGAATGGTGTTTCTGCGTTATACAGACATTGCATTAATGTGAATTTTTTTTTTGTCTTTTTTTTGTCAAAAACTGGACATAAGTGTTTTTCATAGGACAGCGACGATATGTAAAACATCTCTTAATTTGGGACTTTTATATGGGAGAATTTGTGGGATGTGGTATATAATTCCATATGTCCACAATGAGCTCTACAGTTTTAAGTTGGGTTAGTTTGAATCAGTCAAGACATGTGGAAGGAGGAGGTCTGTTTGTAAAATTTCTCTTATCTTGGAAATTTTATCAAGAAAATGTGAGAATTTCTGTTACAAATAGCTCCGTAAAGGTAATTGATGACTCATTTTTTTTTGTAAATGATGTTGGTTATGTAAATTAATGAAGTATTAGTTAAATTTGGAACATGTCTTTTACTCAAGTATAAGTATGTGGAATTGTGGACGAAGTAGAAATTTGGGGATTATGGAAAATTGATCCCAAGGTATTTTTTAACTTGGTTAACATCAGTACAAACGTCTGCATTCATTTGAAATGTCATCGGAAATGTGGAGTACTGAAAAATGTGTTTAAAACTCACGAGGCTGAGAGGAGAGCAGCCAGTCTTCCGCCTCGGATGTTTCGGACTTGACCGGCGACGAGGGCGCTGCCGGGTAGCTCTTCCGGCCCTGGGCAGCCGCATCCCCGCACCTGTAAACGGAACCAAATTCCCCGGGTGGTGATCCGGCCTCCGCCTTGCACCGAGCGGGCTCCCACGCGCGCCTCGCCCCCGTCGTCCTCCCGGACATGATCGCCTCCACGCTGAACGGATGGCGATGCCGCGTCGCTCCCGGAAGGGAAGGTGATCTTTTCCTCGCCTCCTCTGTCGAACTGCCGCCCAAATCAGTCCCGCTTTCCCGGCTAGTCATCTCCATAGTCTCCCTGAACCAGTCGGTTGTGCTCCGACTAGCTCCGCGTCGTGTTGATGCTGTCAAGTCAAGTCGCGTGTAGGCGTTTGTATGTACATACGTCACGTGACGCCCACTCCCGGCTTCGACCAATCGCGTTTCACCAGGATGTTGAGCGGCGCTGCCTTCAGGTATTGCTCGGCAAAGGCGGATGTTATGTTACCGATAGAAATTGAACTGAAATTGACCAAACGACAGTCACGATGTTTTCATCATTAATGGTGGAAGTAGTACAAGCCACATGTAGATACATCACTTAAGTTTGACTTGATACATTATTTTGGCTTTTGAAACTCGTAGAGTTTGAGGTACATATTTTACCTTAGGAAAGCAGAACGCCTCACGCCCAAAGTCACCCACGACCAGGCCCGGAGTAGGCCATCTGGAGCACCATGAAAATTCCTGGTGGCCCGCCAGGCGTTATTGAGTCACAATAACTTCAGGGATGGCGCTACAAGTGGTGCTATAGCCCCGTCAAAAATCAGTGTAGTCCCAGTTAAGACGTTCCCACATTTTATTTGATATTCTAAATTGTATTTGGAAATTGGGAGGGGAAAAAATCTTGGATCTGTGCCTTCCTCCGTGGGAGAGAAAAAAAATCTGAAACAATTCCTTCTGGTTTAGGTCACTGGCCGAGCCCTTATTAGCCCTATGTCTTATATTTAAATATTTTTATTTTGTTTTTGTTTTTTGGGGTTTTCTTTCAGCAGTATGATCGTTACGTAGCTGGTAATTTTGATTCGTAAGACAAGGATACATTAGGATGTATTGTGCTCCGCTCGTGTCCTGAAGTGCTTCAATTTTTTCTTTTAATATGGAAGTGAAAATTATCACGGTGCAAATTATCGTTACTATCGTTAAATGATCACAAAGTTAACTATCACCTTAAAATATACTTTATAATGTTCTAATGTGAATTTTTTCTTATAGTATGATACTGATTGTCTCATAACATGTAATTTATCACGTTATAGTGTGGTACTGAACATAACACATAATGTGACATTTTTCTGGTATGGCAGCAATATGCTTCAATTGTATTCCATCATCATAGTCATTTTTCTTTTCCCAAATCTGAGTCAATACATGTCAATGAGTTCAAAGAGTATTCTAGATTTATTGCAATCTCGTTTTGCTCCAGTTATGGATTAGCTCAAACTCTAACCTCATGACACAAATGTGTAAACACAGGCCTCACACAGCTAATTGTCGAAGTATTACACCCACGGATGCGGCCCAGATTCCTTTTCTTCTTTATCTCAAAGCAGTTTTTATTTGCTTTATTATCGTGACTTTTCGGTCAGCACCAACTGGGAAATTGTGTGTTAATCTGCATTGGAAGTGGTGTGTCACGCTGAAAATTGCACACTAAATGGCATCACGGAATTGTAGATTTATGTTCCACGATTAAGCTCAGTGCCACGGCTCGGCTCGACGCAAACCAGATGAGACGTTCACATGCCTCTGTGCGGCTGGGCCATTCATCTGTGATGTCCTATGATTCAGCGGTGTTAAATGTGAAGCGTCTCCTTGTGACTCTTATGAACTAACTCATTGTGGCAATTTTAGTTTGTCAGATAAGCAATTCCCGGCATCGAGGACTTCACACTTATTTCCACAGTTAATTTATTTTTTTAATTTTTATGGTTGTGGAAGTTTTTTTGGAAGTTTTTTTTTTTTTTTCCGCTTAAATTGTTTCAGTCCAATAAACCACAGTTTGTGTAATTGCATGTGTTGCATGATAGTGTTTTTTCACACCTAGGGCAATTCTATTAGGAACAATCCATCCCTTTCATAATGAATACAAAGGAACGTCCAAAATCAAATCTGGTTTACGTCCACGTTTTTTTTACTTCAAAACTGGTGGTCCCATTGGATTTATGTAATGGAATGTGAATTAATTAAATCCAGGTTCATAAAACTGTACATTCAATATTTCAGGTAAAGTGGCATCTTGATTTAGTTTTTCACGTTGAGCTCTCCCTTTTTTTGCTTTGCAATACGAGCCAAAATGTCAGGTGTGAGCAAATGTTAAATACACCACCGCTTTGGTGAAGTGAAGTGAAAAAAAAAAAAAAAAAGAAGCCTCAGTTGCCGATACACTTTCAGCTGTTTATTGAAGGGGATAAACAGTCAAACATGCATACAAAATGAGAACACTAGAAAGGAGCTGCTTTAGGCCACAATTCACACCTAGATGCTCACACGCAGACTAACTTGTCAAGTTGGGCCAACTGATTTCAGATCCTGATGTCACTCAATAGGCCACGCCCCTCAAGGCACAACACTAGGTTGTTGCAACTTTTGGCTTGCCCCACATTACAGATTTTCTTTTTTTTTTATGCCATTAGTCTAATTCAGGGATTCGAGAACAAATATGCTCATTTGGTGGTGAATATTCTCCTTGTCTCTACGAACGCTACGTTTGGTCATGCGGTACAATACTCAGCTTTTTTCTTGCTTTATTTTTAAGTATACTTTTGTGTTTTCCAAATTTTAAACCAGTGCAAGTGTGACTGAAAAAAGAATAGCAACACAAAAAGAAGTTACATGCATTGGACTGGTGAGTTATTTTTAGATTATAGGAGGGTCATGTGGTCGATGCAGATACTTGGTGCCCAAAGGCACCATGTTGGTGACCGCTGGTCCAAATGCAGAATTGCCAGTCATTTTTGGGAAAAAAAAGAACAAAACAAACACGCACAGAAAATTCAACAAACGAGAAGAGTCCAGTTGCCTAAATTCAACCTTTGCAGATTACATGACCTGGATGACTGAAAATCTACACAGATGTAAAGAAAAAACTCTTTATAGCAAGAACATTGTTGTGTTTTTTTTTATTGCTATTGTGATAGTAAATTAAAAATTACTTAAACAATTCTGCTTTAATGCTAGCGATAGCTGTTAGATTCTCAGTCATCCAGTTCATGGTCATCCACAAAGACTGAACCAAAGCAACTGGATTCTTGTTTCTTGAGTTTGTTTTTTGTTGATTTACAAAAACACTTACTGTATGTTCTTATGCTAACGATATGTAGCTTGACTCAACAACGGTTGTAAAACACTTGTTTTGAGAAAACTCCAAATTGTTGCACTTTAGCAACATTTTGCCTCCACGCTACATCACAAGATCCGATCCGCATCACGGTGAGAATTCAACTGTGGCGTTTTTCAGTTTTCGTCCGTGTTGGGCAGCGGCAGGAGGTTGTGTTATTAAAGTGGGGTGATTTCACAGACAATCAGGGGTTTGTGAAGGCGCCAGCGAGCGGCCAGATGAAAAGATCTGCTCCTCAGGGGAGAAACTGTTGCCTTCCCCCACCGCACCCGCCTGTCCCTCAACTGCTCTGTTTCTCTTTGCTTGTGCCTGAATGCCCCACAGGCACCTTGTCATTCATGATTCACGTAACATGTTCTTGGCTGAGTGTCAGTAGCGCGTTTCTCCACCTCAGCTCCGTGTTCATCTAATTGAACTCATCTTTTATTTATTTATTTTTTTAACATGCCTATTGTGTACTTCTTTCACAATGGCACTTGGGTGGCTTTTAATCATGTTCTTTGATATATTGTAACAAGTGACAGTACAAGACAAAATGGCCGCCCCTGAGATGGATTTTTTTAAAGTGGATTTTTCTGCTTTTATCATATCGCACAAACGCAATATTAATCAGAATACCGTGTTTAGACTAGTGGGGGGCGCAAAGGAACATATTGTAAATATTTTTACTTGACTTCCCATTTAAGGGTGTATCGCAGGTTCTCAGTAGGGTTGAGGTCAGGTAATGTTGGCCACTAGGGGGTGCGATGGCTCGCGTAACCTCCGGTCCCGTGCATAATACGAAACAAAAGAGGAACCAAATCATAAACTTCAGTGAAAAACAACAACATTGACCCGCTGGGTAGAAATACAACAAAAAATGGCTTTATTACACTTAGAAACCAATTTTAGTGCATAATAATCTGATGCCAACAAGAATAGCCATGGAATTTGTTTTGTCTTTAGATGAGGTCCATATTAAAGGACAACTAAGCAAAAAGTAGTGATAAAGAGATTGAACGATCAAATGATAGGGGATCTCCGGGATGTGGCAAAATTACCCGCACATCCCACTTCCTTTCCTCCATCATGTCACTTAAGCCACGATAATAGCGAAAGCAATTTGTCTGAACATGTTTGTGTGTGTGAGTGGGACGGAGATGCCTGGGAAGCTTCTTTGTGGGTCGGGCACACCTCTGAGCTTTGTAATTACAGCAGGGGCTTTGAAGTGGTGGAATGTTCGGTCGGGATAATCAGCAGCCTGCGCCGCGCTCGCACACTATTTACATTTCCATTAGGATGGCCGTTGGTGCCACCACACCAGCAACGTGTACACGTACACGCTTGGAGAAAGGTTGGGGGGTCGAGGGTCAAACACTGCAGTGGTGCCTTGAGATACGAGCCGTCATTTGTGCAACAGAAAATAGTGTTCGGCCCACACAAAAACGCCCTTTTGTACAGTACTTTTCGGAGTCTGTTAGTTCCAGAATTGGCTGCAGTTCTCCACATTGCCAGGAAAAGGCGCTGTGGTGCCATCAACAGACAGACGGGTTACGTGTTTCCGACTTGGCGCTGCTCTCTCGTCAGCGATGAACAGACTTTGCAGTAGATTAGCGCAAGCTAAAATGCATGTCAATGTGGCGGCCATTTTAGCAGGGTTTTTTTTTTTTGTAAAGCCCTGATCTATGGTATCTAATTGTAACAGTGATGAAAAAAGAAGGCACTAACGTCATCGCTTATGAACGTGACCAGATGCATGCCATTATTCCCCCGCTAAGCACCAAAAAGTTAAGTTTCTGACAAATGCAAGAAGATACAAGACAAAACGATGAACAGAAAAGCATGCATGTGGCAATGATGTCATGGGCAGGCCTCAGAGCATTTATTAAGCGATGTCGTCGTTGTTTTGCTTGGTACGTTGACACAATTGTCAGCATCTCAGCATGCAAAAACAATCCAAAGAATGCATTCAGTAGTTATTATTGCGCCTCATGTTTTAGCTGTTGGTTAGTTGACCCTTAATGTTGGTGATGACACTCGTGGGGATCTGTTTAATGCTATCCCAGTCCAATTGTTCATCCAACCCATTTCAAACATTTTGACATTTTGTTCCCACTTCAATTGATGCACACTTTTTTGCGGGCCTTTGTTGTTGTGCCTATTGCAAAAACAAACTCATTTTCGTCATTGCCACCCACGTTTCTAATGAGGGGTAAACAAGATGGGTGGATGATTTTGCACACTATGAATTGGTCAGGCCAGCTTCAATTCAAAGTCGCGTCAGCAGCCGCAATAATTGCTTCTGAGGTCCAACTTCACAATAAAAGCTAAGTAAGGCATTTATCCATGTGTGAGTGTGGGGCCGAGTGGGGGCCCAATACGTCTGTTGGTTCTACTCATTTGTTACGCCACGGAGATGCTAGCTTGTTAACATTCGTGTGCACTTCAGGGACCACTCGGGAAAACATAAACTCAAAGAACATTACAGTGCATTTAATATTTGCGTTACGCGATGGAGACAACTTGCCTTCGGGGGTAGGGGGCGCGGCGGGGGGGTTGAGTTTTCCACGGTCCGGTCCAAAGTGGCCCGCGGCCCGGTGGTTGGGGACCCCAGGCTTACGCAACAAGCTGACCTCAGTGCACCGTCACTGTAATTGTACTTTTGCTCCTCGCTCACTCTCTCTGAGCTTTCCAAGCCCTTGGAACCTTTTCCTAATGCACACAAATAACTACCTTGGAAGCTACAATGGCGCCATGGCCAATTAGCTGTTAAAAACTACAGACAGATCTATTCAGGGGCCTCCTGCAACGTGAATGATTGAAGCCAATTTTGTTAATAACAAGAGAAGGGGGCAATCTGCTTGGCTCAGCCCCCTGGCCTGCGTTACAAGGTCTAGTCAGCCACTTATGGCCGGGTTTCTGCGCTTGTTTTTGTTTTTGGCAACAGGTGAAATCGCTGCCAATAGAAGCACGGCTCCAAATTGTGGCGTAATCTCTGCAGTCAAACCCACCTTGTCATTTATGGCTGAGAAATTTCACCTTGAAGAAATGCAAAAACCTCACAACCTGACCTTTTTGCACCGACAAAGTAATAATATTACGGGGGAAAGATATCATTGTCTCCTAATGAAGTCAGGTTATAAAAATAAAATTGTCATTTTAGGGGGGAAAATACATTTTATAAGAACAAAGACGCAAGATGTTTATTTTTATTTATGTATGTATGTATTTATCTATTTATGATGGGTTGAGCTGGATTTAGGATCCAGTGTAACACCTCCAACAATAGGATTGAGGCATGTGGTGCATCAAAATTTTATCTCTGAATCTGTCATAGAGTTTATGTCAAACTCTTGAGCGAGTGAGAAGCCTCAGTGTTTTTTTTTTATTTTATTTTATTTTTTTTTGACGCAGTCATGCCTATTGTATTTGACACATCATACATAATAAGCCCTGACAGGTAGGATTTATTACAAGACCGCAGTGCAAATCACAGAGCGTCATTATGAAGGCCTTTGAAATGCTATAATTTTTTAATGTGTTTGTGTGTGCCTCACATGTGATTGCATGTGATGATGTGAAGTTGAATTCTAAGAATGTTTCCAGTGATGGATTAATGGAAAAATCCACCACTTTCTCCGCTATTAATACTTCATTTCCCGCATCATTCAAATGACAGCCCATTACACATATAATCAAAAGGGGGGGAAAAAAACACATTCTAACCACAACAACCTAGAGCTACTTACAGAAATATGACTGATTTTGTTACAAGAGACACAGTCTGCATTTTTTCACAATTCAAACCAGTTCCCAGGGACTATTTTGTCAAAATATGTAGTGGATCAAGAATTCATCCAAGAAGTTGTTGGAAGTAGTTGTTAGGTGAGTCCGTAGGTGTGGGCTCAGATACTGACATGCTGTTTTCCTCATTAAAGTTGTCTTGCCATTACGGTTTAGATCCAAGGAAAAGGCACACACTCACACACACACACTGATTGGACGCCATGAAGCCATGCCCTGCATAAAGGTTAAAATCGGTGTATAAAAGCAGTGACACGATTCAAAGCTCCGGTCTGCTTTATTGAGGGAAAGACGCAGGTCACAGGTTAGAAAGCAAGCTCTGGCGCGAACACACAAACCCGCTGATCTTTGTTGCGACCTCACCGGGTAAAAAAGGGGCCGCTAGGGTCCTTTTTGCCGTGACCCGTTCCTCTGCTGAGGTCACACCCTATTTGCGTGGGCACTTTGAAGTGCAACAACAGCGGCCTGGTAACAGACTGATTGGTGGTTTGGCAATTACTGAGATGCCGGTTTAATTTATTTGCATCACCTCAGTGCAGGAAGAGGGAGAGAGAAGGTTAATAGTGCTCATAAATATTGGTGAAGAATTGGCAACCTTGCCTTGTACAAACACAAGTGGCCTGCTTCCTTTTACAAATGATTTGTTTGTATTGTAAAACATAGTCCCAATAAGAGATTTGGTTGAAATCCTGCATTGCTATATGAGAGTGACAAAATGGTAAACAACTGTGCAGTATGTGTTCACAAAATTTACCTTGGCATTATGATGTACTTGACCAGTAAATTAGCGTGTGTGTGTGTGTATGTGACTTGTCTGTTTTGAATTGTATTTTCTTTCCAGTGGCAAATTGAATTTCACTCTTAAAGGGTAATGAACCAGGAAGCTGCGAAGAAACAATTATTCAATTAGATAAATTCTCGCATTTGAACCATGCTTAAGTACGTTATTGTTGAATCTCTTTGAAGAAGGGTGTGCCAAACTTTTTTTTTTTTTTTTTTCTAACTCAAGGCTAAAATTACAACTGTGCTTTCTCCCCAGGTCCCAATCTTAAAACAATGGGATCATCTCATGTCTCTTTAGCTGCAACATTCCTAGCGCCTCGCTCCTCAAGCATTGAACGCAACCTCAATTGTCTTAAACGCACATCGAGGTGCGAGGACCGAGCATCGAGGAGCTTCCACGTTTCTAGCTTAAATTGAGAGATGTCTGATGTATCCTCTGCGGAAGTCCCGTAGCCCCGTAATGGTGATGTATGAATGGTGACCGCCACGGAGCAAATGTATTGTCAATATCGATGGGTGACATGAAATGCAGTCAAAAAGGGCAAGAATATGGCGTGTACTGTAAAAGCTTATCGTCAATAAATATGCATATGTACATCCATTGACATGTTTACATTATGCTCATATAAACATATAAATGCAGGAAATGATCTTATTAAAAAAAAAAAAATGTCCACCTTAAACTCAGAATTGGCTAATTATGTGTCCAAAAAGCACAGCGGTTATACAGCTGCATATATGGCCATGAAAATGAACATAACCCGCTCAATACTGCATTACATTAGATGTCACACTAATCGCTCTATAAACCTCTGCGCACATTTTCCAGAAGTGACGTTTAAAAAAAAAAAAAAAATGGGAAGTAGTTTTCTTAAAGTTGAATTTACATGTACTCTATGAATATAAATCAAGTGTAGAAAGAAACACTGTAATATATTTATCTCACGCCCCCACATGAGTGCAACAGTGACTAACACTTTTTAAAATGTTGTTTAATTATCAAGAATATCCTAATATTCTGAATTCATAAATTCTTTTAAAGTTCTTTTGTCAGTTTTAATTTTGCCACTTTTGCTGATTTTAGATTTTTGTCTAGGTACCGTTTCGGCACCAGTATCGGTATTTTATCCAGGTCACTCGGAGTCGAATAAAAGTCAAAATTTTGGTATGGTGACAACACTAATGTATGTATGCATAGATACATATATAAATAAAAAAAAACAGAATGTGTGTTTCTTTGGACAGTGGTAATATATTGTAATCATGTGTTTGAAAAATCTCCTTCCTAAACTTCCCATGGGAAATTCATTTTCCTCTGCAGCTTTGAAGACAGATGACATTTATTGGATAAATTATCTGACAGATGGTCAAATTGGTACTGTGCTGAGTCTTGTCGAGTTTCAATAAAAAGCAGTCTGTATTTATTGGGTTGTTGTGGATAGCGTTTGACTGTAATTCCAGCCAGGAAGTTGATGAACTGCGGATGAAGAAAGAACTGGTGAAAAGGTCGCAGTTTAATTGATAGTGAAGCTAATATATTTCGTCTGTCCGAGATACGCAGCGTGTACTTTATAAGTTCCTTAGACAAAGGTGTGTGAGCTCTTTCCATTTCAATTGCACATAAACAAAATAGTGTTTGAGGAGCACTTAAAGTCTGTATACTTCCCTCGTGGCTGCATTTCTGCGCAGCGGCCATCTGCCGGCTCGCCTCAAACACCGCTGACGTTGTTTGTCTTTGCAGTAATGGCTCGCGTTATGTTGCATTACAACTCTCCTCAAGCACCAGCGGTTCCCTAAAAAGGACCCTACGGCGCTCCCCATCCCTCCTCTCCAGTGCCTTGTTACAATCAATAAAGATGATTACAAGCGCTATCTTGACCACTTCAAAGCGGGGCCGTTACAGCGGGACAGACTAACTGTCGCTTTGCTTGTTTGTCGCCGCGTAATGACGAGGACCCCAGCACTCGGCTTTTTAAAACTTTTTAGGCCGGCTTATATGTGCAAAGTGACAATACAATATTGAGGAACAAGATTTAATCTCTCACACTAACTAGGAAGATTATATGAGGTTATGATTGACAGAATGCATTTTAGAAGTAAAAAAAAAAGCGTTTCTTTTTTTTTAACAAACACAGTACAGACTCTAAAAA